>NC_060146.1:90902301-91209360 GCF_021461385.2 Schistocerca piceifrons | reverse complement strand
CCAGCATGGGGTCAATCACCCCCTCACTGTCTCTCATCTTAAGGCAGCTGGAGGCCGCGCCCCGTTACCGCTTTCTCAGAGTTTGAGCTGCCCTAAGCTGCCTATTGTCACTTCCCTTCGCCGCTCCCCAGCCGCAGCCTGGCTGCGGTCAACTCTGAATACTTCCCTTCTCCAGTAAATTGACGCATTTCCACAAGGTTTTCATGTCGCGTGAATTACTTTAAAGCTATCACCCAACATTAATTATTCCAATACCTCCATACTGTGCCTTCTACAAGATGCATTGTGCCTTGTCAGTCATTTTTCTTCAGCCCTACTGTCCGCTCAACATGAGTTCGGTGCTCTTTAATGACTTCATGTAAGGGGCATAGTTCTTGCCATCTTCCAAAATGCGTGAAGCAAGTTGGCAACAATGCCATGGATATGAACTCGTGCTTTCAACAGTCAAATGAGGGAGTTTGAAAAGGGCTCCAATTGTCGTCCTCCGAGTGGCTGGAAGGTCCTTTCGGAGAACTACCACATAAGTTGGATGTGTTGTGTCACTTGAGTAGTGGTATCAGTGGTCACGTGAACATTGTCACACCTGTAGACGTGGTTCTGGACGTCCAGGCACCACAGGCGCTCACAGCATCATCATATTGTAAGGGCAGCAGTGGCAGATCGTACAGCTACTACCGCGCGGATGAGAGGATTTGTGAGTGACAACATGGTTTCGAGCCGGTTATTAGCAGTGGGATGACGGGAACGCACACCACTATCCTGCCTTCCAATCACGCCACAGCATCGACGGGCACGGCACGTCTGGGGATCACTTGGAATGGCGCGCTGTGGTTTTCAGCGACGAAAGTCATTCTACCTGCACCCAAGTAATGGTCATTTGTGCATACAACATAGACCTTCTAACAATACCACCACTTGCAAAATAGATTAGAAATCAGATTAATAATGTTGCTCACGCAGCATATGTTCGCTTTATCGGGCAACAACAAAACTATTGACTGTGGATGGTATCGTCAGAATCGAAACAATGAAGTCACTGTAAAGAAGTCATTAATTATGCAGTTATCTGGGATGGATTCCCACGTAGATTTCGTCGAAGTCGTTATGGCTTATCTTGTTGATTCTTGGGTGATTCCACTTAGGCTGCTAGAAGGTCTGGTATTGAAGACCTAACAAATGCGTTTTTCACGAAATTCCTAATGATCAAACAATCCGAGATCAGAACAATGGCATGGTAGAAATAATTTTTGACTTGGTGTTCAGGATCCAAGTTTTTAATAAACTTCTTGTAAACTCACATATACTTCTTCTTAATTGTCACATCATCAAGAAAACAGTTTTGTGTCAATCTTCACATGTTTTAATTTCCACTTTAACCAAACACAAGGCTTGACTGTTCTTTTACAAAGCGAAATAACAACATAACTTCTGGAAAGTAAAACAAAGACTGCCCTGTGCGCATTCACGCCACAACGATTACAAGCAAGTCAAAGATTATGACAGTCTCACAGAAATGGTTCACAAGAACCATATCACTGTAATATATCGATACATCGGAGTACCTATACATTAATAAAACCAAATATGAATAATGTCACAAAAATATGTCTATTACTTCGCAGAAAAGTAGTTCGGTATTACTGGTATCGAAAACTGGGGTTGGAGTGCCGTACTGGTCATGTGAATAAAGAGCCATTACAACCTGCAGCGCACTGCCTCCGTAAAGAGCGTTCGTCCAAGGCACACTCATCCCACACCAGGCCTTATGATCTTGGTTGTGGTAAGCTACAAGTCTCGTTCACCTTTTGTGTTTCTGGAGGGGACGCTAACCAGCTTTCGGTGTGTCCAGAACGTTGTCAGACCTGTTCTTTTGCCAGTTTTGCGACATGAAAGTGGTTCACTGCTCCAACAGGATAATGCTCCGCCACGCACTGCCCATGAAAATGCACGTGTTCTGCAAGACGAGCAGCAACTTGCCTGGTCAGCATAATGTTCAGACTTCTTGACTCCGATCAAGCACATGTGGGATATAATGAAAGTGACTCGTGCGACTTGCAAGAGCAAGACTACGCGAACAAGTCGAGCAGGAATGGCATAACGATCCCAGGACAGTATTCGCCATCTGTACAATGAACTGGATACTAGAGTTAACGCCTGCATTTTCGCCTGTGGAGTCTATACCATTTACCATGGGTGTTTGAGCATGCCTAGTACCTCAGAAACGCTTGTTCTATTGATCTGCAAATGTAATCATTTCATGTGCTCTATACGCACAGTTACAACAATAAATTCGGAGTGAATTGGAAACCACTAAAAGGGCATACTAATTCTTTTATTTCCAGTGGTACATTTATCGAGTTTGAAGCACATCGCCACAAGCAGTCTCACGAACCAGCACTTTAAATTTTTAAATTAGGTCAAGAATTATATGAAACCCTGATAATCAAGTTTTACTTGCCCCTGGAAGGTGTTAGATAGGCAGCCTGCAACTGGGATCGGGTGATGTTTGCGATTTAGTACATGTTAGTGGTACACGCACGAAGACAGTAGTTTTTACAGGCTCAGCAGAGGACATGATGCTGGTGCTAATGATGGAACCTCGAGGAAAGACCAGCCCCGTATCAGGGGTCGTGTGAGACACGAAACAAACCGCAGAGTTGGACGACGCGGGCGGTAACTCAATTCCGGCCGAGAAGTGTCTCGCGAGGCTTTTAAATCTCTGCACCGCCGAGCGCCGCCCAACTCTCCGACGCACTTACGCAGGACGTGAGCCGCATCTTGCCCTCCCATCACACTTCTTTGTCACCTTCTCCCTCTCCTGTTTTCACTTAACCTTGTTCGGTTACTTTGGCTGCTACTATCATTCCAAAGCTGACCAGACCACACAGTCGTACTATGACATATAAGATGCTTGCTGCGCACCACTCCAATGCTTTCCGAGCGCGTATTGGAACACCCCACTTGTTTCACAGTATCTTGTTTGGAGGGTGGGGGGAGGGGGTGGGGTGGATGGTAGGGATAATTCCACTGTGAGCAGTTTCCTCGAGTAGCAGCAAACGTCGAACTGTGTGCTCACAAAGAGTGAATGTTGTTTATGGTAATGACGAGTGTCTCACATAATTATTTGGCGTTTAGAGTGGCATCTGGTGGCAGTGATGGTAGCTACAGAGGCGACGGTATCTGGTGGGAGAGGTACGCTACTGGTCATTAAAATTGCTACACCAAGAAGTAAAGCAGATAATAAACGGGTATTCACTGGACAAATATATTATGTAGTGTTGGCAGAAGAGCCAACACTGTGTTTCTAGAGGAGGCCGAAATGCACGCGTTTAATTCCACACTGACTGACGTGAGGTCTGGAACAGGACAATATCTTGAGAATTGCAAATAAAGTATGTAGATAATTTAATACTTAACTTTAATCAACAATTGTAGAACATCTCTCTTGATGATACATGCTTCACATAATAAATATCAATTGAATACGGCGCATTGCTAGGTCGTAGCAAATGTAGCTGAAGGCTAGGCTAACTATCGTCTCGGCAAATGAGATCGTAGTTACAGGGAACCTTTCCTTGCAAACTCGGCGGTACAACTGGGACGAGTGCCAGTACGTCTCTCTAGACCTGCCGTGTGGTGGCGCTCGGTCTGCTATCACTGACAGTGGCGACACGCGGGTCCGACGTATACTAACGTACCGCGGCCGATTTAAAGGCTACCACCTAGCAAGTGTGGTGTCTGGCGGTGACACCACATATTATACTAGAACTTTCATGTGATTCCATTTTCACGCAATTTGGCTGCATAGGTCCTAAGAAATCAGTATCCAGAACAACCACCTGTGGCCATTATAACGGCCTTGATACGCCTGGGCATTGAGTCAAACAGAGCTTGGATGACGTGCACAGGTACAGCTGCCAATGCAGCTTCAACACGATACCACAGTTCATCAAGAGTAGTGACTGGCGTATTGTGGTGAGCCAGTTGCTCGGCCACCATTGCCCACACGTTTTCAGTTGGTGAGAGATCTGGGGAATGTGCTGCCCAGGGCAGCAGTCGAACATTTTCTGTATGCAGAAATGCCCGTACAAGACCTGAAACATGCGCTCGTGCATTAACCTGCTGAAATGTAGGGTTTCGCAGGGATCTAATGAAGGGTAGAGCCACGAGTCGTAACACATCTGAAGTGTAACGTCCACTGTTCAAAGTGCCGTCAAAGCGAACAAGAGGTGACCGAGACGTGTAACCAATGGCACCCCATACCATCACGCCGGGTGATACGCCAATATGGTGATGACGAATACACGCTTCCAATGTGCGTTCACCGCGATGTCGCCAAACACGAATGAGACCATCATGATGCTGTAAACAAAACCTGGATTCATCCGAAAAAATGACGTTTTGCCATTCATGCACCCAGGTTCGTCGTTGAGTACACCATCGTAGGCGCTCCAGTCTGTGATGCAGCGTCAAGGGTAACCGCAGCCACGGTCTCCGAGCTGATAGTCCATGCTGCTGCAAACGTCGTCGAACTGTTCGTGCAGATGGTTGTTGTCTCGCAAACGTTCCCATCTGTTGACTCAGGGATCAGGACGTGGCTGCACGATTCGATACAGCCATGCGGATAAGATGCCTGTCACCTCGACTGCTAGTGATACGACGCCGTTGGGATCTAGCACGGCGTTCCGTAGTACCCTCCTGAACCCATCGATTCCATATTCTGCTAACGGTCATTGGGTCTCGACCAACGCGACCAGCAATGTCGCAATGCGATAAACCACAATCGCGATTGGCTACGATCCGACCTTTATCAAAGTCGGAAACGTGATGGTATTCATTTCTCCTCCTTACACGAGGCAGCACAACAACGTTTCACGAGGCAACGCCGGTCAACTGCTGTTCGTGTAAGAGAAATCGGTTGGAAACTTTCCTCATGTCAGCACGTTGTAGGTGTCGCCACCGGCACCAACCTTGTGTTAATGCTGTAAAAGCTAATCATTTGCATATGACTGCATCTTCCTCCTGTCGGTTAAATTTCCCGTCTGTAGCACGTCATCTTCGTGGTGTAGCAATTTTAATGGCCAGTAGTGTAGTAAACGGCCGCCGCAGCTCCAGAGAGCAACGAAGCTTGTCCGTAATATTTCTCGAATGATAATAACTTGGACACAATTGGGACATTATTCGTATGTCATTGTAATTATATGTGTTACTGTCAGTTACCCAAAGCGTTGTTGAGTTTCACCTAGTTAAAAGTTGAGAGAGTTTCGTTTGTCTGGCGTCTAGAGAAGATGAGTAATCAAAGGAAGAGTCGCAGTGACCTAGGGCGAACTACATACTTTCGTCTGCCCCAGTTTGAATAGGTGCAATTTTTCGATGAGATTAAAGTAGACAGATCGCTCGTGGAAAAAGAATATTTTGTTTCGTTGGGCGAAAGAAAATAAAAGATCAAGACTAGGATTAAAATTTAAGGTAAAAGGATATGAACGATAAAATTCGTTGATGACATTGCCATCCTCAGTGAAAGTTAAGAAAATGGTCATATGGCTCTGAGCACTATGGGACTTATCTTCTGAGATCGTCGCCTAGAACTTAGAACTACTTAAACCTAACTAACCAAAGGACATCACACACATCCATGCCCGAGGCAGGATTCGAACCTGCGACCGTAGCTGTCGCGTGGTTCCACTGTAGTGCCTAGAACCTCTCGGCCACTCCGGCCGGCAGTTAAGAAGAGTTACAGGATCATTTGAATGGAGTTGCCAGTCTAATGGGTACAGAGTATCGATTGAGAGTAAACCGAAGAAATCCGAAAGTATTGACAAGTAGCAGAAATGAGAACTGCGAGAAACTTAACGTCAGAATTGGGGAACGAGAAGTAGACGAAGTTAAGCAATTCTCCTACATAGGCAGCAAAATAACCCATGAATGATAAAGCAAGGAGGAGATAAAGAAGATACTAGCACTGGCAAAAAGGACGTTCCTGGCCAAGAGAAGTCTACTAGTATCAAACATACGTCCTAATTTGAATCATAAATTTCTGAGAATGTACGTCTGGAGCACAGCATTGTATGACAGTGCAACATGGACTGTGGGAAAACCGGGACAGAAGAGACTCGAAGTATTTCAGACGTGGTGCTGCACAAGAATATTTAAAATTACGTGGACTGATAAGGAATAAGGAGATTCTCCGCAGACCCGGTGAGGAAAGGAATATACTGGCAGGAAGAAGGGATAAGGTGATAGGATATCTGTTAAGACATCGCGAATAACTTCCATGGTACTAGAGGGAGCTGCAGAGCTGAGAGGGCCGGCGGCTGTGGCCGAGCCGTTCTAGGCTCTTCAGTCCAGAACCGCGTTGCTGCTACGGTCGCAGGTTCGAATCATGCCTCGGGCATGGATGTGTGTTATGTCCTTAGGTTAGTTAGGTTTAAGTAGTTCTAAGTCTAGGGGACTGATGACCTCAGACGTTAAGTTCCATAGTGCTTAGAGCCATTTAGAGCTTAGAGACAATATAGGCAGAGAGAGAGAGTGGAATACGTCCAGGAAATAACTCAGGACATAGGTTGCTGCAATTGATATTCTGAGATGAAAATAATTTTTAATCCGAGAATACTTATCTTTTTCTCTGACTATGATATTATGATCTGAAATAAAAATATTTTCATAACAAGCAAATGTAGGATTAAGTATTTAGTAACGGAATGAATTTTAGCCGCTATAAGCTCATTTGATTCATAAGAAAACAAAAATGGAAAAGGAAAAGCATCAGTAGCCAAGGACGTGGCTTTTACCTATGCAATGCTTACTAAAAAAACACGAAACATCTGTTTATGAAAAATCTGTCTATGTTAAAGAATTTCTCAACATAATGTATGTTCTAACAGCAGAGTAACTTTCAGTCAAGTATCTGCAACAAAATCTACAAGGAATCGGTTCGTTAATTCACGAAGCTTAGTCCCCGTGGCGTGCTGGGTTAATGGCGCACAGTAAAAATACAGGGTTATTACAAATGATTGAAGCGATTTCACAGCTCTACAATAACTTTATTATTTGAGATATTTTCACAATGCTTTGCACATACATACAAAAACTCAAAAAGTTTTTTTAGGCATTCACAAATGTTCGATATGTGCCCCTTTAGTGATTCGGCAGACATCAATCCGATAATCAAGTTCCTCCCACACTCGGCGCAGCATGACCCCATCAATGAGTTCGAAAGCACAGTTGATGCGAGCTCGCAGTTCTGGCACGTTTCTTGGTAGAGGAAGTTTAAACACAGAATCTTTCACATAACCCCACAGGAAGAAATCGCATGGGGTTAAGTCGGGAGAGCGTGGAGGCCATGACACGAATTACTGATCATGATCTCCACCACGACCGATCCATCGGTTTTCCAATCTCCTGTTTAAGAAATACCGAACATCATGATGGAAGTGCGGTGGAGCACCATCCTGTTGAAAGATGAAGTCGGCGCTGTCGGTCTCCAGTTGTGGCATGAGCCAATTTTCCAGCATGTCCAGATACACGTGTCCTGTAACGTTTTTTTCGGAGAAGAAAAAGGGACCGTAAACTTTAAACCGTGAGATTGCACAAAACACGTTAACGTTTGGTGAATTGCGAATTTGCTGCACGAATGCGTGAGGATTCTCTACCACTCAGATTCGTACATTGTGTCTGTTCACTTCACCATTAAGAAAAAATGTTGCTTCATCACTGAAAACAAGTTTCGCACTGAACGCATCCTGTTGCAACCGCGCCGAAAATTCAAAGCGTTTGACTTTGTCATCGGGTGTCAGGGCTTGTAGCAATTGTAAACGGTAAGGCTTCTGCTTTAGCCTTCTCCGTAAGATTTTCCAAACCGTCGGCTGTGGTACGTTTAGCTCCCTGCTTGCTTTAATCATCGACTTGCGCGGGCTACGCGTGAAACTTGCCCGCACGCGTTCAACCGTTTCTTCGCTCACTTTCGGCCGACCCGTTGATTTCCCCTTACAGAGGCATCCAGAAGCTTTAAACTGCGCATACCATCGCCGAATGGAGTTAGCAGTTGGTGGATCTTTGTTGAACTTCGTCCTGAAGTGTCGTTGCACTGTTATGACTGACTGATGTGAGTGCATTTCAAGCACGACATACGCTTTCTCGGCTACTGTCGCCATTATGTCACACTGCGCTCTCGAGCGCTCTGGCGGCAGAAACCTGATTTGCGGCTTCAGCCGAACAAAACTTTATGAGTTTTTCTACGTATCTGTAGTGTGTCGTGACCATATGTCAATGAATGGAGCTACAGTGAATGTATGAAATCGCTTCAATCGTTTGTAATAGCCCTGTAGAAAGACAGATTCCAACACAAGGTAGGCCTTGTTTTGGAGAGATCTTTATTCACTCGTGCAGACTATCTGCTGCCTGTGTTGTGCTCAGGCGACAGTGACCCACCTTGCAGTAATAATCTCGCTTAGCTCCCGTCGCATCTGCACACTCCGCAAGCGACCTGACGGTGTGCAGCAGAGGGTACTTCTGGTGCCGCGCGGGATTAGCCGAGCGGTCTAGGGCGCTGCAGTCATGGCCTGTGCGGTTGGTCCCGGCGGAGGTTCGAGTCCACCCTCGGGTATGGGTGTGTGTGTTTGTCCATAGGATAATTTAGGTTAAGTAGTGTGTTAGCTTAGGGACTGATGACCTTACCAATTAAGTCACATAAGATTTCACACACATTTCAACATTTTTGGTACTTATGGTATCATTAACTGATCCCTTCTTGCCCTGTTCCACTCGCTAATGGCGCGCTGGAAGCATTGTCGGTAAGTGTATGTATGACCTCTAATTTCTCGAATTATCTCATCGCGGTCATTTCGCGAAATGTACGGGGTAAGAAGTAATATGATTTTCCCTGAATCTTCCCGGCAAGCGCTCTCTCAAAATTTCAACAGTAAACCTCTCGGTAATGCACAAGGCCCCTCTTATAGCGTCTGCTAGTGGACTGCGTTAAACATCTCTGTAACGGTAATATCAAACATTCTGGCAGATTAAAACTGTGTGCCGGACCGAGACTCGAACTCGGGACCTTTGCCTTTCGCGGGCAAGAGCTCTATCGCGCACTTGCCCGCGAAAGGCAAAGATCGTATCAGTGCACACGCTGCTGCAGAGCGAAAATTTCATTCAGGAAATATCCCCTAGCTTGTGACTAAACCATGTTTGCATAATACGCTTTCTTCCAGGAGTGCTAATCTTACAAGGTTCGTAGGAGGGCTAATGTGAAGTTTGGAATATAGGAGACGAGGAATTGGCGGAAGTACAGCTGTGAGGACAATTCGTTAGTCGTGCTTGGGTAGGTTAGTGGTGGACCACTTGTCCGCGAAAGGCGGAGGTCCCGAGTTCGATATCTGGTCCAGCCCACAGATTTAATCTACCAGGAAGTTCCATATCAGACCACACTCCGCTGCAGAGCGAAAATGTCATTCTGGATCTCTGCAGCGCTCTTGCGCCAAGTAAGAAATGCCCTATTCTAAGCTATTTCCTTCGTGAATGAGCTACATTTACTTAAGTTTCTTTGTATGAATATCAGTGTGGCGTCCGCTTTTTCTGATGCTGTTTTGTGTGGTCATTACCCTTACGGTGGCCCCGAACTGATGCGTCTAGGTATTCTACGGTAAATACCATTTCCAGCAATTTGTCATCAATAGTGTAGTTGCACAGCGGCGGATTTCCTTTCCTACGTATGCCCAACATGTTGTATTTATTTATGTTCAGGATCAGTCCGTCTGCTTAGCTGATTGGTAACGTGCTTGGCTCCCCTGCAACGGGCCCGTGTTTGATTCCCGGCCGGGTTGGAGATTTTCTGCGCTCATGGATTGGGTGTTGTGTTGTCGTCATCATTTCATCCTCATCACCGGCACGCGAGTCGCCCAGTGTGGCGTTTACTGCCGCGCGGGATTAGCCGACCGGTGTAGGCGCTGTAGTCGTGGACTGTGCGGCTGGTCCCGGCGGAGGTTCGAGTCCTCCCTCGGGCATGGGTGTGTGTGTGTGTTTGTCCTTAGGATAATTTAGGTTCAGTAGTGTGTAAGCTTAGGGACTGATGACCTTAGCAGTTAAGTCCCATAGGATTTCGCACACATTTGAACATTTTGTGGCGTTTACTGAAATAGGACCTGCACTCTGCGGCCGAACTTCCCCGGACGGGGCATCCCGGCCAACAATGCCTCACGATCATTTCATTTCATGTTCAGGGTCAATTTCCAGAGCCTGCACCATTCATCAATCTTGTGTAGGTCATTCTTTCTGGATTTGTTACTTTCTTGTAGACAACCGCATCATCTGCGGACAGTCTTAAAGAGCATCCCACACTTTCTACCAGATCGTTTATGTACTGTACATTGTAAAATCTATTACGCTTGGGATACTCGCGAAATTACCACCCCATCCATCGATTTTGTTACATTAAGAGCGACGTGTTGAGTTCTGTCTGCAAGGAAGTCTTGAAACCAGTCGTAAATCTAGTCCGATATTCAATAAGCTCTATTTCTTTTCCTACTAAACGGCAGTGTGGGGTCGTGCGAAATGCCTTTCTGAAGTCGGGGATCGACCTGAGCACCGTTTTCTACAGCGCATTGGATCTCATAGAGGAACAGGGCTATCTGTGTTTCATAAGATCTGTATTTTCGGAGCCTATGTCGATTTTTATAGAGAAGATTTTCGTTCTCCAAAAATGTCATGGTTCTTGAGCATAAAACACGTTCCATAATTCTACAACAAATTGATGTCAACGATACAAGCCTATAATTATACGCACGTGTCCTACGACGCCTCTTGAGAACGGGAGAAATTTCCTCTTTTCCCCAGTTTCTGGGCACCCTTCTTTGCTCCACCGATCTACGATAATCTGCTACTAGAAGGGGAACTATTCCTTTCGTGTAATTTTCACATAATCTTATATCTATCTCATGCTTCTCCATTATTAAGCGGTTGCAGTCGCTCCTCATTTCCGCCATTGGTTGTCTCAATAGCGACCATTTCGATGTTCATAAGGTGACTGAAATGAGGGACCATGTTCCGAGCTTCCGCGGCGTAAAAATTTCGAAAGACCGGGTACAGTATTTCGGTCTTCTCTGTGATATGATCCACAGCACATCTACCAGAATTCCATTCACTGCGTGTCGGCTGCGATGATCGCTGCGCCAGTACTTGAGCGATAGCAGGGTTCGCCGAATCGTCCGCCGTAAACCTCTGGCTTTGTGATTTCCGAATGCGAGAACCGAACCAGGGCGGGATAATCAGCAGCTTGGCCGACGTCTGCGTCTTCTCAGCAAGTTGTCTGCCGAGATTAGCTGCAAAGAAGGGATTCTGGGGATGGTGGAGGGGGAAAGTAAAGGGGGGGGGGGCAGAGCATGCGGGCTGACTGCAAAGTCTCTCTTTCCCGTTTCCCGCACCGCAGCGACCATCAGATAACAGCTCGCGGTCCAAACGACGCAGGGGAATGCGCTTCTATCCTGTCCACCGCTCGTTGCAGGTTGTGGGACACTAGCCATGCGCACAATCTGAAAACAGTCTTAGGTTGAGACATCGAAGTTTATCGTTGTTGCACCCTTCTGTAATATTTTCTCAGTGTTCAGGCTGGGTCAACTCGGAGTTGGAGATCGTTCTTTCTAAGATCAACACCCTGACGTCATTGGCAGCCGGAATCGAAGTCTGCTTCTTTTATAGTGACTTTCAAGCTTGCTGCAGCTTTGATAAGGAAGAACATTCTATATAATGAAATTTTGTGGTCTCCTTATGTGAGGGCTAGAGTTGTCATAGAGAAAGAGAAGTTCGTTCACATTGTTGTGGCGAAGAACAGGCTGAAGTCATTTCTTCAGTTTCCTGAGTGCAACACAGTACACTTCAGAGTTGATCGTCGCACCACGAGGGGGGACAACAAACAGGATAACCCCTTCAGAGTCCAAGCTGACAACCGCCATGATTTTTTTAGATATGAAATTTCATCATTTTTTTAACTTACTGTTGGCTGCATTTGTTGCAATAGGTACACTTTTCTTCACAAGTAAGAGAGATTCTTTGATGAATTTTGCACAGCATGCACAGCATACAGGCGTATGGAACTCTAGGATTTTCCAAATCTATTAAAAACTGTGCAAAAAATTGAGATAAATAACCATATAATTTCGTTAATTAAATAAATTCTAGAGTTTCAGACACCTGTAAATATGGTTTGTATGCTGTGCAAAATTCATCGAACAGTCTCTCTTACTTATGAAGAAAAGTGTACCTGTAGCAACAAATGCAGCGAATACTAAGTAAAAAAATGATGAAATTTCACATGTAAAAAAAATTATTTTGTTATGTTGTTGAATTTCCGGTGCTACCAGTGTGAATCCTGAATCCTTCCTGGTCATGCTGACAATGTTTTCTGAATTTACTTGTAAAAGTATACAGGGTGTTACAAAAAGGTACGGCCAAACTTTCAGGAAACATTCCTCACACACAAAGAAAGAAAATATGTTATGTGGACATGTGTCCGGAAACGCTCACTTTCCATGTTAGAGCTCATTTTATTACTTCTCTTCAAGTCACATTAATCATGGAATGGAAACACACAGCAACAGAACGTACCAGCGTGACTTCAAACACTTTGTTACAGGAAATGTTCAAAATGTCCTCCGTTAGCGAGGATACATGCATCCACCCTCCATCGCATGGAATCCCTGATGCGCTGATGTAGCCCTGGAGAATGGCGTATTGTATCACAGCCGTCCACAATACGAGCACGAAGATTGTCTACATTTGGTACTGGGGTTGCGTAGACAAGAGCTTTCAAATGCCCCCATAAATGATAGTCAAGAGGGTTGAGGTCAGGAGAGCATGGAGGCCATGGAATTGGTCCGCCTCTACCAATCCATCGGTCACCGAATCTGTTGTTGAGAAGCGTACGAACACTTCGACTGAAATGTGCAGGAGCTCCATCGCGCATGAACCACATGTTGTGTCGTACTTGTAAAGGCACATGTTCTAGCACCACAGGTAGAGTATCCCGTATGAAATCATGATAACGTGCTCCATTGAGCGTAGGTGGACGAAACTAAAATGAGCTCTAACATGGAAATTAAGCGTTTCCGGACACATGCCCACATAACATCTTTTCTTTATTTGTGCGTGAGAAATGTTTCCTGAGAGTTTTGCCGTACCTTTTTGTAACACCCCGTAGACAGTGAAAACTAAAATGTCCTATGGTGCCTCTCCTGCTCTAAGTCGGCCCGTTTGAAGTCCTACCCCCGTTAACCTAAATTACCCTAAGAACAAACACACCCACCCATGCCCGAGGGAGGACTCGAACCTCCGCCGGGACCAGCAGCACAGTCCAGTCAGGAAGTCGTTGCTGAAAGTATCTGTATGGACTGTAGCCATATATCGAAGTGAAACGTGACAATAAATAGTTTAGACAAGAAGAGAATAGAAAAAAATGTGATGTTACAGAAGAATGCTGAAGATGATATGGGTAATCACGTAACTAATGAGGAGGTACTGAATAGAACTGGGGAGAAGAGGAGTTTGTGTAACAACTTGACTAGAAGAAGGGGTCGGTTGATAGGACATGTTCTGAGGCATTAAGGGATCACTTATTTAGTATTGGAGGGCAGCGTGGAGGGTAAAAATCGTAGAGGGAGACCAAGAGATGAATACGCTAAGCAGATTCCGAAGCATACAGGTCGCAGTATTTACTAGGAGATGAAGGGGCTTGCACAGGATAGAGTGGCATGGAGAGCTGCATCAAACCAGTCTGTGGACTGAAGACCACAACAACAACATCTGTAGATGCGAAAAGTTGACGCTAAACAGTAGGAAGTGTAGTCATCTCCACGTAGTGCTAAAGTAATTCTCATAAATATCGGTTACAAAATAGATAACAAAAATGTAAAGGTTCTACAGTCAATTAAGTGTCAGTGGGCTACAACCACAAACAACTTAAATTGTAATCCTAACCTAGAAAATATTATGGAGTAGGTGAGCGAAAGACTGCGTTTTGTTGGCGGAACACTTAAGAAGTTCAACAAATCTACTAATGAGGCTGCCTTCACTTTGCATCCCTGTAATCTGTTAGAGTGTAGCTGCCTGTTACGGGATCCGTTCTGTACAGGACTGACTGAGGACATCGGAAAAGTGAAACGTCCCCTTTGAACAATTATACACGACTGTCCTTAAACTGATACACAATATTTTTTTTTTTAGCGCAACGCAATCTGACTTTCAAAATTCCCTACAAAAGAATGGCCCTGACTAACATTAAACTATACCTTTCAC
Organism: Schistocerca piceifrons; assembly: GCF_021461385.2. Lineage (NCBI taxonomy): Eukaryota > Metazoa > Arthropoda > Insecta > Orthoptera > Acrididae > Schistocerca > Schistocerca piceifrons. The sequence continues at coordinate 91,195,077 of NC_060146.1, read as the reverse complement.
AAATCACTTACCTCACAAAAATCTTCGCTGCTCAAGCTACTGCAATACAGCGAGCGCCACTACTGCCAGCTAAATAAAAGATTCAAACTATGGAAGGCACTAACTACTGACAGGGATAGTTAGCAAATGAAAGATATTAATAGAGAACAAACAATGTATTTACCTTGATATCATCATATATAAATATAGCACTTCATGACAAATTTCAAAACTCCGCCATCTCTCTCCCCACATCCACCACTGCTGGCGGCTCACCTCCAACTGCGCAACGCTACGCGCTGTTCACAGCCAGCTGCCTAACACTACAATGGCGAGTATTACAACAATGCAAAGCAGACACAGACTGCACACAGCACAGCCAGTGATTTTCATACAGAGGTGGCGTTACCAATAAAAAAACCTAAACAGCCTACTTACATAGCCCCATGCTCCCCACAAAAAATTTTACAAATTTTTTTTGGGCAGTGGCCAATAATGATTTGATAAAATTTTTCATAATTACAATAACAAAGAAATCAAATGCACACACTTATTGATACAACGTTGGTCAAAAGCTAAAATTTTGTCACAGTCCATAAAGACAGTCCTGATCGTTCATCAAGGTAAAATAGTAGTGTTTTCCTCAAAGTCTGAGCAGTAGAAGAAAATGCACATGGAAGTAGTGGATTTCCATGCAGTCTTGAAGAAGTACTGTTGTCCTTCCAACTGAAAGACAGTGCTGACTCTTGACATGCTGACAGGTAATGGGCCACAACAGAGCAAACCCACAGCAGAGTCATTCGACGGTTTGAAGAAGATCGGTAGGTAGGTCATCACAGAGCAGACCTACTGTAGTCCTGGTAGAGTGTATGGTATTGGTGGGCCACCGGAGGTGCAGACCCACTGCAGTCCTTGTAGAAAGTGTGGACAGGCCCACTGTAGTCCTGGTAGAGATGACCAGCAGCCATCTGTTGTGACTGTGCAGGTGCACAATCACCATTGAAGAGTCTTGCGGATAATATAGCAAGTCCATAAACCACCACTTGTGCACTCACAAAGTTTTCGGAACTGTCCTTAGAACCAACAATGCTGTTATCCAGTCCCTTGCTGAATTATTAACACACATGCAAACACTAACAGTCCCTACTTCTCACACATTGTCCATATACTATGACCAACAGAAACGTGTGCAGTGAAATGTAACTTACAAGTTAATAATAAGATGAACTGGTGTCAATTACAATTTTATAACATGAGAATACAATTACAAAGGTACAAAATACATCATTAAAGAACATTACAATACAGATAACATTTGTAGTAAAACAGGCGTTACAAAAGAATAGAAATAGACATATACGTCAGTGTTACAGGAATTATGACATGAGTACATACATAAAAGATCAGAATAACTTTCGAAACATCAACTTCACACATGAGCATTAACACAAAACAGAATAAATAATGTCTAAACATCTTTACAAAGTAAATAACACATTATTAACGCCAATTGTGTTTGAGGATAACAGTATTCCTCATCATAGTGAATGTAACTTAGTATTAGAAGAGAAAAAAGTTCTATGAAACAGTACACAGAGACAGGAAGAAGACAAATACACAAGGGTACACAAACATATAGTGGGATAACACAAAAGGGAAAGGACAGGGTTTATTTTACTGCAGTATTTTGCATGGAGATCTCCCTTTGTTCATCATTATTCCCAAAAAGTCCTATCTAAGCCTGCTTTCTGTATTCTGTTCATATTTCTTTCAAAATAATTATTTCTGATTGTACAATACTCATTTGGGCCCAAATCTTTTTCATATAACTTCGCAATGCATTCTTTACCTATTCTCCATAGTCAGTTTCTTATATAGTCTACCCCCTCTTAAGCTAACTTAAATCTACTGAGCTCAGATGCTAAACTAAGGGACGAGGCAATGCAGCAGCACATAAAACAATTAATATAAACAGCAGTAAAAAAAAATGGAAAATCGCAAAGCAAGCTACAGTAAATCTAAATTACCAAGCAATTCAACATTACAACTAATATGAGGCAATGCGCAGCAAATAAAAAAATAAATCTGGCTTAGCAGAGTAACACAAATTAAAGTTCAGTAGCACTATGCCTGGCAAACAGCAGCTTATATCTAAACATGACATAGCTCACGCAGAAAAAATAGTACACTAAAGATAACAATGCAGATAAGGGAAATGTATAATCACATCTTAATGTCTAAGTAATTAAAGTGGTGCACCACAACAGCTTATTGTAAAAAGAAATATTACCATGTACTTGAAAAGAAAATTATGTGTTACTGTTACTAGTTCCTTCTTATTGTTCTTTCCTTTCCAAGTGCTCCTTTTTTAAAGAATGTGGATCATAAAATAATTATTTAATAGATCTGTTGACAGAAAGTGTTCACATTAGCAAATGCATTTCATTTTATAAAAGCAATGCTGCAACACAGCTGGAAACCAGATATCAAATGAAATAAGCAACTATGAAAAGCAAAGCATAAAAATATCATTCAATAGTCATGTGACATTTCATAAATTAGTAGAAATTCTCTCAACTCTCGAAGAAAGACGCTTGTCGTAATCAGGTGTGCAGATGTAAAAGTATTTCTCGTCATTTCATTAGGCATTTCAGTAAATATCATAAATTACGAGCTCCACAGTATGCTTTCAACAAGGAAATGTCAATAGCGAGTATAATGGCCTCCCCTTTTTTTTTCTACCTGTGCCGCTGAAAGGCTAATGGCTTTTTTTCGGGCGGCTGTCGCCCAGGTGGGTGCCCGCGACGCATTACGTGCAGGTGGTCACTTAACTTTCTTACCGACATATTTACGACAGCAGTTTCCGCTACAGTGACAGTCTCACATAAAAATATTTCACAGGTCAAGAATTAGCGTTGCAAATCTGTAGAAAGAAAATTCTATAAATATAAGTGTCCAAATAAAATATTCGTCAGCATTGTGATACAGTCACGCATTTACGCACATTTCATAACTCTTAAAGCACGAATCTCGGTTTCCAACAACCTTTTTCACAAACCAGAGTCCCTAAACACTACTCATTATTCCTTACCTTATTTGTCGACACTTCTTCAATATTTCATCATAACAGCTACGTGGCTTAATCAAATAACTCATATAGCATCAGCCTATTAAACATAAACATAGCTCAGCAGCATAATACACATCGTCGTCGTAATAATAACATCATAACACCTCAGTCAAATCTCAAAAACGTCGTAGCTTTCTGCAATAATTTCAAAACCTAAAAAAAATTCTCTGCTCATTTCAATAGTGTCATCTACCTCAAACGTACTTTAAAATCATCCTCCCTTACCAAATATATCATTCAAAGCTCTCATAGTATCACAATGGTTCCGAAAAAATATGAGCATTTCACAAAGTACAGACAAAATACAATTTCATAAGTGTGAAGTTATCCAACTGTGTAATTGCGTAAACATCTGTCACAGATGTAATAAAAAAAGTTTATCTCTCAGTTACATGATCAGATAGCTGTGTAATTTGTGTGTTAGAGAAATATGGTACCGATGTGTAAAGCTGTATAAGCAAATACCATATTAGCTAGGGTTCCTTGTGGTTGCCACACACATGGTACACAAACTAAGCGTGTACCCCCCTGAGGATTATTGTAATTATACCCTCAGGTGTTACAGATTACAGCAATGGAATGAAATGTATCACGGAAAACCTTTGTAATTCAAAAATCTTGAAAAATAAATGGTTTAAGTACAAAATTGATCACTCAAGTGCGTGTCCTGTAGCGCTAAATGTGCGTCTTGCTATAAGATAATTCTGTGGAAGTGTCGTAATTATCGTCTTCCGAAAGCTAAGTTCTGCAGAAGTCGATGTACTTACCCCATCATAAGCGAAAGTGAAATGCTTTGCGAATAGATATCGTAGTTATTGTGTTTATTGTCGTGATGAAGAAATTACTGTTCAGTAACGTATTGTTGTGCCATGAAAAAGGCTGTCTCATTGTTGCTGTACCACAAGAGTTACTACTAAAACATGTTTTACTTTCCAGAAGAATTCAGAAAAACTGTGCAGATACACCGCAAAAGCAACGAGGTAAATTGTGTCACACATTAATAGCGTCGTGATAAAACCGTGTAGTTGTCACATAAACTAACCACTGTGTCGTCTGGTATCTCACAGAAAGTACTTTAAATCCAGAACGTATTTTCAAGTAAACCAAAATGTTCCATTAAAATCTCATTAGCAGTACCGGTACATGTTCGAAGTATGTAAGCCAGATAGTCGTTACGTAATCGTGCAGCTAACAAGCAAGAATGTAGAAATAACAACACTGTGTCGTCTGTTCACTATAACAATGCATTCGTAATTTCTGTTTAAATCAGTTCTCTTGGTTCTTGACTGGATATTTAACTTCAAAACATTGTTGCATGTTAACAGTTTCTCAGTGTGACAAAGCGTACTACTAGCGTCAATTGAAAAGTTTTATGGCAAAGACAAAGTTAAAAAGCAGATTATCTCTCAATAAATGGTTTTACATGTGAAATGTGGTGTAAACCTTTACTCTTCCTAGTACGCAGAGTTTCAACTTCAAAGCAATTATCATGTTGTATACATCGGTAAAGAATGCTAAAATTTTTCTCAAGGCTAGCGTCTTATGTTATTTTTCTCGGAGCTAGCGGGCGCACGCGGCTGCCTGCTGTGCGAGTCATTGTCTGTCTCTTTGTTGGCGCGCGTCGTTATTGGGATTAGGAGACCTAACTTCTACAAATTCACGTTGTCGAAAGTGCCCTGCTCTGTTTGAATCCCGCCAATTCTGATGCAATTCAGGTCTGTCGTTACGATCACATCATCTGTCGTCATGTCGGTAGTTCCTGTAGTTCCTTTCTTGTCGGTTAAGTGGTGGAGAATTTCTCCCTGAATCGTACCTGCGGGCTGAACTGTTGCGTCTGATGTTATTCTGTCTCCCTTGACAATAATTGTTTTTGTTCCCATATTGTCTGTTTCTCTGATTGTCTCTGTGATAGTCATTACTGCGGAGAGGTGATCTTTCCCTGTAATTATTACTACTCTGCCAACGGTTGTCGTACGGGTGGTGTCTATTTTGGTCACGATTTGCGTTGCAAGAATAGACATGTCGTGTCCAGTTATTGTTTCTGTCATCACGGAATTGTGACGGATGTGACCTGTAGTGATTGTTTTCCTGTTTTCGCATCCCACGACTGTCTGTGTCAATTTCCAGTTCTTGTAACAGTCCCTGAAAAGCCTCAATGTCTTCTTTGCAACGTCCTGCTAAAATAATATGTTGTAAATGTTCAGGCAATTTGAGTAAGCAAATGCGGATGAGTTCTGAGGGGCTGTATGGGTTTGAAAGATACTGATTCTTATGCAACATGTCTTCAAAATATTTCACAAGACTGGAAAATTCAGATTGTTCGAAATGTTTCATCATTATGATGCCATGTTTTACTCGGTCTTGTGTGGCTTGAGACCAATATGCTGAGAGGAAGGCATGGTAAAATTCTCCTTCACTGTGGCAATCGTGAATGACTGATCGCATTCTTACAGCTGGTTCATTCTCTAAGTAGCCACACATAAATTCTAATCTGTGTTCTAACGACCAGTTGGGAGGAAAACAATGAGAGAATTGATGGAGCCATGCTTGTGGATGAATGTCGATGCCAGAATTTTTAAATGTTTTGAATTTACGTGTAGTCATGAACAGCTTATAGTCAAAATCATCATGTCGGCGAGTCGCATGTCGGTCATTGTTACTTCGTTTCGGCGGTTCCATCTCAAAATCCAATGCGTCTTGCCAATTTCTTTCATAATTTCCGAAGTGTCCTGTGTTATTATTTTGTGTTTGTTCCGTATTTCTATGTCCCTCTTCCCGTATTGTAGCGCGAGTGTCCTCTGAAATACGTAATTCTTGTACTACTTGTGCCAACTGATCTTGCACTTCCCGGATTTCTATTTTGTACTGTGTATTGATTTGATTTTGATTTTGTTTGAATTTTCTAATTTGTTCATACTCTTATGTGTCAGTGATGGCTACGGGTCTTGTGTCATTCAGATCATCATCTACCTTTGTAGATAAGTTAGTGACCTGATCCGAAAGTTCGGCTACTTTCTCCGATAGTGTACTTATTTCCTCCATGTGTCTTTCTGAACCAATTTTCAGGGTATCTACTGTGTCCTTTAAGTTTTCCTGAGTTCTTGCAAGTTGCGTAACCGAATCGGTAGATGCAACTGAGTCAATTTTAGCTTGCAAGGTCTCATGATTTTCATGAACAATAGTTTGCAGTTCTTTTATGGCTGCTTCGTGATTCTGCAATACATTTTCATGACGCGAAAAAATAGGTTGGAAATGCTCACAAATTTGTGTTTTTACGTCATTACAGACCTTTTTACATTTCGATTCGATGTTATGTAACTCAGTTGTTAAATCTTCACGTGTTTGTTCAAGTGTAGTGTCTAACTTTTTGAGATTTTGTTCCACTGTGTCTAACTTTTTGAGATTTTGTTCCACTGTGTCTAACTGTTGCTGTGTTTGTCTCTGGTGTTGTTCCATTGTGTCTAACTTTTCAAGCTTTTGTCCCATTTGTTGCATTAATTGTAATAACAATGCACTGGTGTCTGAAACATGTTCCTCAGTGCTTTTCGGCAGTGAAGTTGCACCGGCAACATTCACATTTTGACAAGCAGAACATGTGTCTTGACTCATTTGAGAAAACGGTGAGAACCCAAAACCTGAGTCTACAGTATTTGCAAAATTGTGTCCTGTCATTCCCGATTCCTGAGGCAAGCTGTTGCCGACCGATCGATCGATAATGCGTCCCTCTTCACTAATTGTTTCACTGTCCACGCCATTGTTTGCTGCCCGCTCCATTTCCCTATGCACAGTTACCAAATTACTACTTTGAATGTCTGTTAATTCATTACTCTGCGGCGCTATCACACTGCTTTCGTCTTCACTGTCATTTCTCAGTTTACTTTGGAGCCTAGTATTACGTTTTTCACACGCCATTATTGTCACAATATTTCACACGACAACACAGAAAAGCACAATTTGAAGAGCAAAAATAAGAGAACACATTAACATAGCACTGAAAATAATATTTAGTTAATTGCAAGCGCAGCTGCGAAAAACTTGCTGCAAATCTACATGCATGCCACAACTGTTTTACTGTACAACAATGAAAAACTACAACTACAAAGGAAATTCTCTCTATAATTACTCGCTAGCAATAAACAAAATCTACACTAATTACACAAACTACAAGAAAAAATCAGAAGATTCCAGTGAGGTATCCTCGGCTAAGGGTCGCCATATGAAATGTCCCCTTTTGAACAATTATACACGACTGTCCTTAAACTGATACACAATATTTTTTTTTTTTTTTAGCGCAACGCAATCTGACTTTCAAAATTCCCTACAAAAGAATGGCCCTGACTAACATTAAACTATACCTTTCACAAATCACTTACCTCACAAAAATCTTCGCTGCTCAAGCTACTGCAATACAGCGCGCGCCACTACTGCCAGCTAAATAAAAGATTCAAAATATGGAAGGCAATAACTACTGATAGGGATAGTTAGCAAATGAAAGATATTAATAGAGAACAAACAATGTATTTACCTTGATATCGTCATATATAAATATAGCAGTTCATGACAAATTTCAAAACTCCGCCATCTCTCTCCCCACATCCACCACTGCTGGCGGCTCACCTCCAACTGCGCAACGCTACGCGCTGTTCACAGCCAGCTGCCTAACACTACAATGGCGAGTATTACAACAATGCAAAGCAGACACAGACTGCACACAGCACAGCCAGTGATTTTCATACAGAGGTGGCGTTACCAATAAAAAAACCTAAACAGCCTACTTACAAAAGTTCACGGAGGGTCAGCTCGTTTTGCTGGGAGATAGTTATATGGATTGCATACGCAAATTGGATTGTCAATCATGAAAACAAATGTGTCACAAGCATAAAGGTGTTTCGCTTCGCAGGCCACATTTTTCTCGTTGTTTTTGTTGTGGTCTTCAGTCCTGAGACTGGTTTGATGCGGCTCTCCATGCTACTCTATCCTGTGCAAGCTTCTTCATCTCCCAGTACCTACTGCAGCCTACATCCTTCTGAATCTGCTTAGTGTATTCATCTCTTGGTCTCGCTCTACGATTTTTATTCTCCACACTGCCCTCCAGTACTAAATTGGTGATCCCTTGATGCCACAGAACATGTCCTACCAACCGATCCCTTCTTCTAGTCAAGTTGTGCCACAAACCCCTCCCCAATTCTGTTAAATTGATCCTCATTAGTTATGTGATCTACCCATCTAATCTTCAGCATTCTTCTGTAGCACCACATTTCGAAAGCTTCTATTCTCTTCTTGTCTAAACTATTTATCGTCCACGTTTCACTTCCATACATGGCTACACTCCATACAAATACTTTCAGAAGCGACTTCCTGACACTTTAATCAATACTCGATGTTAGCAAATTTCTCTTCTTCAGAAACGCTTTCCTTGCCATTGCCAGTCAACATTTTATATCCTTTCTACTTCGACCATCATCAGTTATTTTTCTCCCCAAATAGCAAAACTCCTTTACTACTTTAAGTGTCTCGTTTCCTAATATAATTCCCTCAGCATCACCAGACTTAATTCGACTACATTCCACTATCCTCGTTTTGCTTTTGTTGATGTTCATGTTAAAGCCTCCTTTCAAGACACTGTCCATTCCGTTTAACGGCTCTTCCAAGTCCTTTGCTGTCTCTGACAGAATTACAATGTCATCGGCGAACCTCAAAGTTTTCCTTTGCTGCTTGCTCAATATACAGATTGAATAGCGTAGGGGAGAGGCTACAACCCTGTCTCACTCCCTTCGCAACCACTGCTTCCCTTTCATGTTTCTCGACTCTTATAACTGCCATCTGGTTTCTGTACAAATTGTAAATAGCCTTTCGCTCCCTGTATTTGACCCCTGCCACCTTCAGAATTTGAAAGAGAGTATTCCAGTCAACACTCTCAAAAGCTTTCTTCTCTAAGTCTACAAATGCTAGAAACGTAAGTTTGCCTTTCCTTAACTTCGATCACCAGATTTCTCCTCCGGAAACAAAAATGTTTTGTCGACTCCTACGAACGTATAACTAACCTGAACGTGAACATACGGTGCCAGCTACCGTCGACTTTTAGCGCCCTGCCACTCCGAATCGCTGCTATAGTAGATTACAGGTCGTCAGTGAATGTCAGTATACGACCCGTTTCTGCAGCAGCGTGATATCTTCGGATATTACCTGTTGTATATGAGTGTGTAACTATCGTACTGTATACTTTAATATTAGGCACGGCTGAAGGCACCTGAACAGAGCAGCGTGTAGCACAGATGCGTCATGCTAATTTAATTAGCGAAACGGAACCTATGGTGTTCAATTTTCTGTCAGTTAATGTCTTTTTCCGAATCTGTTGATTACTGAAACACTCACACACACACACAAAGAAATGACTGTTTCTAATTACCTCAAAGGCAGTCGAGTCGGCGCGAATGTGGCAACATTTGCATAATGGCCAACAGTGTAGACGAATGTGGCCCGGCACGGTCGCGAGACTTAATGGCAGCCTCTCTCCTCTCGCACTGTCTGTTGGTTCCCTTTTGCATCAGCAGAGCTCTGCGGCCAGGGGTCGCGGGGTCTAGCCCCTGCCAGCCTCCCGTTGTTTTTATTGCCGCTCTGAGGCCTGTAATTGCACTGGGCAAGGCCGCGCCGGCTAGCTACCTAGGCGGCGCCTGTTCTGAGCGTCGCACGGCTCTGCTACACGCACTACACCGCCACCCAGGATCGCACTGCTGCGCTTAGATTAGATTAGTATTTGTTCCTTAGATCAGGGCTTCCCAACCTGTGGTCCGCGGACCCCTTAGGGGTCCGCCGGCTCTTTCTAGAGAGACCGCGGCCACCTTTCACCAAATCGTGTAAAATAATGAGTAAAGTTATTGAATAAAAATGTGAAAATCAAATTCATCACTATTTTTTTTTTTTTTTTTTTTTCGTGTGAAAACCATGTGTACTTTTACTTCAAATCGTATCCCCAAGCAGCCTTTGCGGTTCCTAAGTGAGAACGTATACACAGTTTAGTGCCGGAGAATGCGGCTTCTCTGATCGACTGTTTAGCAACAATACGGGGGTCGTTTTTGCGCTGGCTCACGGTGCTAGATGCGCTGAAACCTTTTACGCATGCGCGGAGCGAGCTTTGTCGACCAATCACATCTCTCGCTGGCACGTATGCGGCCCCAGGCATCATTTAATGTTAAACTTGCCTTGTCAGTGCACTACCTTTACATGCGAACACTGATAGGTTAGGCTTTACCGTGACTGTTACTGACATTAAATGAAACAGCAAGTTTACTGTTACCAGTCACCGTTTTATTTTTTCCACGGCGCGTTTCGAAGGTTTAAACCTCCATCATCGGGTGGATTTACATTAGTTAGTATTACAAACGTGTGTATGTTGTGTTACGATTTTGGAGGGACTTGTGGCACTGCCTAGTGGAGAAACAAGACACTATTTCAGAATATGGTTTTGGATAACTTTTGACAAAAAATTAAACTGATATCTAATGGTAAACTTTAATAAGTAAACTAGAGTACCTCCAGTGGTCACAGGTTCCTTTCTCTGTCGTAACACTTCACATGTATACTGCCACATTTGTAAACAAATATGGCGTCTGGAATCAGCTGGGTGCAAGGTTCGTACAGCAGAAGAGAAGACATAATCGCAAAGTGCAAAGAATATACATCGTAACAACATTACTACAGAATAATCGTTTAAAGCATTTGGAGGTGTTTGTTTTGAGGTGTCGAATATATGTGTGTGTACATCAGGTGGTATATAAAGCAAATTTTGAAAAGTTGAAACAGCTAAACATTCGTACTCGTTTATACAATTTAGTGCACTACCTGTTTCATAAGTCGATTTTTGACCAGTTTATTACTTCTAACATGGATTGGTGGCTAAAGTCAGGATCATTGAAGAAGGCTGCCGTTTCTCCAACGCCTTCACAACAAGGGAAGTTTCCAGTTGAAATGAATGAGGAGGGTGACGACCAAAGGAAGACTTTACATACATTTGAACATTTTTCTTCGTATTTCACGAAAAACCACACACACACATGACTGATACGAAATATGCATGCTCCTTACACAACAGTAGCCAAACAGTCGAAGTGAACAGACCATAGCCGGCCGAAGTGGCCGTGCGGTTAAAGGCGCTGCAGTCTGGAACCGCAAGACCGCTACGGTCGCAGGTTCGAATCCTGCCTCGGGCATGGATGTTTGTGATGTCCTTAGGTTAGTTAGGTATAACTAGTTCTACGTTCTAGGGGACTAATGACCTCAGCAGTTGAGTCTCATAGTGCTCAGAGCCATTTGAACCGACCATAAGCGGCAGCTTGTAAACAGCGAACAGTTTGGACGTGACATTGATTGCTCTTGGAGGAAGAAAGCTCCATCGCGTGAAATTTCAATTCCCAAGTAATTTTAATCAGGCTATAGTGTCTTGAACAAAGAGAATAAATCCACTAGTAAGTGTCTGTATACAGTGGGAATTCAAATTGGATCGTTAATTTCAAGTTGTTTTCATTCATCTCTAAACCAAAGACTATTGATACTTCGGGGGGGGGGGGGGGAGGCGGAGGAGGGGTCATTGGGAACATGGCACCTGCATTAAGAAGCTTTCAGTTCCCATGGGTCTCGCTCTGAAATTTGAAGTTACTGTGCTGTTGACTGACTAGGGGTCCGCCATGGATTTTCGTCTGAAGAAGGGGTCCGCCAGCTGAAAAGATCGGGAAGCCCTGCCTTATATCATGAATACGACACTTCGTAATGATGTGTAACGTGTCAGGTTAATAAATAGTTTCTATACAAGATATTACGTTAGACAAAATATTACATGACGCTCGATATATTTAATTTTTTTATTTATTTTTTATTTTTTAATTTTTTTGTGGGGGTTGGGGAATTACCCAAAAATTCATCTAATGAGTAGAAGGCGTTGCCATTAAGAACTTCTTTTAATTTCCTTTTAAATGCTGTATGGCTGTCTGTCAGACTTTTGATGCTATTAGGTAAGTGAACAAAGACTTTTGTGGCAGCATAATTTACCCCCTTCTGAGCCAAAGTTAGATTTAACCTTGAGTAGTGAAGATCATCCTTTCTCCTAGTGTTGTAGCCATGTACAGTGCTATTACTTTTGAATTCGATCGGATTGTTCATAACAAATTTCATAAGTGAATATATATATATATATATATATATATATATATATATATATATATATATATATATATATATATATATATGTATATATATATATATATATATTGTGAGGCTACAGTGAAGATTTCTAGCTCTTTAAATAAGTGTCTGCAGGATGATCTTGGATGAGCTCCAGCAATTATTCTGATTACACGCTTTTGTGCAATGAATACTCTTTTACTCAGTGATGAGTTACCCCAAAATATGATGCCATACGAAAGCAGAGAATGAAAATATGCGTGGTAAGCTAATTTACTGAGATGCATATCACTAAAATTCGCAATGACCCTAATAGCATAAGTAGCTGAACTCAAACGTTTCAGCAGATCGTCAGTGTGTTTTTTCCAGTTCAACCCCTCATCAATGCAGACACCTAGAAATTTTGAATATTCTACCTTAGCTACCGATTTCTGATCGAAGTCTATATTTATTAATGGGGTCATTCCATTTACTGTGTGGAACTGTATATACTGTGTTTTGTCAAAGTTTAATGAGAGCCCATTTGCAGAGAACCACTCAATGATTTTCTGAAAACATCGTTTACAATTTCACCAGTTAATTCTTGTCTGTTGGGTGTGATAGCTATACTTGTATCATTGACAAAAAGTACCAGCTTTGCATCTTCGTGAATATAGAATGGCAAGTCATTAATATATATTAAAAACAGCAGAGGACCCAAGACCGAGCTTTGCGCCACCCCATTCTTGATTGTTACCCAGTTTGAGGAATCACCAGTTTTTTTGCATATTATGTGAACTGTTTATTTCAACTTTCTGCACTCTTCCAGTTAGGTGTGATTTAAACCGTTTGAGCACTGTCCCATTCGTACCACAGTGCTGGAGCGTGAAGGCTGGGGCGCCAGAACTCAGTATGCCTGCGTCCGTAATTCTAGACGTGTTGGATTTTCCTGTACAGTTCGGCGTCAAAGCCCTTCTAATGATTTTCTTTTAAAGCTACCTCACCTCGTTGTCTCCCACAGTTCTTGCAATCCCAGCCGTCGAAAATACATAGAGTTACCCTCAGTTTGTGGGTGCGGTAACTTTTAACAAGGTGCTGGTTTCTAAATTGATTTCCTATCCAGTATTCGACCGTGTAAGATGTTGACAACGTTTCTACTTGCAGGAGGTCTTCGATTTGCTGGACACTGTTAAAGCTGCCAATGAATAGCAACCCTAATACAAAAGAAATAAATAATAACGCAAATATTGATATAATAGGCGTCAAACCCAAATTTCCCACTTATTCATATTGCCCACACTGCCGTTTAGTGAAAAAAACTGGAGCTTTTCGAGTATCGGAGCAGACTTACGAGTCGATTCAAGACTTCCTTGCAAACAGACTTTAACACATCGCTCTTAACAGAACGAAATCACGTAAACGTAATTTCCAGTGTATCCCAAGGGAATGTGATAGGACCGTTACTGTTTACAATTTATATAAATTATTTAGTAGAAAGCGTCGGATGCTCTCAAACGCTGTTAGCAGATGATGCGTTTGTCTATAATAAAGTAGCAATGCCAGAATATAGTAACCACTTGCTGAATGATCGCCAGAGAAATGACGAATGATGCAGGCTCTGGCAGCTGGCCCCGAACGTAAATAAACGTTACACATTGCGCGGACATTGGGAAAGAAATCCACTGCTGTATGGCTACGCTGGCCGGAGTGGCCGACCGGTTCTAAGCGCTTCAGTCTGGAACCGCGCGACCGCTACGGTCGCAGGTTCGAATCCTGCCTCGGGCATGGATCTGTGTGATGTCCTTAGGTTTACGTAGTTCTAAGTTCTAGGGGATTGATGACCTCCACTGTTAAGTCCATAGTGCTCAGAGCCATTTGAACCATTTGTATTGCTACACTATTGATAAAAAAATCTGGTGTCACCGCCAGACACCACACTTGCTAGGTGGTAGCCTTTAAATCGGCCGCGGTCCGTTAGTATACGTCGGACCCGCGTGTCGCCACTATCAGTGATTGCAGACCGAGCGCCGCCACACGCCACACGGCAGATCTAGTCTAGAGAGACTCCCTAGCACTCGCCCCAGTTGTACAGCTGACTTTGCCAGCATTGGTTCACTGACTACATACGCTATCATTTGCCGAGACGTCAGTTTAGCATAGCCTTCAGCTACGTCATTTGCTACGACCTAGCAAGGCGCCATATTCACTTACTATTGAGATTGATACTGTGAATGGTGTATCTTCAAGAGTGACGTTCATCATTAATGGATTAAAGTTAAGTATGAAACTAATTACGTCCGCTTTCTAAATTCTCATTCCTTGTCATGTTCCAGACCTCACGTCAGTATAGTTCTTCCCTTCTCACGACAGCGTGCGTGAGCTAAAACACGTGCATTTCGGCCTCCTCTAGTAACACAGTGTTGGCTCTTCTGCCAACCCAACATTGGCGACGAGGATGGGATGAAATGATGATGATTAGGGCAACACAACACCCAGTCCCTGAGCGGAGAAAATCTCCGACCCAGCCGGGAATCGAACCCGGGCCCTTAGGATTGACATTCTGTCGCGCTGACCACTCAGCTACCGGGGGCGCTAGAAACTCTGTCGTAAATTGTCTAGGAGTAAATATCCGGAGCGACCTTAAGTGGAATGACCACATACAACAATCAGTGGTAAAAGCAGACAACAAGCTCAGATTTATAGGGAGAATCTTAAGGAAATTTTACTCATCCACGAAGGAAGTGGGTTATAAGGTGTTTGTTCGTCCCATTCTTGAGTATTGTTCAACCATCTGGAATCCCTGAGCGAAGAAATAGAGAAGATCCAACGAAGAGCAGCGCGTTTCGTCACGGGATCGTTTGGTCGGCATGAGAGCGCTACGGAGATGTTCAACAAACTCCACTCGCAGACGTTACAAGACAGGCGTTGTGGATCGCGGAGAGATCGACTACTGAAATATCGAGAGAGCACTTACGGGAAGACTAGGACAGCATATTACTTCCCCCTACATACGTCTCGCTTAATGTCCGTGAGGAGAAAATTCGAGAAAATAGAGGCAATACAGAAGTTTACCGACAGTCATTCCTCCCACGCGTTATTCGTGAGTGGAACAGGGTTGGAGAGATCAGTTAGTGGTACAAAAAGCACTCTCCGCCACACTCCATTAGGTAACTTGCAGAGTATACTGCAGATGCAGATGTAGATACCAGTTTTCTATTAGAGACGAAAAGAAAAATTTCATGCATGATACGGCATTTTCTCACGCATCTCAGTGTTTATGATGTAAGTCTATATGTCTTTAACTACACTCCTGGAAATTGAAATAAGAACACCGTGAATTCATTGTCCCAGGAAGGGGAAACTTTATTGACACATTCCTGGGGTCAGATACATCACATGATCACACTGACAGAACCACAGGCACATAGACACAGGCAACAGAGCATGCACAATGTCGGCACTAGTACAGTGTATATCCACCTTTCGCAGCAATGCAGGCTGCTATTCTTCCATGGAGACGATCGTAGAGATGCTGGATGTAGTCCTGTGGAACGGCTTGCCATGCCATTTCCACCTGGCGCCTCACTTGGACCAGCGTTCGTGCTGGACGTGCAGACCGCGTGAGACGACGCTTCATCCAGTCCCAAACAAGCTCAATGGGGGCAGATCCAGAGATCTTGCTGGCCAGGGTAGTTGACTTACACCTTCTAGAGCACGTTGGGTGGCACGGGATACATGCGGACGTGCATTGTCCTGTTGGACCATCAAGTTCCCTTTCCGGTCTAGGAATGGTAGAACGATGGGTTCGACGACGGTTTGGATGTACCGTGCACTATTCAGTGTCCCCTCGACGATCACCAGTGGTGTACGGCCAGTGTAGGAGATCGCTCCCCACACCATGACGCCGGGTGTTGGCCCTGTGTGCCTCGGTCGTATGCAGTCCTGATTGTGGCGCTCACCTGCACGGCGCCAAACACGCATACGACCATCATTGGCACAAGGCAGAAGCGACTCTCATCGCTGAAGACGACACGTCTCCATTCGTCCCTCCATTCACGCCTGTCGCGACACCACTGGAGGCGGGCTGCACGATGTTGGGGCGTGAGCGGAAGACGGCCTAACGGTGTGCGGGACCGTAGCCCAGCTTCATGGAGACGGTTGCGAATGGTCCTCGCCGATACCCCAGGAGCAACAGTGTCCCTAATTTGCTGGGAAGTGGCGGTGCGGTCCCCTACGGCACTGCGTAGGATCCTACGGTCTTGGCGTGCATCCGTGCGTCGCTGCGGTCCGGTCCCAGGTCGACGGGCACGTGCACCTTCCGCCGACCACTGGCGACAACATCGATGTACTGTGGAGACCTCACGCCCCACGTGTTGAGCAATTCGGCGGTACGTCCACCCGGCCTCCCGCATGCCCACTATACGCCCTCGCTCAAAGTCCGTCAACTGCACATACGGTTCACGTCCACGCTGTCGCGGCATGCTACCAGTGTTAAAGACTGCGATGGAGCTCCGTATGCCACGGCAAACTGGCTGACACTGACGGCGGCGGTGCACAAATGCTGCGCAGCTAGCGCCATTCGACGGCCAACACCGCGGTTCCTGGTGTGTCCGCTGTGCCGTGCGTGTGATCATTGCTTGTACAGCCCTCTCGCAGTGTCCGGAGCAAGTATGGTGGGTCTGCCACACCGGTGTCAATGTGTTCTTTTTTCCATTTCCAGGAGTGTATTTGTCGTACATTGATACAAATGGTCCTAATGGCTCTAAGCACTATGGGGCTTAACATCTGAGGTCATCAGTCCCCTATACTTAGAACTACTCAAACCTAACTAACCTAAGAACATCACACACATCCATGCCCGAGGCAGGATTCGAACCTGCAACCGTATCAGGCGCGTGGTTCCGGACTGAACATTAATATATTTATGTAGCTGTCTTCAGTAGTACATGTGGATATTGTCTGCAAAATTTGTTGCAAATAGAGTTAGTAGCAAGCGAAATGGGCTGGAAATAGAGTTAGTATTAAAAAAGTAATTTAAACATCGTGCACAATGGGCTAGCTCCTCATGCATCACAGTGTTTACGATGTCATATCAGTCAACCTACTTGTAGCACCACCACATAATTTTGTAGGTACATTCAGTAGTATATGTACATACTGTCTGCGAAATTTATTGCGAACATAGTAGCACAGAAGCAATAAACTGCTGTTGTTGCCTGACAGTAACGAATTTCGTTTCAAATCAGTCCGGTGGCTTAGGAGGAGACATGGTTTAACCACACACACACACACACACACACACACACACACACACATGTATGCATGTATGCATGTAAGCAATGATAATCGACACAGAGCACGTGTATGGGAGCCGTAGGTAAGTACACATAACTACGATCAATTCGGAGAGATCGCTGAACCAAGAGAGTAGATCAAGGTGACAATGGAAGTGGTTCTGGCGAACATTACCACAGGGCTGGTTCATTTGGTTTGCAGTCGTAGCGCGAGCGACTTGCGCTTGCCGATGAAACGAAACGGCGTGCATATGCTACCGTCATTTCTGCGTTCTATTGAAGGTGGTGAACAGATACACTGCTACTAACTACAAGGTAGTAGTTGCCTGTAGCAAGGAGCGTCCGCGCTAGTGTCGAAAGCTGCAGCTGCTGGTTCGACTGGAAACTCAAACTGAATGGGGAGACGTTGTACGGCATTGCTGTGTTATGTGGCAAGTTATCCCCAAACTGTCACGCAACATACTACGTAATTTAATATGCAAATAAGGCAGAAAGGATGGATAACAATCAATGTGAATTTCTAAAATCATTAAAGGAAGATGCAACAAAACTATTCAATTCACGTTAGTGTGTAGAATATATAAGACTCGTGATATACCATCACACTTTTGAAAGAACATCGTCGACGAAATTAGCAAGAACTAACAAGTGGAAGCATTATTGCACAATCAGGATAACAGCTCATTTACCTAAACATTCTGACAAGAATAATATACAAAAGAATGGAAAACAAAATTGAGGATCTGTTAGATGGCGATCAGAAGAGCATTAGAAAGGTAAAGGCACCAGAGAGGCAGTTCGGACGTTGCATTTAATAATAGAAGCGAGACTGAAGAAAACTCAGAACACATTAATAGGATTAGTCAACATCAAAGAAGCTTTCGACAACGTGAAATGCAAGATGTTAGAAATTCTGCATAGGGAAAGAAAGGTAATAAACAATATGTACAACACTGGAAGACCAAGAACGAAGTGCTCGGATCAAAAGGATGTAAGACAGTGATGTAGTCTTTAGCTCCTACTGTTCAGACTATACATCGAAAAGTTACGGCGTGAATAAAAGGAAGTTTCCAGAGCGGGATGATTTATGGTGAAACTATATCAATGATAAGATTCACTGATGACATTGCTATCCTCAGCGAAAGTGGGAAGAGGTACAGGATCTGCTAAATGGAATGAACAGTCTAATGAGTGTAGAATATGGATTCATAGTTAATCAAAGAAATACGAAAGTAAGGAGAAGTAGCAGAAATGAGAACAGCGAGTAACTTAAGGATTGATGATAGCGAAGTAGATGAAGATAAAGATTTCCGCTACCCAGGCAGCAAAATAACCCAAGGCGGACGGAGCGAAGTGGACATCATAAGCAGACTAGCAGGGCAAAAAGGGCATTCTGGTGAGGCGAAGTCTACTAATATCAAACGTAGGCCTTAATTTGAGGAAGAAACTTCTGAGAATGAACGTTTGGAGCACTGAATTGTATGATAGTGAAACATTGTCTGTTGGGACAAAATGGTTCAAATGGCTCTGAGCATTATGGGACAACATCTGAGGTCATCAGTCCCGTAGAACTTAGAACTACTTAAACCTAACTGACGTAAGGACATCACACACATCCATGCCCGAGGCAGGATTCGAACCTGCGACCGTAACGGTCAAGCGGTTTCAGACTGAAGCGCCTAGAACCACTCGGCCACCGAGGCCGGCTCTGTGGGGGACACAGTCGGCCGCTGTGACCGAGCGGTTCTAGGCGCCTCAGTCCGGAACCGCGCGGATGATACGGTCGCAGGTTCGAATCGTGCCTCGGGCATGGATGTGTGTGATGTCCTTAAGTTAGTTAGGTTTAAGTAGTTCTAAGTTCTAGGGGACTGATGACCTCAGATGGTAAGTCCCATAGTGCTCAGAGCCATTTGAACCATTTTTGTGGGGGACACAGGAACAGAGGAGAATCAAAGCATTTAAGATGTGGTACTACCGACGAATGTTGAAAATTACGTGGACTGATAAGGTAAGAAAGAGGAGGTTCTCCGCAGAATCTGAGAGGAAATGATTATGTGGAAAAAATTACAAGAAGAAGGGACAGGATAATACGACATATGCTAAGATGTCAGTGAACAACTTCTGTGGTACCAGAGGGAGCCGTAGAGGGTAAAAACTGAGACTGGAATACATTCAGAACTGAGAAGGGAAGGTGCAAATGCTACTCTGAGATGAGAAGGTTGGCACAGCAGAGGCATTTAAAAGAAAGAAAAGGAAAAGAAGGTACGGTGATAAGTAGTTCCTGTCCTGTATCTTTTCATTGGTCTCGGGGACACACGGAAAATCAGGAGCCAAGGGTATTAGCTTCTAATGTATTATTTAATACCCTAAAACTGTTAGGATATGAGCCCTTCTGATGCCGTGACGCTTGACTTCTGTAAGACATTCGGCACATCTCCATACCGTCACCTAATGAAAAAAGTACGAACTTTCGGAATAACTAACCAGCTTCCCGGTAGGTTCTTGTCTTTGTAGTAGATATGACGGCTTAGTAAAAGTTATTGCCTCCGATTTTTTATTCTTAATACTTTTCAAATAAAAGAAACTTTATTAATATTCTACATTTTTATTCTTCATGTCAACACATTTATGCTGGCGGGGAACACATTTCTCGCACGTGAGACCAGTTTGTTGACAGCGTCTCTGTAGAATGTTCGACTTTCTTGACGGAGCCATAGGCTCATCTCTACTTGCACCGCTTCATCGCTATCAAAGTGAAGTCGTCGAAGACGTTCTTTGGAAACAGTTAAAACCCGGATAGGGTCAAGTCAGGACTGTATGGAAGATTTTTAATTTTTTACAGTAGTAAACCGCCATTTGACTGTATACTACCATACGAGTATTTATCTTCTGTACCATATTCCTGCTGTTATGCCATTATCAAGCACAAATCTAAAAGCTGTTAGACCATTATTTTGTCATCTCTGTTGAGATAGTCCTAAACCGGTAAACACGTGTTTTTAAGACGTAAGTGTTATATAATTTTATTATTGTACTTGACAATGGCAGAAAAGCCGAAACGTAGACAGTATAGAAGATAAATACTGTAATAAAGAGTCAAAAGGCGGTTTATCCGTTTAAAACGTATTGCATGACTGTAGCTCACCACCACCGGAATTTTTTTTTGTATGGAAGATGACTGATGAAAATGAACCCAAGGCGTCGGATTGTTGTAGATGTCGCAGCCCCCGTTTGTGGTCAGACATTATCATGTTGATGGAGAGGTTGCTCCATGTGTGGACGAAGTTTTCGAAGTCGCACATTCAGTTTTCTGTGGGTCTCGCAGTACATTGCGGAGTAAATGGTATTGCATTCCAAATGCACCTCACCATGAACGTTCCATAACAATGGGAGAATGACTTTGGTGTTACTGGCATATTGTTGAACGTTTTTGGCATCAGTGACCCTTTATGGAAGAACTTGTTTGATTCTCTCTTGTTTTCGAGCTCGAAATAGTCAATACATCTTGCATCACCCATCATCCTCACGCGCAAACCATACACATCTTTCGTTCTTCTATGGACATACGTTTTCTGCGGATAGAAACTCAGTTACGGCACGATGTATCTCAGTAACCGACTCATGCTCCGCCATGTTACATGCCACAATTTGGAAATTTGTGGTAAGGTCTTACGGGACTAAAGTGATTAGGGCGTCGGCCTACACACTACTTAATCTATCTCAAAGCAACTTACGCTATGGACGGCACACACACACCCACGCCGAGGGAGGACTCGAACCTCCGACGGGGGAAGCCGTACGGACCGTGACAAGGCGCCTCAGATTGCTGCTACAATTTGGAACCCTCCAGCGACGGAGGGTGTCAACTTGCGGCAGCGAAGCGGAAAAGCCGACCGAGTAATATGCATGACGTGTAGTATTTCAACCGATATTGAGAAGAGAATAAAATTTTCGGAGACATTACTGTTCAGCACGACCTCGTAGGTCACTGAGTAGACCTGATACGCTACACATCACTTGCGGCAAGTGGGGCCCCCTCAGTCTTTTCTCGGTGTTTTCAGCAAGTAAATTGTGGCAGCTTATTAGCTACACAGTTAAAGGAAACATCTATGCTATCAATAACATTGCTGCACATTGTAAATTACACCGAAGCCCCAAAGAAACTGGTGTAGGCATGCGTATTCAAGTGTAGAGATATCTAAACAGGCGCTGCGGTCGGCAACGCCTATACGAGACAACAAGTGTCTGGCGCAGTTGTCAGATCGGATACTGCTGCTACAATTGCAGTTTATCAAGGTTTAAGTGAGTTTGAACGTGGTGCTACAGTCGGCGCACGAGCGATGGGACACAGCCTCTACGTGGGAATTTTCCGGTACGAACATTTCAAGAGTGTACACTGAATTCAGGAATCCGATAAAACATCAAATCTCCTACATCGCAGCGGCTGCAAAAAGATCTGCAAAAACGGGAGCAACGCCGAAGGGAGAGAATCGTTCAACGTGACTGAGACCTGGTACCAAGGAAGGCAGGATTGAGCTGCGATTGTGGACGGAGCCGTAATCTACACTCCTGGAAATGGAAAAAAGAACACATTGACACCGGTGTGGCAGACCCACCATACTTGCTCCGGACACTGCGAGAGGGCTGTACAAGCAATGATCACACGCACGGCACAGCGGACACACCAGGAACCGCGGTGTTGGCCGTCGAATGGCGCTAGCTGCGCAGCATTTGTGCACCGCCGCCGTCAGTGTCAGCCAGTTTGCCGTGGCATACGGAGCTCCATCGCAGTCTTTAACACTGGTAGCATGCCGCGACAGCGTGGACGTGAACCGTATGTGCAGTTGACGGACTTTGAGCGAGGGCGTATAGTGGGCATGCGGGAGGCCGGGTGGACGTACCGCCGAATTGCTCAACACGTGGGGCGTGAGGTCTCCACAGTACATCGATGTTGTCGCCAGTGGTCGGCGGAAGGTGCACGTGCCCGTCGACCTGGGACCGGACCGCAGCGACGCACGGATGCACGCCAAGACCGTAGGATCCTACGCAGTGCCGTAGGGGACCGCACCGCCACTTCCCAGCAAATTAGGGACACTGTTGCTCCTGGGGTATCGGCGAGGACCATTCGCAACCGTCTCCATGAAGCTGGGCTACGGTCCCGCACACCGTTAGGCCATCTTCCGTTCACAACCCCAACATCGTGCAGCCCGCCTCCAGTGGTGTCGCGACAGGCGTGAATGGAGGGACGAATGGAGACGTGTTGCCTTCAACGATGAGAGTCGCTTCTGCCTTGGTGCCAATGATGGTCGTATGCGTGTTTGGCGCCGTGCAGGTGAGCGCCACAATCAGGACTGCATACGACCGAGGCACACAGGGCCAACACCCGGCATCATGGTGTGGGGAGCGATCTCCTACACTGGCCGTACACCACTGGTGATCGTCGAGGGGACACTGAATAGTGCACGGTACATCCAAACCGTCATCGAACCCATCGTTCTACCATTCCTAGACCGGCAAGGGAACTTGATGGTCCAACAGGACAATGCACGTCCGCATGTATCCCGTGCCACCCAACGTGCTCTAGAAGGTGTAAGTCAACTACCCTGGCCAGCAAGATCTCCGGATCTGTCCCCCATTGAGCATGTTTGGGACTGGATGAAGCGTCGTCTCACGCGGTCTGCACTTCCAGCACGAACGCTGGTCCAAGTGAGGCGCCAGGTGGAAATGGCATGGCAAGCCGTTCCACAGGACTACATCCAGCATCTCTACGATCGTCTCAATGGAAGAATAGCAGCCTGCACTGCTGCGAAAGATGGATATACACTGTACTAGTGCCGACATTGTGCATGCTCTGTTGCCTGTATCTATGTGCCTGTGGTTCTGTCAGTGTGATCATGTGATGTATCTGACCCCAGGAATGTGTCAATAAAGTTTCCCCTTCCTGGGACAATGAATTCAAGGTGTTCTTATTTCAATTTCCAGGAGTGTATTACTGTTGGTTAGTTTATTTTTCAATCACGTACACTTTATTTGGAAACAACAACAAATAAAAGGTGAGAATAAATTAATAAGTGTTCCACGGCCGAAGGCCTTAATGACAACAAATTCAAACTATTTATGGGCTGAAGGCCCAATAGTAATAATTTAAAAACTGTTTCACAGCTGAAGGCCAGAATAGCAATGTTTTAAGAATCATTTAACATCTTAAACATGCAATTACAATTCGCAGGAGAGCTTCTGTAAAGTTTGGAAGGTAGGAGACGAGGTGCTGGCAGAAGTGTAGCTGTGAGGACGGGGCGTGAGTCGTGCTTGGGTAGCTCAGTTGGTGCTGGCACGGTACCTCAGCGTGGTCGGTCAGGAGCTGGTTGGCCTCTGTAACAAAAAAAACTGAGTGGAAGGACCATCAAACAAACTTTAACGGATGTTATGTGACGTCCGAAACGACCAAACCCAACGATCAACAACGGACAAAAAATACAAAAAAAAAAAAAGTTGGTAGAGCACTTGCCCGCGAAAGCCAAAGGTCCCGAGTTCGAGTCTCCGCCTGGCACACAGTTTTAATCTGTCAGGAAGTTTCATATCAGCTCACACTCCGCTGCAGAGTGAAAATCTCATTGCCGGCCGGAGTGGCCGAGCGGTTCTAGGCGCTACAGTCTGGAGCCGCGCGACCGCTACGGTCGCAGGTTCGAATCCTCCCTCGGGATGGATGTGTGTGTTGTCCTTAGGTTAGTTAGGTTTAAGTAGTTCTAAGTTCTAGGGGACTGATGACCTCAGCAGTTAAGTCCCATAGTGCTCAGAGCCATTTGAAAATCTCATTCTGGATGCAATTACCGTTATTAAGATATGTTTTAAAGAACAAGCATCAAACTCAGACGTTGCTCCAAGGATCAGTCTGGGAAAGTCTCTCAAAACTTCGCAAGCGATGAGACAGGCAGCCAAGAGTTGCATTCACTTCACGAGATAGTAACTAAATCTAGTGGTAGTTTAAACGCATGACCATTAATCATTTGCCGTATCAGCGGCAAGGCGAGTAAAAGTACACTGCCGTAACATACACAAAGCTCCAGGGCAGGTAACTAGGGCGTCAGCGGCCACTAGGTAGGAAAAATACCATTGGTTGAATTTCACAAATAATAACATATAGAATGCAACAATTAATAATATGAACTGGAGGAACGCTAATTAGGTTCACTTACCCAAACACTCCACTCGCTGCTCTTCGTCTCGGCGGCACTGATAGCAGCAACACGCAAGCAAATGGCGAGCTCTCACAGTGGTGGAGGTTTCACTACTTGAATTAAGGCCCACTCAATTTAGACTTCCTGGGTCCGGTTGACAACGACGTTGAAGCCCGTCGCGGCTACAGCCCTTCCATCCGGCCGTGCATGCGTGCTGCCAGTGGTCTCGGCGTGTTCTCGCACTGCGCGGACCTCATTGCTCGTCCGCCCCAACCGACTGGCGACCCACACGACACGGAAACACCACAACGTCCCCCCCAACGATAGTACCACCGCTACTGGATATCGAAAACCGCCGCTGCTGCCACTAGAGCACAAAATGTTCAAATGTTCAAATGTGTGTGAAATCTTATGGGACTTAACTGCCAAGGTCATCAGTCCCTAAGATTACACACTACTTAACCTATATTATCCTAAGGACAAACACACACACCCATGCCCGAGGGAGGACTCGAACCTCCGCCGGGACCAGCTGCACAGCCACTAGAGGACAGAGAATGCTTGCAAACGGAATGGTGCCAATGAACACAGAAAGAAGATGACAGCAGTAACTATACCAACCAATCGATGTCAACCTAGCAACTGCACCAACGCGATCCGCAGCACCGCTCAGTGACAGAAGTGCGACCCTTCCGCAGATTGCTCCAGATTTCAATGCCGGGCCATCAAGAAGTGTCAGTGTGCGAACCGTTCAACGAAACATCATCGATACCACTGATGACTGCATGACACAAAATTTTACACCTTGCCTGGGCCCATCAATACCGACATTGGATTGTTGACTGGAAAGATGTTGCCTGGTCGGCAGTCTCGTTTCAAATTGTATCGGGCAGATGGACGTATACAGATACGGGGCGTGTGCAGTTGGAGTGATATGAGACCCCTGATACGTCTAGATACTACTCTGATAGGTGACAAGCACGTGAGCATCCGGTCTCCTCACCTGCATCCATTCATTTCCATCTGACGGATTTCGGCAATTCCAGCAGGACAATGCGACACCCCACACGTTCGAAATTGCTACGGAGTGCCTCCAGGAATACTCTTCTGAGTTTAAACACTTCCG
The DNA here is from genome assembly GCF_021461385.2 of Schistocerca piceifrons. Taxonomy (NCBI): domain Eukaryota; kingdom Metazoa; phylum Arthropoda; class Insecta; order Orthoptera; family Acrididae; genus Schistocerca; species Schistocerca piceifrons. The sequence goes on along the minus strand of NC_060146.1, from coordinate 91,169,214 downwards.
CTGGCCTCCAAAGTCCCCATTGAGCATATCTAGGATGTCTTGCAACGTGTTGTTCAGAAAAGATCTCCACCCCCTCGTACTCTCACGGATTTATGGACAGCCCTGAGGATTCATGGTGTCAGTTCCCTCCAGCACTACCACAGGCATTAATCGAGTCCATGCCACGTCGTGTTGCGGCACTTCTGCGTGCTCGCGTGGGCGTTACACGATATTAGGCAGATGTACCAGTTTCTTTGACCCTTCAGTGTATTAACAAAATGTTACAAATTCTTGTGAACATTATCGTAATTGCTTTTATAGCGAATCTATGTTTCTCTTTTTTTCTACAATTTCAATGCAGTCGAAGAGGGAGAGAGAGGGAGTGGGGGGGGGGGGGGGAGAAATAGAGAAACAAAGAGACACGGAGAGAGAGAAGTTCAGTGTCATGAGGTGACCCATCCCAGCTCTATTTACTGTGCAGACATCAGAAATGTGCAACTATTCGCGCTCAGATGAGTCAGATGTGTGTTATGAGGAGAATGATAAAAATCTAAGACTAGCAATTCACCTCTTTTTTGTTTGTCAAACGGTTATTGATATGTTATTACACTCTCAATCATCGTCGAAGAGGCACAATAGCTGATTTAATCTGAGTAGATTAGTTTCTTGTTTCTTGGACAGCTTAAAGTCAGAAATCATTGGAGCAAACACTAAGTAAATCACTTATACTGACTGACAACAAATCCTTTTTTATAATACGTACTCTTTACGGCGCGTTTCAGAATATCTCCGTCACATTGTTGGCGAAAAAGTAGGAAATTTGTGCCTAGACAAGGGTGACACGTTACTGTCATACAATACAGAGGACTCCACGTACACCTCACTAACACCAGCGCAGAATGTCATCCCACACTATGTTCAATGTATACTGTGCTGACCTGACGGCTTGACTTAGGGACAAGATAAGCATTCGCGCCACAAGGCTGCCTTGACAGAGAAACGTGGGTAGCCAAATAATATCATTGTGATTATTTACCCGTACTGTCGATGTCACAATGAAATACAGCGTTTATTCTTGTATAACGACACCTCACGAGTTATACGAAGTGGAACGACATTCATCTTTGCAAGAACATTTCCGGTACGGATTACAAACTGCAGGTGAAGGCTCTTGACCACATAACATTTGGAAATCCAGAACCAGACTTTTTTACTTCTTTGCATCAAAAAGCAAGTGTAAGTCACGTCGGTAGATTCAAGAACCAGTAAACGTGATAAAGTGAACTCGACAGTCACAATTTGACCTTTACATTTACTGCGCAAGTTTTGTAGTGAGTTACTTTCATACCATAATAATTACACTTATTATCAATCCCCTATGTTGCCCAATAGCGAATTTTGAGCGCAGTATTTGTTTAAAGCAGCAGAGAGCTCCGTGCCTTTGGTTGAGATATGATGTGTGCCGCGTCGGCTAAATCGCAAACGTCACGAACTGTGTCGTCTCGAACTGTCGTCACTCACCGTAATTTCGCTGTTGTATTCACCGCGTAAGTTTCACTATGAGGTGTTTACATATCATATTACACTCAAGAGACAAAGAAACTGGTACACCTGCCTAATTTCGTGTAGGGCCCCAGCAAACACGCAGAAGTCCCACAACACGACGTGGCATGGACATGACTAATGTCTGATGTAGTACTGGAGGGAACTGACACCCTGAATGCAACAGGGCTCTCCATAAATCCGTATTAGCACGAGAGGGTGGAGATCTCTTCTGAACAACACTATGCAAGGAATCCCAGGTATTCTCAACAATGTTCATGTCTGGGGAGTATGGTGGCCAGCGGAAGTGTTTCAATTCGAAGAGCGTTTCTGGAGCACTGTGTAGCAACTCTGGACGTGTGGGGTGTCGCATTGTCCTGCTGGAATTGCCCAAGTCCTTCGGTATGGCTGGCCGCTGTTACTCTCGCAGGTTCGAATCCTGCCTCGGGCATGGATGTGTGTGATATCCTTAGGTTAGTTAGGTTTAAGTAGTTGTAAGTCTAGGGGACTGAAGACCTCAGATGGGATGCTTAGAGCCATTTGAACCATTTGAACCTTCGGAATGCGCAATGGACGTGAATGGATGCTGGTAATAAAACACGATATTTACGTACGTGTCAGCTGTCGGAGTCGTATCTAGTCGTATTAAGGGTCCCATATCACTCCAACTGCACACGCCCCACACCATTACAGAGCTTGAACCCTGCTCACATGCAGGGTCCATGGATTCATGAAGTTGTCACCATACCCGTACACATCCATCCGCTCGATATAATATGAAAAGAGCCTCGTCGGACCAGGCAACATGTTTCCAGTCATAAACAGTCCAACGCCGGTGTTGACAGGCCCGGGGGAAGCGTAAAGTTTTGTGTCGTACAGTCATCAAGGGTACAAGAGTGGGCCTTCGGCTCCGAAAGCCCATATCGATGATGCTTCGTTGAATGGTTCGCATGCTGACACTTGATGATGGGCCAGCATCGAATTCTGCAGCAATTTGCGGAAGGGTTGTACTTCTGTCACGCTGAACGATTCTCTTCAGTCGTCGTCGGTCCCATTCTTGCAGGATCTTTTTACGGCCGCAGCGACGTCGGAGATTTGATGTTTCTTGGATTCCTGATATTCACGGTACACTCGTGAAATGGTCGTACGGGAAAATCCTCACTTTATCGATACCAGGTGCTGCGTCCCATTGCTCTTGCGGTGACTATAACACCACGTCCAGGCTCACTTAAATCTTCATAACCCGTCATTGTAGCAGCAGTAACCGATCCAACAACTGCGCCGGATTCCTGCTGTCTTACATAGGCGTTACCTACCGCTTCGCCGAATTCTACCGGCTTACATATCTCCGTATTTGAGTACGCATGCCTATACCTGTTTCTTTGGTGCTTCTGTGTAAATAGCTGTGTATTCAAAATCAGACTTTCCATGATCAACAGTCTGCTGATTTTTAGTGATGACATAAACTCGAGGCAGCATTCAGTATTATCTCAATGTCTCAACTCCCGTTGATATTCTTATCATTTTTTCTTGTAGTCAATGGTTGTAAGTCCACGACATCACAAGATATAATTTATGTAGCTTCAGTCACAAAAATGCTGTGTAAGGTTTGTTTATTACTATTAAACACAAAAACAGCTTTCTCCCCCTCATTCATTAGTGTTGCTATCATACTGCTTGCCAGATCGGGGATGCACAGTTTCATTTCATACTGAACCAAACAACCAACGGTTGCTGCCGTAATTCTGCAGTAAGTGCCCCAACTCAACTACTTCTCCTGAACTGTACCTCCCCCACCATACTCCCTCCTTCAGCTGTTGCATCACCTTGTTCTGTGCCGGCTTGTGACGTTCTTACAGCGACAAACGAAACTCGTGTCAGAGTTACAAAGAGTGTGTCAAGCTATAATTTGTAACATTACAAATAAAGTTGAAAAATAGTTTTTACTGCAATTCAGTTGCTTAAAGTAGAATTAAAGGTCCCCCACAGATGCTGGACGTTCCCCCATATGAAGAGAGGTGACAGTACTTACATGAACCCGGGAATCCTATCGTACATGATCAGTTTGGTGACCCTTGTTTTATGGTGTGAGGAGACAATGTTACAACGTGCGTACTGTGCTCCAGACCTTTGAACACAGTACACACAGTGGTCTGTTATTGTCACGTTGTACTCCAACCCTATGTGAACCTTTTCAGAGGTCCATTCGATCCGGACGTCATTCTTATGGACGATAACACATATTGTCAGTGTTTCCCATATATTCCTTTCCTCGCCGGTTTTCCGGAAAATCTCCTCATTCCTTAGATTACCAGAATGGTGAAGATCCCAGATGGCTGATACGATGGGAGACAATTATGAGGAAACAAAGAGGATAGCAAATGACAGGACTGCATTGATAGCTGCATATGAAGACCTGTCCTAGGGCAGAAAAATGATGATAATGATGGTGATGTATATTGTTTACTAGTTTTATACGGAAATGGAAGAGCTAACTAAATACATACAAAAACGAAAATCACTATAGACATAATGAGATTTTCACTCTGCAGCGGAGTGTGCGCTGATATGAAACTTCCTGGCAGATTAAAACTGTGTGCCCGACCGAGACTCGAACTCGGGACCTTTGCCTTTCGCGGGAAGTGCTCTACCAACTTTTTTTTTTTTATATATATATATATATATATATATATATATATATATATATATATATATATATGTATATATATATATATAAGAAAACAAATCAAAACCTCTTGGGTATGAAAATAAAAGACGACGTTCTTCATAAATAACACAATGTCCTTTGAAAACGTAAAACATAAAAGGTAGCTATATTTCCGCAACGGCCTTCTTTTGTATTTGTATGTTTTTTTGGTAACATAAATGAGTGTACAGTCTCACCATCAGCAGCATTTCTTTTTTTTTTATTTTATTTTCTTTTTTTTATTTTTTTATTTTATTTTATTTTATTTTTTTTTTTTTTTTTTTTTTTTTTTTTTGGAGCACAAGGGAAAGAAAACAAATAGGCTGCAGATAGAGAGCTATGTGTGAAAGGGATAAACAAGTGTAAGGAGAAGAAAAAACTTAGAAGAGGAGGAGGAAAGAGAACTGAAATAAAATAGGAATACTTTCCGCGCCATGCCCCACTTTGGCGCGCCAGCAGAACAAAATGCATTCTATCATTGACCATTGAAGGGGAACGTGGGATCGTCCAGCCTTGGCTGGCACGGTTCGTTGAGATTCCAGCTTTGAGGCGGGTTGGTGAAAATGCTCTGTAAATAGTTCGCGAAAGTGGCCCGATAGTGTCGATGCCGGCGAAGGGTGTGGTGATACACTTGGAGGCGTGTCCAAAAGTCCGCCGGATCGACGATGTCGTCTCGGAAGAGGTAGTCGACAGCCATGCCACTGATCCATGTGATGGCGTGCCACTTAGCCGATGGAAAGTAGATCGTGTCGGGATATATCATTATAGTGGGAGAAACGTGATGTGGTGGTACTCGGAGGTAGAAAGCCACAATCTTCTGTACGAGGGTCCAGACAGCTGCTGCTGGCCCACACTCAAAACGATGTAAATCTGTATCTTCGACATTGCACTTGAGGCACAGGGGTGAGTCCACCAGTGCGATGCGATGCAGTTTCTGTCTTGTAGTATACTTGCCGTTGACGAGAAGGTACCACATAGAGGTGGTGTCAGTGGTGTGATATGGTTGGTGGATCGTTTTCCAAACTGTAGGCCATGAAACCTGGGGGTGACGTGTTTCGACGGGGTTGCGGGGTGGAGACTTTCGGAGAAGGCGGTAGATGTCGCGGGTGGTCGTCTTCCTGGTCCTGGGGAGCTCGGTGCATATGTAGCTGTACTCCAAAAAGAAACGGCCGATATGTGACATCGGAGGTGGGATGTGTGCCAAAGACGTCGGTGGGCGTCTTGAAACAGGCGCGAGCTCGGTGGTCAACATTCCAGTGAAACTAGCATTTTGGCTTTTCCATAACCGGAGCATTGTATTGGTGTAAAGTGCCGTTGTCCTGGCTCTCACATTAACCAGATCGAGGCCACCGTCTCGCTTCGGTAAGGTGAGAGCTTCATACTGGACTTTGAAGATGTGTCCAGAACAAATGAAATAGCCGAATGCCGCCTGTAACCTGGCCGCCATTGTCGCAGTGATGGGCAGAATCTGCGCTATATGGGGTATCCGAGCTGCCAGATGGGTATTGACGAACGTGACTCTCTGGCACATATTCAGCGGGCGTAGTATGTGATTTTGTATGTTGGCCCGGATGCGTTGCAGCAGCGCACGAAAATTGATCGCCGAGGTGCGGCGAATGTCTCGCGTGTACACCAATCCGAGACAACGAATGGTGTCTACCAGTTGAAATGGAGCTACGCTGTCTGCGGGAAGGCCGCGGCCGATCTTCATGGCGCATGATTTTGCCACGTTCATAGCGCTCCCTGCCCCTGCACTGTAACGGGTAATCCACTGCATCGCAGCTTGTACTTCAGCCGCTGAACGTACGACGAGGGCCAAGTCGTCCGCGTAAGCTCGGCAGCGGAACATATGATCCCGGAGTGGAATACCTGTCAAACGTCGCCGTAATCCGCAAATGAGTGGTTCCATCGCAATGGCATAAAGTACCGTCGACAAAGGGCAACCCTGCCGTACTGAGCGTTCAATCCGTATAGGTTCTGTAAGTCTGCCGTTGACGAGAAGTCTGGACGTTGCTCCACGAAGGAGCCGCATAATCACTTGCGTGAACGTCGGGGGTATTGCCATTCGGTCCATCACTGCGTTGAGGAATGCATGATTGACGCGGTCAAACGCTTGTTTGAAGTCGATGGAGATTAAAGCGCCTGGCAGTCGCGAGTGTGTTGCCACAGCGATCACATCTCGATATTCACTGAGGGCCGTCTGTATATTACGATCGCCGCCTAAGGATGTTTGTTCGTGGGAGACAATGTCCCGTAATACACGTTTGAGTCGCACTGCCAGAAGGCGTGCGAAAATCTTGAAGTCCGAATTGAGTAACGTGATCGGCCGATAACTGTCGAGTCGTGTTCCTCCTGCGGGTTTCGGGACTGGTACAAGTAAGCCTTCCATGAACATTGGTGGCGGGTTCGCCGCGCCGGACAAAAGTTCCCAGTACATGTCCCTCCATCGTGGCATCATCAAATCTTGGAAGGTTCTGTAAAATTCGAGAGGTAAACCGTCCGGGCCGGGAGATCGATTCAGAGACCCCTTGGCCACAGCGCCCTGGACGTCGTCGGTGGTCACTTCAGCAGTCAGGAGGTTTGCAGCTGCTGCGTTTAGAGTACCAAGTGTCTCATGGGCAACCTCAGCAATGGCCTCGGCACCGGCAGGTACTTCTTGATAGAAAAGTCTATAGTGCGTTGTGAATGCATCCGCAATGGTAGCTTGCGAAGTCAGCCGTCGTCCATCAGGTAAGTCTATAGTTGTCATTAAAGCCTGTCGGCGTCGACGAACATTTTGAACAATATGATGCATAGAAGGTTCTTCACCATTAATCCTGTCTTGGCTGCGGGCTCGTACAATGGCTCCCTCTAGACGGCATCTGGTCAAGGATAGAATCTTTGCCTTTATGCGTTGAGCTTCTTTGAGGCGATCCGGGGATGGAGGATGATCCATGAGTTCACGTAGAGCGCTATAGTAGAAATCAGTGGTATGGTGATTCCACCTGGCTTTTGCTCTGCCATAGTGTGTCAATGTGCGTCGGATGGCCGGTTTGGCGCACAGCAACCACCACTGCAGTGTGGTCTCGTAACGCATAATGCGTTGAACACAGGTGTGCCACGTGTCGGTGACCTGTTGTCGACATTCAGGGTCCCGCAGGAGCGCGACATTGAGTTTCCAGGGTCCTGCACTGCGCCATATAGATTGTCGACGTAGGTTCATGGTACAGATATAGATGTCATGATCCGAAAAGGCAGACGGCCAACGTTCCGCGTCGAGGAGTACTGATTTTAGAGCGTTAGAGATGTATATTCTATCAAGTCGGCTGGCGGAGTGGCTCGTGATGTGTGTATACCCCGGGCGGTCGCCGTGTATCACTCGCCAAGTGTCGAGGAGACGAAGGCGGCGGACGAGGAAGCGAAGTTCGGGACATGTGGTGAAATGGGGGTATTGGTCTGTGCGCTCGAGAACACAGTTGAAATCTCCACCTACGATGAGATGATCGTATCGACCGAGGAATAAAGGCGTGATATCTTCTGCGTAGAACTGGGAGCGATCCCTCCGTTTATCAGTGCCCGATGGGGCGTAGAGATTTATGATTTTGAGTCCTTCAACTGTTATGGCCACCCCTCGCGCTGTTGGGAGGTATGCGACATCGGAAACTGCAATTCCTTCTCGGAGGAGGATGGCTGCGCCTGTGTGTTCTATAGCTGCAGGGGCGGCGTACGTCTCATATCCATAACACCCAGTCCAAGTCGCTGTCCTCAGTTCTTGTAACAGGGCGATGTCGATGTCCGCTGCTCTTAGCGTGTCACGGAGCAGTTGAAGTTTAGCATGGGAGCCGATATTATTAGTATTGATAGTAGCTATTCGGTACGCCTGATGGGAGATCCGTGCTGTTGATAGGGTCGTAGCTGGTGAAGATTGTTGTTGTGGATGCTGGAAGTCCATAGAAGTCGCAGGATTCGCCGTAGAAACTTCCCCCATTTTAGTTTTGGTCGAACGGAGAAACAGATCTCATTTCCGCATCAGATGGAGGTGGGAAATCCGTGTCATCCGCCCATGAAAGGTGTCCGACAGGTTTGACATCGGCGAGAGGTGGCAGCGCTGGCCGAGTCGGCTCAATGGCGTCGGTGACAACAGGCGTGCTATGTTCCATGGCTTCTGGGCGCGGGGCTTGCGCACGATCTCTGTCGGACGGTTCACCGTCTTGTGGATGACGCGTCTCCGTGGCAGAGGAGAAAGTGTTATCGTGTTCTCCGTCGGAGTGATGTGGCATTTCTTCGTCCTGCAGAGGGGGCACAATGGTCGATTCTGATGTCTTGCGGCGTTTTTTTTCGTCGTTTGGGCGACTTCTGCTTTCGGCAATGAGTTTCGGTGTCTGAGGAAGGAAGAGATTCACGTCGTTCCGGTACAAAAGCCGCGGGTGCTATGATGCGGTCTTCATTCTCCAGAACACTCTCATTGGTATCCTTGTGATCTTCTAGCGTGGGTGTGCCCGGCTGTTGGACATGTTCACGGGCGGCATCGCCGGTGTCAAGGTGCTGGGACACCTCCGGGTGTATCGGACCAGAGAGACGCTCGTGAACGGCGCCTTGTGAGGGCTGGACGTGCAGTGTCGCCGCATAGGTGACTGGAAGGGTGGTCACGGTTCTGTCGGTGTTCGTATCGTCGGGCCTTAGTTGTGTGATGCGGCGTTGCAGGCATTCATTACGGACGTGGCCTTCTTGGCCACAACCGGAACATGTTCGAGGTTGTCCGTCGTAAATGACTACCGCACGGCAGCCGCCGATAGAAATGTATGATGGAACGTGCCGTTTGAGATCGATTCGGACTTGTCTCACACCATTAAGCACCGGATACGTCGTAAACTGTGCCCATGTCTCGGCTACGTGGCTCTGGACTTTTCCGAACGGACTTAGCGCCGCGATGACTTCATCTTCAGCCACCTCGAAAGGCAGTTCGAATACACGGATCGTCCGAAGGCCAAGTCCTGCATGGTCGACATCCACAGGCCCGACGTTTCCGTCGGAGTGCCGAAATTTTAGTCCATGTCGCGTCCTTTGAATGATCTCGTTGCAGGCAGCGTCGGAAGTCATCTTAACATAAACGACGCTGCTAATGATCGATAGGTGTATGCCGATGAGTTCGTCACGCGGGATCTTCACGTCTTCGCGTAGGAAGCGTTCGACGGCCAGTGCTTTGGGTCGTGCGTATTCGTTTGAGAAGGTGAACTTAAGAGTGTTCTTCCTGTAAGAGTTGGCCATTACAGCTTGTTCGACTGAGAAGCGCTGTGACGAGGAAGTAAACAAAACACTCCGCGCGCGCAGCGGCGTGGACGGCCGAGCGCGGTGCGCACTGCTGCGCCCAACATCCAACTGAGCTACCGAAGCACGACTCACGGCCGGTATTCACAGCTTTACTTCTGCCAGTACCTCGTCTCCTACCTTCCACTCCGCTGCAGAGTGAAAATCTCATTCTGGAAACATCCCCCCGGCTGTGGTTAAGCCATGTCTCCGCAATATCCTTTCTTTCAGGAGTGCTAGTTCTGCATGGTTCGCAGGAGAGCTTCTGTAAAGTTTGGAAGGTAGGAGACGAGGTACTGGCAGAAGTAAAGCTGTGAGTAGCGAGACTGAGTCGTGCTTCGGTAGCTCAGATGGTAGAGCACTTGCCCGCGAAAGACAAAGGTCCAGATTTCGAGTCTCGGTCGGGCACACAGTTTTAATCTGCCAGGAAGTTTCACTACAGACATGTCGAAATCTAAAGAGGATGTAGATGATAAGTATAAAATGTTGGATTTGATTAATCAGATTTTGCTATCGGCAAGTATCTGAGAACTTATGGATTCATTGTTATCAATGTTTTAATTAATTAACTTGATTTAAAATACTGTATTTCGAATAAAATAGACTGCCTGCATCGAGGTATTTTTACTCTGTGCCTGGTACCATAGTTGTTCCGTAATGCTTTTTTTTAAAGAAACTGTGGAAATGAAAGTTGGGCAGTGCCGTCATGTCAGACTTTGCAGTATTAGTTAGTGAAACTTATGCCAGAGCTGAATGCAGGGGTGGGCTTTGGGGCTACATTTCTTTACACGATACGTGTTGAGTGAGTTTGCGAGTATCAAAGTATGTGACATAAATTGTCATATCTTTTAATTTCATTGACTTGGAAGCTTAAGGTTTTTCACCGCCGGGAATCATATACCTTAGTATTTGACACAAATTTCAACTATATATGTCGGTACGTTCTTCAGGTGGAATGGTCTTAACAGGCGGACAGTCAGTCAGACTGTCGGAAAACAAATGACAAAAAATATTCTTTTCTGGTGGTATGCTTACACTCTCCTTCACGTTTTACTGAGAAAGCTTGCTGCTTGCCATATACAGGGTGTCCCAGCTATCTGGTCCACCCAAAATATCTCTGGAACAATAACAGCTATTGGAAAACGACTTTCACCAGTATCAATGTAGGGCTGGGGCCCATGACTGTACATATTTGGAAACATTCTAAAACGAAAGCATATGTGTTTTTTAACACAAACTTATGTTTTTTAAATGGACCTCCTATATTTTTTCTTCAGCAATCCATAGCATGACAAAGCACATACACAATGGCGTTGATTGCATCGCAATATTCCCATTACATCCCGAGATATTGAGGCGCGAAGTTGACGCTTGAAACACCCGACGTGCGCTGCTAGCGCACGTCCTGAGGCTCAAGCGTGAACCCCATGCTGCCCGTAATCGCGATGTGATTGACATGCGTAATCACACCTCCATACTTATGAAGAGGTCCGAAACGAATAATACGGTCTGCTACCATCAACTCACATAAGCACATAATGGTTTCCCTCTTGCACGTTTTACGTATCTACATACACAATATGAACCAGTACCGATCGGTGTACACCCGTCAGGTTGTCTTATTTATCCTGCACACCCAAAATAAGGTTTATCTATTGCGTTATATGACCCATTGTGCCTGTCGCGCAGTGCCTGGCTCTACCTAGTCGAGTGTCCAACGTAGTTCCCACTACTGCCACAGTTACCACTTCGTCTTGTTTATGATTTGCGACCCATGCAAACTCCTGTACTCAACCATCCTCCGAGCATCCCATTTGTTGTTGCTTTGGCGTGCAGTACACCGCTTGCCAGTGTAGTCGTGCATCAGAGTAATCTAGTGACGGCACGGAGGTAGTACACATTGTGAATAAACGTTGTGTTGTGGAACTTATACTGTACAGTATAATGTACACACATGAAGATATGGTAGAAATGCTGCTGATCTATGGAGAATGTACGTTGACGGGAAATACGATATGAGATTGCTTGTTTGTTGACAGTACTGTTAGCGAACATTATGATTATTAAGTTAATATGTCTGTTTTCTACCCTACTCTGCATACCTGCACTGTACCCTGTTTTAGGTGGACGAAATGCTGTTCAGGCAGAACGACTGTACAGAAGACGATTCCCTGACAAGCCATCGAATTCGCGCCGGATGTTTGGTCGTCTCACATCTCGTCTACGTGAAACGGGAAGCTTAAATCCAAGACCTCGACATCGTCCTAGAACGCGCACTGATGAACTTGCTGAAATTGCTGTGCTCGCTACCATAGCTGTGAATCCTCAAATCAGCACACGTCAAATTGAACGTGAAGTTGGTGTGTCGAAAGCAAGTGCACAGCGTATTCTTAAACGTCATAAATTTCATCCTTACCATGTTCATTTACACCAGGATCTTCATGGAAATGGCTTCCGCAATAGGGTAACATTTTGTCGTTGGGCTCAGCAAAAACTTCTGGCTAATCCAAATTTTTTTGCAGATGTTCTCTTTACCGACGAGGCATCATTCTCCAACAAAGGAATTGTCGATATGAGGAATATGCATTATTGGTCCGTAGACAATCCAAAATGGCTCCGTCAGGTAGAGCATCAACGTCCGTGGAAAGTTAATGTTTGGTTTGGGATTATTGGAGATACCATTATCGGACCTTTCTTTCTAAATGGCATTCAAAATGGCAGACAATACTCCAGATTTATACGACACAATCTTCCTGTTCTCTTGGACACCGTACCTCTGAACCGGAGAATGGTCATGTGGTATCAGCATGACGGATGCTCTGCACATAACGCCTTACGAGCACGACGACTTCTAAACCGTAAGTTCCCTGGTAGGTGGATTGGACGAGGTGGCCCAGTTAGGTGGCCTGCCCGATCTCCGGACGTTACACCGCTGGATTATTTTATTTGGGGAGCAGTGAAGGATGCTGTTTACCAACATGAACCAACAACGCCAGAGGACATGAAGCAACGCGTTATTGATGCTTGTACAGCCATCAAAGAGGAAACAGTAGCACGAAGTAGGGCATCCTTCATGACCCTATGTATGCAAGCCAATGGGCATCACTTTGAGCATGAGATGTGAACGCTATGTTTAGTATGTAGTGCTGGTATCACAGTGGAAGTTTCTACAAAGTGCCACTTTACCCAGTTATGTTAAGAAACATTTGTTTGCAACAGTTTGTCATTTAATGCATTAGATAAACATAACATTGATAATTATGTGATAATAAAACTAATTGGTTAAACATGTTTACATTCGTCTTCTATGTCCTACCTGAAATTCCCAAATTAAAACATTTTTACCTAAACAACCGTAAAACTTTTAGTCCACTTGCTCGTTTCACTAAAACCATCAACATGAATTTTACTGTTACGAGTGAATGATTAACTGTCACTTGCGCTAGATCTACAGTAAAGTAAAGTTTCAACGTTGAACGGCATTACCTTTTTAGTAACGGATTAACGATAAGCGAAGTTAACTTTGTGACTAATGTTGCGGTACACAAATATGTTACAGAACCGCATCACCCCTAGCCTGTGGGATAAATACCTGCTGGAATGTACGACGTTAATGCAGGATGGCAGCAGACCGTATTATTCGTTTCGGACCTCTTGATAAGTATGAAAGTGTGATTACGCATGTCAGTCACATCGCGATTACGGGCAGCACGGGGTTCACGCCGGACCCTCAGGACGTGCGCTAGCAGCCCATGTCGGGTGTTTCAAGCGTCAACTTCGCGTCTTAATATCTCGGGATGTAATGGGAATATTGCGATGCAATCAATGCCATTGTGTATGTGCTTTGTCATGCTATGGATTGCTGTAGAAAAAATATAGGAGGTCCATTTAAAAAAAACATAAGTTTGTGTTAAAAAACACATATGCTTTCGTTTTAGAATGTTTCCAAATATGTACAGTCATGGGCCCCAGCGCTACATTGATACCGGTGAAAGTCGTTTTCCAATAGCTGTTATTGTTCCAGAGATATTTTGGGAGCACAAGTTAGCTGGGACACCCTATATAATTATTCTAGGTCAAACGGAAGTACCTTAGACATTTTGATGAGTAAGTTTGCGAGTACAGGATCACAATTATTGAACTATACGAACAAACGTAAATTAGTTGCAAACTAATAGGTTCGCACAATTTATTCAACATGTAAACGTCACTCCAGGTATCCGGACAGGTTACGACATGTTGGATACGCCTACCATCATTGGCGATGATGTACCGGAGATGAATATCTACATCTACATCCATATTCCGCAAGCCAGCTGACGGTGTGTGGCGGAGGGTACCTTGAGTACCTCTATCGGTTCTCCCTTCTGTTCCAGTCTCGTATTGTTCGTGGAAAGAAGGATTGTTGGTATGCCTCTGTGTGGGCTTAATCTCTCTGATTTTATCCTCATGGTCTCTTCGCGAGATATACGTAGGCGGGAGCAATATACTGTTTGACTCCTCGTGAAGGTATGTTCTCGAAGCTTCAACAAAAGCCCGTACCGAGCTACTGAGCGTCTCTCCTGCAGGGTCTTCCACTGGAGTTTATCTATCATCTACGTAACGCTTTCGCGATTACTAAACGACCCTGTAACGAAGCGCTCTGCTCTCCGTTGGATCTTCTCTGTCTCTTCTATCAACCCTATCTGGTACGGATCCCACACTGCTGAGCAGTATTCAAGCAGTGGGCGAACAAGCGTACTGTAACCTACTTCCTTTGTTTTCTGATTTCATTTCCTTAGGTTCTTCCAATGAATCTCAGTCTGGCATCTGCTTTACCGACGATCAGCTTTATATGATCATTCCATTTTAGATCACTCCTAATGCGTACTCCCAGATAATTTATGGAATTAACTGCATCCAGTTGCTGACCTACTATATTGTAGCTAAATGATATGGGATCTTTCTTTCTATGTATTCGCAGCACATTACACTTGTCTACATTGAGATGCAATTGCCATTCCCTGCACCATTCGTCAATTCGCTGCAGATCCTCCCGCATTTCAGTACAATTTTCCATTGTTAAAACCTCTCGATATACCACAGCATCATCCGCAAAAGGCCTCAGTGAATTTCCGATGTCATCCACAAGGTCATTTATGTATATTGGGAATAGCAACGGTCCTACGACACTTCCCTGCGGCACACCTGAAATCACTCTTACTTCAGAAGACTTCTCTCCATTGAGAATGACATGCTGCGTTCTGTTATCTAGGAATTCTTCAATCCAATCACACAATTGGTCTGATAGTCCATATGCTCTTACTTTGTTCATTAAACGACTGTGAGGAACTGTATCGAACGCTTTGCAGAAGTCAAGAAACACGGCATCTACCTGGGAGCCCGTGACTATGGCCCTCTGAGTCTCGTGGACGAATAACGATGTTCTGCATGACCCCCTGAGGTGTCGGAAAGGCGATGCTGTCGGTCACTCGCTGAATGCCTGTTTTCAGCTCAGCAATGGTTTTGGGGTTATTTCTGTACACCTTGTAGTCCCGCAAAAAAGGAGTCGCAATGTTCAGATCCGGAGAACATGGCGGCCAAACGAGGCCCGTGCAGCGGACTCCGGGTATCCCAGAGCCAGAATGCGGTCCCCAAAGTGCTCCTCCACATCAACTACTCTCCTGCTTCCACGGCGACGAGCTACGTCTTGCGACAACCACATCTTGTCGAAATCAGGGCCACTTTGGATAATGGTCATGAAATCAACTTCCAAAACCTTCACGTACCATTCAGTAGTCACCCTGCCATCGAGGAATATCGCACAGATTATTCCGTGACGGGAGACTGCACACGACACAGTCATCCGCTGAGAGTGAAGAGACTTCGCGAACGCGAAATGCGGATTCTCAGATCGCCAGGTGCGCCTGTTTTGCTTATTGACGGCGTGGTAACTGCGAAGAAACCATGGGTAACAGAAGAAATACTTCAGTTGATTGATGAAAGGAGGAAGTACAAACATGTTCTGGGAAAATCAGGAATACAGAAATACAAGTCGCTGAGGAATGAAATAACTAGGAAGTGCAGGGAAGCTAAGACGAAATGGCTGCAGAAAAAATGTGAAGACATCGAAAAAGATATGATTGTCGGAAGGACAGACTCAGCATACAAGAAAGTCAAAACAACCTTTGGTGACATTAAAAGCAACGGTGGTAACATTAAGAGTGCAACGAGAATTCCACTGTTAAATGCAGAGGAGAGAGCAGATACGTGGAAAGAATACATTGAAAGCCTCTATGAGGGTGAAGATTTGTCTGATGTGATAGAAGAAGGAACAGAAGTCGATTTAGGAGAGATAGGGGATCCAGTATTATAATCGGAATTTAAAAGAGCTTTGGAGGACTTACGGTCAAATAAGGCAGAAGGGATAGATAACATTCCATCAGAATTTCTAAAAATCATTGGGGGAAGTGGCAACAAAACGACTATTCACGTTGGTGTGTAGAATATATGAATCTGGCGATATACCATCTGACTTTTGGAAAAGCATCATCCACACAATTCCGAAGACGGCAAGAGCTGACAAGTGCGAGAATTATCGCACAATCAGCTTAACAGCTCATGCATCCAAGCTGCTTAAAGAATAATATACAGAAGAATGGAAAAGAAAATTGAGAATGCGCTAGGTGACAATCAGTTTGGCTTTAGGAAAAGTAAAGGGACGAAAGAGGCAATTCTGACGTTACGGCTAATAATAGAAGCTAGGCTAAAGAAAAATCTAGACACTTTCATAGGATTTGTCGACCTGGAAAAAGCGTTCGACAATATAAAATGGTGCAAGCTGTTCGAGATTCTGAAAAAAGTAGGGGTAAGCTATAGGGAGAGACGGGTCATATACAATATGTACAACAACCAAGAGGGAATAATAAGAGTGGACGATCAAGAACGAAGTGCTCGTATTAAGAAGGGTGTAAGACAAGGCTGTAGCCTTTCGCCCCTACTCTTCAATCTGTACATCGAGGAAGCAATGATGGAAATAAAAGAAAGGTTCAGGAGTGGAATTAAAATACAAGGTGAAAGGATATCAATGATACGATTCGCTGATGACATTGCTATCCTGAGTGAAAGTGAAGAATAATTAAATGATCTGCTGAACGGAATCAACATTCTAATGAGTACACAGTATGGTTTGAGAGTAAATCGGAGAAAGACGAATGAGAAGTAGTAGAAATGAGAACAGCGAGAAACTTAACATCAGGATTGATGGTCACGAAGTCAATGAAGTTAAGGAATTCTGCTACCTAGGCAGTAAAATAACCAATGACGGACGGAGCAAGAAGGACATCAAAAGCAGACTCGCTATGGCAAAAAAGGCATTTCTGGCCAAGAGAAGTCTACTAATATCAAATACCGGCCTTAATTTGAAGAAGAAATTTCTGAGGATGTACGTCTGGAGTATTGTATTGTATGGTAGTGAAACACGGACTGTGGGAAAACCGGAAGAGAATCGAAGCATTTGAGATGTGGTGCTATAGACGAATGTTGAAAATTAGGTGGACTGATAAGGTAAGGAATGAGGAGGTTCTACGCAGAATCGGAGAAGAAAGGGATATGTGGAAAACACTGATAAGGAGAAGGGACAGGATGATAAGACATCTGCTAAGATATGAGGGAATGACTTCCATGGTACTAGAGGGAGCTGTAGAGGGCAAAAACTGTAGAAGAAGACAGAGATTGGAATACGTCAAGCAAATAATTGAGGACGTAGGTTGCAAGTGCTACTCTGAGATGAAGAGGTTAGCACAGGAAAGGAATTCGTGGCGGGCCGCATCAAACCAGTCAGTAGACTGATGACGAAAAAAAAAAAAAAAGAGGGTAACAACACCAAGGGGCGTGCGCATGAGCATACTAATTCCCATCATGCCCCACGGCCAACCGTGCAGTTTGAACGTCCTAACGGAAGCCATTCAGAAGTTATGAGGATTTTATTTCATACAGTTCAATAATTGACACCCTGTATCGAAATATGTGACATAACTAGAGTATCTTTTGATTACATTTACTTAGAGGCTGAAATTTTTGACACCACCAAAGAACCGTAGATCATAGTATGCGACATAAATTTCAAATTGATACGTCAACCCATTGCCGAGAAAAAGGGTTTTAATAGTCGGACAGACAGACGGATAACAGTGTCATAAGCGTGTTTTTAGCGACCGAGCCACGGAACCCAAAAAACTTTGGGACCTTTTCAACGTTTTACAACAAACCACGATTTTTCCAAGCTTTTCTTTTTCTTAAATGATAGCGTAGCTTTAAAGACACCCCGTATATCGTGTTCTTGCAATCGGTCTTTGAACTACAACAAAACGGACAAATCGGTAGAATTTTATCACACTGCTCATGCTTTTCTACTACCGGGTGATCAAAAAGTCAGTATAAATTTTTAAACTTAATAAACCACGGAATAATGTAGATAGAGAGGTAAAAAGTTACACACATGCTTGGAATGACGTGGGGTTTTATTAGAACAAAAAAAAACAAAAACAAAGAAATGTATTGCTAGACGCGTGAAAGATCTCTTGCTCGCGTCGTTTGGTGACGATCGTGTGCTCAGCCGCCACTTTCGTCATGCTTGGCCTCCCAGGTCCCCAGACCTCAGTCCGTGCGATTATTGGCTTTGGGGTTACCTGAAGTCGCAAGTGTATCGTGATCGACCGACATGCTGAACGATTGCTACGGTCGCAGGTTCGAATCCTGCCTCGGGCATGGATGTGTGTGATGTCCTTAGGTTAGTTAGGTTTAAGTAGTTCTAAGTTCTAGGGGACTGATGACCACATATGTTAAGCCCCATAGTGCTCAGAGCCATTTTGACATGCTGAAAGACAACATCCGACGCCAATGCCTCACCATAGCTCCGGACATGCTTTACAATGCTGATCACAACATTATTCCTCGACCACAGGTATTGTTGAGGAATGATGGTGGACATATTGAGCATTTCCTGTAAAGAACATCATCTTTGCTTCGTCTTACTTTGTTATGCTAATTATTGCTATTCTGATCAGATGAAGGGCCATCTGTCGGACATTTTTTGAACGTTTGTATTTTCTTGGTTCTAATAAAACCACATGTCATTCCAAGCATGTGTGTCAATTTGTACCTCTCTATCTACATTATTCCGTGATTTATTCAGTTTTCAAATTTATACTGACTTTTTGATCACCCGGTATAACGTGTGTTTGGAGAAAACGTTTTCGTTGTGTTGTTAAGTTCTCACGTGGCTAACATAGCGGGACTTTGAAACGTGGGTAACAGTGCTACCAAGGACTGTGCCCAAAAGAAAAAAAAGTTAGTGTCACTGAGGGTCATTTAAATATATTCAGCCTACTTTTTCCACCTGTGTGGGGTCACCACTTTTTTTTAGGCGCGCGAGGTCTCGGTCCAGCATGAAACCAAAGCGCCATCCACCCTGAAACTGACCCTGTTTGTCGCCTGGGTGGCGGTTTTTTTTAAAGCGGCCTTCCCGCCACCGATACGCGGCTCTCGGGGCTACCACAGGTTCCCACGGAGCGTGAGGGGGGCACGGCCGGAATAAAAAATGAGTCTGTGTCCCCTCTTCAAAAAAAACGCCGCACCGGTACTTCGCGCATAATCTGGGTCCGGGCGTTTAAAAAAAACGTTCGCGAAGGGTGCCTCGCGAAATGGACGTTGCTGCTTCCCTCTGTCGAGGCGATAGGCGGTGCCTGTTCTTTACGTAGCTAGCGCAGAATAACAAAAATCACCGTTGCCTTTTTATCTCACAGCGCAATCGAGGAGTGTGAGGGAATGTGAGCACGGTGTCGAAGAGCGGGAAGTTGCGGGAGCGGCGAAGGCGTGATTTCCGTTGGAGGACGGAAGCAGATTCACAAACCTGCAAACACTGCTCGGCCCCCGGCTATTGTCCGGCGCGCAGAAATCGGCCGGCGAACCGCGCTGGCAGGTGGTCCGCGCCGCCTTCCTCAGTCGCCGGCGTCTTTTTAGGAGGAGCGAGCGGCAGAACTAACGACGTCAGCCGAGACGATATGGCGAGTGATTGATTATCCTGAGCAGTCCGGCGCCTATCCTAACGGAAAAACACCTATAGTCCTCAAGGCAGCTGCGTCCGTGTAAGGCACAATGTTGCCTAACTCACTGATATTTTTTTGGGAGCAGATTTTAAAAATTACTAGTGGAGTATGTTTAGCCCAAATTTACTCCTGCACGTAACACTGTATTAATTTTTTTCACGCTCACCTACAGTGCGTGCGTGTGTGTGTGTGTGTGTGTGTGTGTGTGTGTGTGTGTGTGTGTGTTTGTGTGTGTGTGTGTGTGTGCGCTGGTGATTTTTGTGTTCGTGATACAAAATATCTGCCAAGTAACGTTACCACACAAAGTGAAGTAAACAGCAGTACACCTTCAGCCACACAACTGGAATTCTTGGTTAACCCTAGTAATACCAAAGCACCTTCAATAACGCGCATTACCAATGCGTTCCACAGGGTGGCGTTATGGGACCATTGCTTTTCACAATATATATAAATGACCTAGTAGATAGTGTCGGAAGTTCCATGCGGCTTCTCGCGGATGATGCTGCAGTATACAGAGAAGTTGCAGCATTAGAAAATTGCAGCGAAATGCAGGAAGATCTGCAGCGGATAGACACTTGGTGCAGGGAGTGGCAACTGGCCCTTAACATAGACAAATGTGATGTATTGCGAATACATAGAAAGAAGGATCCTTTATTGTATGATTATATGATAGCGGAACAAACACTGGTAGCAGTTACTTCTGTAAAATATCTGGGAGTATGCGTGCGGAACGATTTGAAGTGGAATGATCACATAAAATTAATTGTTGGTAAGGCGGGTACCAGGTTGAGATTCATTGGGAGAGTCCTTAGAAAATGTAGTCCATCAACAAAGGAGGTGGCTTACAAAACACTCGTTCGAGCTATACTTGAGTATTGCTCATCAGTGTGGGATCCGTACCAGATCGGGTTGACGGAGGAGATAGAGAAGATCCAAAGAAGAGCGGCGCGTTTCGTCACAGGGTTATTTGGTAACCGTGATAGCGCTACGGAGATGTTTACCAAACTCAAGTGGCAGACTCTGCAAGAGAGGCGCTTTGCATCGCGGTGTAGCTTGCTGTCCAGGTTTCGAGAGGGTGCGTTTCTGGATGAGGTATCGAATATATTGCTTCCCCCTACTTATACTTCCCGAGGAGATCACGAATGTAAAATTAGAGAGATACGAGCGCGCACGGAGGCTTTCCGACAGTCGTTCTTCCCGCGAACCATACGCGACTGGAACAGGAAAGGGAGGTAATGACAGCGGCACGTAAAGTGCCCTCCACCACACACCGTTGGATGGCTTGCGGAGTATAATTGTAGATGTAGATGGTTACTTTTGGCCCAACCCAAGCAAAATTAAAAAAGCAAAATTCGTAAATTGTTGCGGAATTACCTTAACAACATTCTTTTTAAAGACGTATTGGTGTGTAAGTAGGATCTAGAACCTGAAAATACCTTTTAGCACACTTTTATCAGTATCAGTGACCTTTCAATAACTTTTTCTAACAGTTTCACTACTACAACAAAAAAATTTTAGAAAATGCTAATTTCGTTCATTGTCGTTTGCTATTACTCTCAACATACATTTTAAAGAAATACTGATTAGTAGTAAGTAAAGCTCCAAAACTCCAAATACTAATTACGATATTCATTAGGGAAAGTGACATCTGCTACGGAGACTTAAGTTTTTGGGTTCACTTTAACTGAAAAAATTAAAAAATATATGGAATCTGGTAGACGAATTCATTAAAAGCAATAAAAAAATTTTCGACATGTGAAAAGATAAAGTAACTCGCAGCTGCGAGGATTAAGCTACCAGTTTCTATGATACACTACATCGTCATCAGGCCCCTGTATAAACAACAATATAATCAAGCGTAAAAATCCACAATAACGAAGAGGACAATTATTTAAAGAATGGGCAATAGTTTGCGTCGAGCAAATATTAACAAGATTTCTTATAATAGCTATTTAGAATCAGTTAATATCATTGGTAGGTTAACAGGAAATAATTGAATAATCAATACTTAAACAAGGTGTCTCACCAAGTTGGATGTAACAGTTAGTAGTAGTATTGAAATGGAATCCATATAAAATAACTAAAAGAAATAAGGAAAGTATATATTGTGCCGAAGTCATATAAGAAGCAGAGAATAACAAAAATCAACACATATCAGTCGGAAGTTAACAGACGCTAAATAACAAATCTCAGTGTATGTCGCTTAGCCTCCGTTGTAACAAAATAGTTAGTAACGGTCTGCCAGAGGTAACTGCAACCAACTTCCACTATTACAAAATATTTAAGAAACATGTAATACTTACATAGGTGAACTCATGAATAAAATCATAGTTAGATAAAAGTATATTCTTTGAGAGAACAAACGCTATCTAGACAGACAGGTACTAGATCAAGTTTAAATTGACTACACATGAGGCGAGTAATCCATGTGCTGGAAATAACGTCATCAAATAACATGAAATAGTGGGGAAGAAGGAAAATGAACTACCCAAGTAAAATAAATCAATGAACTAAGAAGAAGACAACAAAGTGGTCATATAAGTTAAAGCGAAAAAACAATAAATCCCAAAACCAGGAAACCATGAAGTAGGATAAGTATGTACTACAGAAATGGCCCTATGCAAAAAGTAATATAATATCTTCTGTATAGACCAATGAATAAATAATTATAGATACCGACAGAAAAACAAAAAATAATTTAAAGACTAAAAACAGGCAAATACTTGGTAAAACTGTTCAGTGTGTATTATTTAAAATATTATAAGTTAAAAATGGAATCGTAACTTAGTATGATTGATTACGTCAGTAAATAAAAATGCAGTACTGAATGAAACTATAGCTTATGTTCGTATCAGTAGAGATATATTATGAAGAGGAATGTAAGACAATTGTTATATGATATGTAAAACATGAATGTAATCATATGTTAGAACATATCTGTAGAAATCATGCAGTATGGATCGCCAAGAGTGAAAATCGAAAACGTTAGGCTGAAATTCGTCAGTATGTCTTCTTGTAACAATGCAATAGATGTAATGATGAGGAGCAGCTGGGAAACAACCGAAGAAAAACATCTAGGTCGTGTTGCATCAACATTAAGGGAAAACATGCACAAGACAACAACATAGTATGAGTAAAACACTTGAAATATTAGTAAGCAAAAGCACTTGAGTCAAACTCATGTGAAAGTGAAAGAAAAATGAAAAATATAGTCCTTTAGTAATGTGGTAGAAATTAGCCATAAAAGTATGCAGTCAGTAACGTACTGGACACTATATTACAACACCGTTATAAGAGCACTGGTGACTCTGGAGCTTCACAGATGGTGTAGAACTTTGTATCAGGCAGCCAAGTGATCCTCCAAGGCTGATGTAAGTAACGGCAGTCAGGTCGTGTGTGAGGTATCATGTATCGATACTACGTCATCAATCTGGCAACAGAAATGCAAATATCTGTCAGAGGCCGATAGCAGCCCCGCTGGATCTGGTGGGGCCCAATGGTGCACGTACATTGAGTCACGCCTCCAGGGGCTCCGTGACACGAGCACCTTCTGCCACCACATTATAGGACGGCCAGCGACAGCCAGACAGCATCCTCGCACTTGGAGCCTCTGCACCCTGTGACACTACGCAGACGCCGCCTATTCGCGCCTCTGTCACTGTCGTTCATGCTTTAGTTCTGAGGACCTCATCCTTGTTGCTATTGCTGCAACGTAACCTTCCAGTACTGGCGGTGGTATAAGTCCACCTAAGTAGGCAGATTACCGTCGCTTTGACATGTCCTACCGCTCTTGCAAGCTACCGTCTGTAGTAAATGGTTTCTTAAATTCGTGTGGTCCACGAAATTACTGGCCCCTGCTAGTTATTGCTGGGTATTAATAATTTCTAGCGGAGGTTATAACGAACCGGTATAAATTTGAACGCAACGGATAACGCATTTTTTTGAACCACTACAGAAGGCACCTGTTGTTGTGGTCTTCAGTCCTGAGACTGGTTTGATGCAGCTCTCCATGCTACTCTATCCTGTGCAAGCTTCTTCATCTCCCAGTACCTACTGCAACCTACATCCTTCTGAATCTGCTTAGTGTATTGATCTCTTGGTCTCCCTCTACGATTTTTACCCTCCACGCTGCCCTCCAATGCTAAATTTGTGATCCCTTGATGCCTCAAAACATGTCCTACAAACAGATCCCTTCTTCTAGTCGAGTTGTGCCACAAACTTCTCTTCTCCCCAATCCTATACAATACCTCCTCATTAGTTACGTGATCTACCCACTTTATCTTCAGCATTCTTCTGTAGCACCACATTTCGAAAGCTTCTATTCTCTTCTTGTCCAAACTGGTTATCGCCCATGTTTCACTTCCATACATGGCTACACTCCATACAAATACTTTCAGAAACGACTTCCTGACACTTAAATCTATACTCGATGTTAGCAAATTTCTCTTCTTCAGAAACGATTTCCTTGCCATTGCCAGTCTACATTTTATATCCTCTCTACTTCGACCGTTCATCAGTTATTTTACTCCCTAAATAGCAAAACTTCTTTACTACTTTGTGTCTCATTTCCTAATCTAATCCCCTCAGCATCACCCGATTTAATTTGACTACATTCCATTATCCTCGTTTTGCTTTTGTTGATGTTCATCTTATATCCTCCTTTCAAGACACTGACCATTCCGTTCAACTGCTCTTCCAAGTCCTCTGCTGTCTCTGACAGAATTACAATGTCATCGGCGAACCTCAAAGTTTTTACTTCTTCTCCATGAATTTTAATACCTACTCCGAATTTTTCTTTTGTTTCCTTTACTTCTTGCTCAATATACAGATTGAATAACATCGGGGACAGGCTACAACCCTGTCTCACTCCTTTCCCAACCGATGCTTCCCTTTCATGCCCCTCGACTCTTATAACTGCCATCTGGTTTCTGTACAAATTGTAAATAGCCTTTCGCTTCCTGTATTTTACCCCTGCCACCTTCAGAATTTGAAAGAGAGTATTCCAGTTAACATTGTCAAAAGCTTTCTCTAAGTCTACAAATGCTAGAAACGTAGGTTTGCCTTTTCTTAATCTTTCTTCTAAGATAAGTCGTAAGGTTAGTATTGCCTCACGTGTTCCAACGTTTCTACGGAATCCAAACAAATCTTCAACGAGGTCCGCTTCTGCCAGTTTTTCCATTCGTCTGTGAAGAATTTGCGTTAGTATTTTGCAGTTGTGACTTATTAAACTGATAGTTCGGTAATTTTCACATCTGTCAACACCTGTTTTCTTTGGGATTCGAATTATTATATTCTTCTTGAGGTCTGTGGGTATTTCGCCTGTCTCATACATCTTGCTCACCAGATGGTAGAGTTTTGTCATGACTGGCTCTCCCAAGGCCATCAGCAGTTCTAATGGAATGTTGTTACTCCCGGGGCCTTGTTTCGACTCAGATCTTTCAGTGCTCTGTCAAACTCTTCACGCAGTATCTTATCTCCCATTTAATCTTCCATTTCCATAATATTGTCCTCAAGTACATCGCCCTTGTATAAACCCTCTATATACTCCTTCCACCTTTCTGCCTTCCCTTCTTTGCTTAGAACTGGGTTGCCATCTGAGCTCTTGATATTCATACAAGTGGTTCTCTTCTCTCCAAAGGTCTCTTTAATTTTCCTGTAGGCAGTATCTATTTTACCCCTAGTGAGACAATCCTCTACATCCTTACATTTGTCCTCTAGCCATCCCTGCTTAGCCATTTTGCACTTCCTGTCGATCTCATTTTTGAGACGTTTGTATTCCTTTTTGCTTGCTTCATTTACTGCATTTTTATATTTTCTCCTTTCATCAATTAAATTCAATATTTCTTCTGTTACCCAAGGATTTCTATTAGCCCTCGTCTTTTTACCTACTTGATCCTCTGCTGCCTTCACTACTTCATCCCTCAGAGCTACCCATTCTTCTTCTACTGTATTTCTTTCCCCCATTCCTGGCAATTGTTCCCTTATGCTCTCCCTGAAACTCTCTACAACCTCTGATTCTTTCAGTTTATCCAGGTCCCATTTCCTTAAATTCCCAGCTTTTTGCAGTTTCTTCAGTTTCAATCTGCAGTTCATAACCAACAGATTGTGGTCAGAATCCACATCTGCCCCTGGAAATGTCTTACAATTTAAAACCTGGTTCCTAAATCTCTGTATTACCATTATATAGTCTATCTGATATCTTTTAGTATCTCCAGGATTCTTCCAGGTATACAACCTTCTTTCATGATTCTTGAACCAAGTGTTAGCTATGATTAAGTTATGCTCTGTGCAAAATTCAGCAAGGCGGCTTCCTCTTTCATTTCTTCCCCCCAATCCATATTCACCTACTATGTTTCCTTCTCTCCCTTTTCCTACTGACGAATTCCAGTCACCCATGACTATTAAATTTTCGTCTCCCTTCACTACCTGAATAATTTCTTTTATCTCATCACACATTTCATCAATTTCTTCATCATCTGCAGAGCTAGTTGGCATATAAACTTGTACTACTGTAGTAGGGATGGGCTTTGTGTCTATCTTGGCCACCTATACAGGGCTTAATAGGCATTACATAGCTTTTATTTGCTTTCATGACCCAGAATTCGACTGTGGTACTGACTGCCATCTATTCTTTATGATGGAAGGAGTAAATAATAGGTCGAGGGTAGAGATTAATTGATATTTATTCAGTACCGATGGTATTTCAACAACTAGTAGTGTTTCTCTTGCAATGTACATCATCAAAACTGGTCTCTAGTTAACATGGTTCAGTTTCGCCACGTAATTATGAAATGGGACAGAGGAGCGCAGACCTGGCTTCAATGTAATTCTATACAACCGCACAATTATACCTAATCCCTCGGTTATTACATTCAGTTACTATAGATTACTCAGAACAAGTTCCGCAAAGACAATACAAGCAAAACTAGGTCAGGGTGGAAGAGTATTTCACAAATCTTTATCAAATCAGTGGGCATTAAAATCCGATACTTTTCCTAGTGGCACGAGTATTTTACTTAACGCACAATATCGCCAACAAATCAACTCGTTATGGGGGTGCACAAGAAACATCACTTCAATGTCGTTCAACCCACATGGCCAAGTTTCAGTAGCCAACAGAAACCCAGAAAAATATGGACACACACGATTAGTCCTTCCCTATTTTACACTCGGTCACTATAGTATGATTATTCATCGTGTACAATATGTTTTCAGAACGAAACTACAATTTATCAATGCGGCGGTTGCTCCAACCAACCACGTGGCGCGAAAGCAATTTCACAAAGAAAACATATGGAAAATAAAAAAAACCCAAAATATTACTGTAAATGGAAGAGCAAATTAAAATACATTGAATGAGTGAATTTCCGTTAAGCACAGAGCAGTAACGTGACCGTGAGCTTATCGCACATGGTGCGTCGCCTGAACAAGGCACTAACGCAAGGTCTACTGAAATTCGAGTAAATTAAGAAAATCCATTCCCTTATGGGGTTCAGTGGTAATTTCGCGCCTGATTTCAACATCTAGACCATTACACAGCAGATTTCAGACAATCTTATACCTATGTAACACTACCAAAAGGAGAGCTGCGTCTCCATGTCTGTCCAGCACCACGACCCAGGAACTAGAGCTCTTCCCTCCAAATTCGCCTAACCGTTCCGCTTACAAACTTGGTGGGGGTGGCGCGCCAACCTGACAGAGCCAATACGCGCGCCTACGTGTCATCTTTGCCCTGACCTGCAAACTTGGTCTCTGCTAAACTTGTTCACGCTTTGGATGGTTGGTACTACCCTACCCCAGAACGACCATTCATGCAGTGTTACAATCTGTGCCTAAAGCTTTCTGCTAGTTCATACTCATTTATACCGTCCAGCCCGCACAAAGGAAAGGAAAATGGGAAACGTGGTACACAACGGAAAAAAAATTCAAGAAATAACACTGTTTAGTCCATTCTCTCCTTTTGGACACCTGATGAGGTATTACTTGCAAGAGAAGAAACTCTTGATAATAATTTCTGCGTGCTAGCAATTTAATAAAACATTGGAATGGTACAACAAGTTCCGTTTCATCGTACTGGATGGACTCTTGCTGCATTAACTGTAAAAAGTCTTGAATGCTTGGAGAAGTACAGTTTAAGTAAATCTTCGGTTTATTGAACTTACTCCGTAATCATTTCTTCTACTGTCCAGCTTTCCTACTGTGACAGTTGGCACAGCGCTCGGTAGCTCCCCTCCCCTTAGCACTGTGTATGAAGTAGCACACAACGGTGTGTGTGTGTGCCAATCGCTGATGTGCCAATCGCTGTACAGCAAGATAGGCTGATGTGGAGATGTGATGGAAGGGCAGAAAAGAGCTGTCGCGTTCGAAAAAATTCTCGACCACACCAAGAATGAAGTAGCCTGATTCGTTGGTGAGCAAACGCGGATAGTCCAGCGTGTCTACAAGGAATGGTGTATCAGTCACAGACATACAACATGGCGTAAGAATGGTCGTGAAAAGGTTGTAACCGATAGGAAACAGAGTACAGTTTATACCTTGTCAATGAGAATGTACACGGTCCAGTCACATTAATGTGATCATCTTTCAAATGCCTTAAAACCACATTTTGCAGTGCGGGCAGCTACCGGATGTGCAGGACGAGAGCCAATGAGGGCTGGGTTGCTGTTTTGAGGACCCATAGCACAGACAGCCAGATCGACGTAGTCCCATTGACTGGCTTTCAGTCTGGGCAGGTTGGTGGCCATGGAAGCACAGTAAACTCAACTTCGATCTCTTCAAATCTGCACGTATACTGCGTGATGTGAGACACATAGCATAGTGCTGTTGATAGATCCCATTGTGCCAAGGAAAAAATGAACATGTAGTGGTGAATATAGTCCCCAGGTATAGATGCTTTTGTGACGGCTCCCAAACCCAAGGTCCTCGGCGGTACTTTTGGGGCAGCCACCACAAATTGTATAAAGCGTGGGTAGTGATCTGGATGTAGCTATGTCTGTTGGCCGAAAAATAATTAATGACAAGAATTGCGCCAGCTAGAATGAAGAGATAACTTGTCTTTATTTCCGACGAGACGTTCACCAACAATACAAGTCCAAGTAATATCCAGGAGTAATCCGTGTACTGAGCCTAGTCGAATGCAATACCAAATATCACACAGCAATGGCTCCGCTATAAACTCCACGAAAGGCTAGCAACAGACAATCGACAATAGACTGTCCGTCTCGGGGCCAGAGGTCCTCCTTATATGCAAAAGGCAGAGAGCGCTGCGGACCCGAGCTCAGCCATGGCGCGACCTCTTCCGTCGGCGGTAACGCCCTGAGACGCAGACGCCCGTGACAGGAACTGTGGCCAGCGATGTAACGGTCAGGGCGCGTCTGCGCGAGTTGGTTGATTGGTTGGGTCCGTGGATACAACAGATGCATACCAGTGTCGATCGATTGTGCCTTCCAGAAAAACGAGATAACCCAGCGAATGCCACGAAACCATTCCCTAGAGTGTAACACTTCTTCCTCAAGCCTGAACCCTTCCGACGATTGCTGCAGAGCTGTACAGACCAACGGCCGTCTGTCCGTTGGAGCATAAAACGTGATTCATCTGAAAAGGCTGCTTGTCGCCACTCAGTGGACATCCAGTTGCCTTGTTGTTGTTGTTGTTGTCTTCAGTCCTGAGACTGGTTTGATGCAGCTCTCCGAGCTACTCTATCCTGTGCAAGCTTCTTCATCTCCCAGCACTTACTGCAACCTACATCCTTCTGAATCTGCTTAGTGCATTCATCTCTTGGTCTCCCTCTACGATTTTTACCCTCCACGCTGCCCTCCAATGCTAAATTTGTGATCCCTTGATGCGTCAGAACATATGCTACCAACAGATCCCTTCTTCTTGTCAAGTTGTGCCACAAATTATCTTCTCCCCAGTTCTATTCAATACCTCCTCATTAGTTACGTGATCTACCCATATAATCTTCAGCATTCTTCTGTAGCACCACATTCCAAAAGCTTCTATTCTCTTCTTGTCTAAACTATTTATCGTCCATGTTTCACTTCCATACATGGCTACACTCCATACAAATACTTTCCGAAACGACTTCCTTCCAATCGTGTGGTTCCTGAAGAGGGGCAGCAACCTTTTCAGTAGTTGCAGGGGCAACAGTGGATGATTGACTGATTTGGCCTTGTAACACTAACCAAAACGGCCTTGCTGAACTGGTACTGTGAACGGCTGAAAGCAAGGGGAAACTACAGCCGTAATTTTTCCCGAGGGCATGCAGCTTTACTGTATGGTTAAATGATGAAGGCGTTCTCTTCGGTAAAATATTCCGGAGGTAAAATAGTCCCCCATTTGGATCTCCGGGCGGGGACTACTCAAGAGGACGTCGTTATCAGGAGAGAGAAAACTGGCGTTCTACGGATCGCAGCGTGGAATGTCAGATCCCTTAATTGGGCAGGTACGTTAGAAAATTTAAGACGGGAAACGAATAGGTTGAAGTTAGATATAGTGGGAATTAGTGAAGTTCGGTGGCAGGAGGAACAAGACTTTTGGTCAGGTGAATACATGGTTATAAATACAAAATCAAATAGGGGTAATGCAGGAGTAGGTTTAATAATGAATAAAAAAGATAGGAGTGCGGGTAAGCTACTACAAACAGCATAGTGAACGCATTATTGTGGCCAAGATAGACACGAAGCCCACACCTACTACAGTAGCACAAGTTTATATGCCAACTAGCTCTGCAGATGACGAAGAAATTGATGAAATGTATGATGAGATAACTGGGTTTCCATCTGAGCTCTTGATATTCATACAAGTGGCTCTCTTTTCTCCAAAGGTCTCTTTAATTTTCCTGTAGGCAGTATCTATCTTACCCCTAGTGAGATAAGCCTCTACATCCTTACATATGTCCTCTACCCATCCCTGCTTAGGCATTTTGCCTTATTGGCGTGCAAATTCCAGACTTCGTCGCCAACGAACAGCAGTCACAATGGGTGCAGGCGCTTGCTCTGGAGGTCCACATGCAGCAAGGTTCGCTGAACGGTCGTTGAGGAGACACTGTTGGTAACCGCTTGATTTATGTGGGCGTTCAGTTGCTTAGCACTTGGAGGTCTACTCGGCCGCACACATCTCGGCTGCCGTCATTCGCCACTGTAATCTATGGCCCGTCGTGCAACACAGTTGTCTCTGCGCCAGTTCTGCATACAGCCATTTTAGAATGAACATATTCCTTTACTCACGATGGCACGTGAACAGTTTACAAACTTAGCCATTTCGAAAGTGCTTCCACCCTCGGCCCAAAAGCCAATGATCGTGCTCTTATGGACATCAGTTAAATACATATGTTCCTTCATTACGACAACGAGTACATCGTTTTCCCCGTCCCATCCAAAACCTTCATATACCAAGTCTGTTTGCGTGCACATCATCCATAGCTAGCACAAAGTACTTGTTTTGTAAATAAAACCGTCTTTTCCTGCTGCAACTTAATTTATTTTTCCCAGACGCGTTTCGCCTTTTTCTTGCTCTATGGCTTCATCGGTGGGATCTATAAGGATACAGTTTCGTTATTTCAAGATTATCGAACAGTTCACGTTGCGATTTTTTATGTAAATAAGGAATTTATTACGGTTTACTGTGATCTGCGTCTCCTCTCATCTAGTCTGGAGGTCACACTACCACTTCATTAGACACACAAGCACAATTATGTATTCCGAACTTCTTCTACTGTTCCCCGTGTTTCTCCTTCTTTCTTGTAGAGTATTATTATTATTTTGCCACTCGATATAGCTATACCGATTGTTCATAGCTCTACCCTTTTCCTGTGTCTGTCCTGCACCCTTTGATGCTGAAGTTCTTTCTGTAGTTTCCAAAGGCCCACTAACCTAAAAACTCGCCTAGTCCCATTCATTGAGCCCCCACGCGTCTTGTGTGTGGTGGACCACTGACCTACTAAGAGGAAACCAAAATCGCGCCACCCTATGTCACGGATCAAGGAATCTGCATCCCACACGCGGAAATGTCTGAGCCTCTGATTCAGACCATCCACTCGGCTCTGCACCAATTACCGTGCAGTGCCACAGATGGTGAGCTCGGCCTTCGTCTCGCAAGCAAGACTGGCACTCTTAGCAGTTCA
The DNA here is from genome assembly GCF_021461385.2 of Schistocerca piceifrons. Classification (NCBI taxonomy): domain Eukaryota; kingdom Metazoa; phylum Arthropoda; class Insecta; order Orthoptera; family Acrididae; genus Schistocerca; species Schistocerca piceifrons. The sequence goes on along the minus strand of NC_060146.1, from coordinate 91,137,488 downwards.
GCTGTCTTTCGATCCAAAGTGACACTCACCGTTGTTACTGACATGAGCCACCATCTGCAGCTGGCTGCACCCTAAGCTCTTCGTAGCTTCTGGAAGTACCGATTCCATATCTGGGATGACTCCTCCTGATATGCACACAAAGTGCATTCTGGGATTCTTCCCATCGTTGGCAGGCGTATCCTTAAGGGGCATCATTATGTGCCTAGTGGTTTAGCTTCCAACTACCAGTAATCCCACCTTCTGTCCAGGTCTTCCAGGTTGAGAACAGGGCAAGCGACTGTATCTGGCTCACGATGTTTATCAGACACAGACAGCGCCTGAAACCCGATGGCAGACGAAATGGGTAGGCCTTTCAGTTGGCCCTCCGGAAAGTTTTCGCTGCCTGACAGACCTAGGAACAACCTCCCACTGGACAATGGGTCGGTTATCAGCCTCATTGTGGGTAGTACCTGGGGGTTCACGGTAGTGGACCGTTGGGAGACACGTGGGACGTGCTGGGCTCCCTTGGATTCCCACATCTGGCCTCCCACAGTGATTCCCATTGGCAACAGACTCAAGCTGCTTAACAGAAGCCTGCACTACCTGGAACTCTGAGCGAAGGATCATCGTTTCAGCTCACATCTGAACACGGCAATCACAGTCCCTACTCACAGTAAAGTCGGCGAAAATATGCTCTAGACAATTATTCAAACTCGGAAATGTGCCTGGTAAACACACAAACACTGAATAAAAGTAATCTAAACAGCACACAAAAAATTGAGGTACGCCTCTTATTGGAAGATGCGTCCATTCACAAACGAAGCGGTGTACTTTTTGTACACCACCGCAGGCATGGAAGCTACCACTCAACCGAAGGATCAAAGATTCTAAGGACTGTAACTAGCTCTTCAAACAAAACAGACGAATGTCGCGATGCAATCAAATTCGTGACCGGAAACGATCGTCCTTACTGAAAATAAAGAAGTTCACGTTTTACTGCACAGTGTGATTCCTAACCTTTACCGAATCCATCCAATACCACCTACACAAAGTAATTGAAACTAGGGTACAACTGTCGAGCACTTCCTCATTCCTGTAGTCAATGATGAATGACAGTCGCACCAATGAAGGTCGATGACTGGAACTGAGTGATTTGGAATGACGATAAAGCTGTACCCTGCACCAATCCGAAGGAGATCGCAGCCTACCATCATGCGTAGCGCCAACAGACAAGTGCTGAGGAGATGGTGTAACGGTAGGGAAGTGTTTCTCATGTTTGGGGTGTGGCCTCTTTATTAAGATTAAGGAAACACATTCGGAAGGATGTAAACATATTCCACAGGATTGTCTACTGGATACAGTAGAAGAATAGTTTGGAGGTGGCGGTTCTACCAGCATGACAATGCACCATGTAGTGAAGCAGCGTCTGTAAAGTAATGGTTTGTGGATAGCGACGTTCTTGAAGTGGACTTGCCTGCTCAGACTCCTGAGCCGAACCGAATACCTTTGCTATGAGTTAGAATGTCGACTTAGCTCCAGACCCCAACGTCCAAGGTCACTCTGCCCCCGGATCTTGAGGAAGAATGGGGTACCATTCCCCTATAGACATTCAGACACCTCACGGAAAGTGTCTTCCGGTGTTTTTTTTTTTTTTTTCTTTATTGTGATTTCATTCCCCTGCCCCATATGGGCAGGGGAGGGCTGTCAGCAGCACAATCCGCCGCTCTTCAGCCGAGTGACATGACAACTAAAACAAGAATAAAATAATACATACATAAGGAGGTAAAAAAGGGGAACATAAAACAGAGTAAGGGGAGAAAATGGAGGTAAAAATACACTGACATGTAGACGTTCATTGGGGACAGTTAAAAAAGTCACCAGAAAGTTAAAAAACACAGTTGGCGATTCTTAAAACACAGAGAAGACACTGGATGCGCATGCACAAGTTAAAAGTTGGCCACAATATTAAAAACACTCCGAAACAAGACACTTAAAACCCACTTGGAGCACACACGTCGAAGAATAAAACTACCAGGTGGGACCTGCCGAGGGAAAGGTCAGAGAGGGTGGAAAAGGAGGGGAGAGCATGGGGCAGCTGGGGAAGCGGCGGGATGAAGAGAGGAGGGGCAACCGAGGGTTCACGAAGAGGCAGGAGACACATGGGGCGGGAGAGGAAAAGGGAAGACAGGGCAGGAGGGAGAGCGCAGAGACACAGAAAGAAGGCACAAGAGATGGAGGGGGAGTAGGAGGGGAAATCCGCTCAGAAGGAGGGAGGGGGAGGAGAGGGAGCCCGGAAGAGGAGGCAGGAAGAGGGGGTTAGTAGGAAGGGTAGATGTCAGGGCGAAGCTCATCATCCAGGATGTCTTCGGGATTTTTTTTTTTTTTTTTTTTCTTTATTGTTATTTGGACACCCCATACAAGGTGGGCTGGCAGCGGAACAGTGTACTCCGCTCTTCAGCCATAAGCAGTACAATAAAAAAGAAAGGGAGACAGACAAGTAACAGAATGGCGGTTTAAAAAACAGGAGATACAATAGTTAAAAAACATGAAGCCGTTCACACTTGACGAAACAAACAAGAAAAACCGTCGGCACTGGGCACAAACACTGACGAGGTAGATGGCACACGTGAACGAAGGAGCGTGGACGGCGAAAAACACTGAGGCACAGACACGACGGCACAGACACTAAACCGAGGGCGACGATCTCCGGCGCGCGAAAGTTCACGATGCGTGTGCGAGTCCGGGGACCTGCCAAGAGAGGAGGAGGAGGAGGAGGAGGAGGAGGAGGAGGGGGAGTGGGAAAGCGAGAGGGGAGAGCAGGGACGCCACGGGCAGGGGAAAGAGGGGGGAGAGAGGAAGGGGGAGGGGAAGCCCGGAAGAAGAGGGGTGGAGGGAGGGGATGGGGGAAAAGGAGAGAGAAGGGAAGGGAAGAGAAAGGAGGGAGGGTGCCGAAGGGAAAGGACACCAGGAGGGAGGGGGGGCAGGGTCAAAGTTGATAGGAGGGGTAGATGGAGGGGACGAGGACATCATCAGGGAGAGGGAGCTGGAGGAAACCACCTTGGGAGAGGGTAAGGAGGGTGGAGAGATGGAGACTGGGTGGGACATGGGAGTACAGGCGCGGCAGCGGACGGGGGTGGGAGAGGATCGGGGAGACGAGCGGGTGAGGAGGATCGAGTTTACGGGAGGTGTATAGGATTCGTAACCTTTCGAGGAAGAGGAGGAGGTGGGGGAAGGGGATAAGGTCATACAGGGTCCGCGTGGGGGAAGGGAGACGGATGCGATAGGCAAGGCGGAGAGCATGGCGTTCAAGGATTTGGAGGGATTTATAAAAGGAAGGGGGGGCGGAGATCCAGGCTGGATGGGCGTAACAGAGGATAGGGCGGATGAGGGACTTATAGGTGTGGAGGATGGTGGAGGGGTCCAGACCCCACGTTCGGCCGGAAAGGAGCTTGAGGAGACGGAGTCGGGAACGTGCCTTGGCTTGGATTGTCTGGAGATGGGGAGTCCAGGAGAGGCGACGGTCGAGGGTGACGCCAAGGTACTTAAGGGTGGGGGGTGAGAGCGATGGGACGGCCATAAACGGTGAGATAGAAATCAAGGAGGCGGAAGGAGGGAGTGGTTTTGCCTACAATGATCGCCTGGGTTTTGGAAGGATTGACCTTGAGCAACCACTGGTTGCACCAAGCGGTGAACCGGTCAAGATGGGATTGGAGAAGGTGTTGGGAGCGTCGCAGGGTGGGGCCAAGGGCAAGGAAGGCGGTGTCATCGGCAAACTGGAGAAGGTGGACGGGGGGTGACGGCGGCGGCATGTCCGCCGTGTACAACAAGTACAGAAGGGGGGAGAGGACGGAGCCTTGGGGCACACCGGCGGAGGGGAAAAAGGTGTAGGAATCGGTGTTATGGATGGTGACATGGGAAGGACGGCGGGAGAGAAAGGAACCGATCAGACGAACGTAGTTAATGGGAAGGGCGAAGGTTTGGAGCTTGAAGAGGAGACCGGAATGCCATACGCGCTCATATGCGCGTTCGAGGTCAAGAGAGAGGAAGATTGCGGAGCGACGGGAATTGAGCTGTTCGGAAAGGAGATGAGTGAGGTGAAGGAGAAGATCATCGGAAGAGAAGGATGGCCGAAAGCCACACTGGGTAACGGGGAGGAGGCGGTGCTGGCGGAGATGCTGGTGGATGCGGCGGGTGAGGATAGATTCCAGGACCTTGCTGAAGATCGAGGTAAGGCTGATGGGACGGTAGGAGGAGACGGCGGACGGCGGTTTGCCAGGTTTGAGGAACATGAGGATACGGGAGGTTTTCCACAGGTCGGGGTAGTAACCGGTGGACAGGACTACATTGTAGAGCCTGGCCAGGGTGGAGAGAAAAGAGACAGGAGCTTCACGAAGGTGACGGTAGGTGACACGATCGTGACCAGGAGCGGTGTTGCGTTTGGTGCGGAGTGTATTGATGAGATCCTGTGTGGTGATGGGGGCATTAAGGTCCGTGTGTGGAATGTTGTCCAAGTACTGGAAACCAGGAGTGAGGGGAGGGACAGAGGTGTCAGTTCGATCGCGGATATCTGGGAAGAGGGAGTAATCGAACTGGGGATCATCAGGGATGGAAAACACATCGGACAGGTAGGAGGCAAAGTGATTGGCCTTACTAAGGGCGTCAGGGAAGGGGTGATCATCGTGGAGAAGAGGATAGTAGGGGGAGGGTTTAGTTCCGGTAAGGCGACGGAAGGCGGTCCAGAACTTGGACGAGTTTATAGGGAGGGTAGCATTTAAACGGGTGCATGTCTGTCGCCAGTCCCGGCGTTTCTTGGCCGCAAGCAAATTTCGAATGTGTCGCTGTAGTTGCCGGTGGCGTCGTAGGGTGTCCGGGTCACGCGTGCGGAGGAAGGCACGGTAGAGACGACGGGATTCACGGAGGAGGAGGACGGCCTGTGGTGGTAAGGTAGGACGGTGGGGGTGGATGGCAACAGTAGGGACGTGGGCCTCCACGGCCTCAGACAAGGTCTGCTGGAGAAAGGAGGCGGCATGGGTGACATCATCGGGATGGCGGTAGGCGAGAGGGTGGCTATCGACCTGAGTGGAGAGGGTATCCCGGTAGGCATTCCAGTTGGCACGGGAATAGTCATGGATGTACTTAGGGGGAGGGTCATGACGAGAGTCGGGGCGGGGGCGACGGCCGTCTGAAACGGTGAGGAGGACAGGGAGATGGTCGCTACCAATAGGCTCCAGGACATCCACCGTAATGCGACCAAGGAGGTTGGGGGAGGAGAGGATAACATCGGGAGTGGAGTTGGATTCGGGACGAGTGTGCTGGGGGATGGGGATGAGGTCGCCTTGAAGGGAGGAGAGGAACCGATGCCACCGCCGTAACTGGGCAGCGGAGCGACTATGGATGTTGAGGTCGGCGGCGATCACATAGGAGGAGAAGGTACGGTCGATGTGGGAGAGGAAGTCGAAAGGAAGAGGGGCGTTGGGGCGGACATAGATGGTGGCACAGGTAATGGTAAGGCCGGGGAAGAAGAGACTAAGGATCAGGTGTTCGGTGGGGTCGGGAAGGAGAGGCTGGAGCCGAACGGGGATCTGGCGGTGGTGGCCAATGGCAACCCCGCCACGCGCAACTGGGAGGGGATTATCGGAGCGGTGGAGGAGATAGGGGGAGGTGTGGATGGAGTGGTGGGGTTGGAGGAAGGTTTCATTGAGGAGGAAGGCATCCACACGGTGGGTAGCAAGGGTGTGCAGGAAGAGGTTCTTGTTGGCGGGAAGGGAGCGGATATTGTTGAAAAGGATACGATGCTGTCGCGCCATGATAAGGACTTATACGAGGGTGTCAAGGCGGGAGAAGGTGAAATGGGCCTGGTTATTGGAAAAGGTGGCGTACATTTTAAGGTGGAATATGGAACGGGCGGCGAGGGAGATCTGTTGTAAGGTGTGGGGGCGCTGAAAGGGATGGACGTTTTGGAGGACAATGGTGAGGAACCTGATGATGTCCTCAGCAGTGGGGGGGGGGACGAAGGGAATTGCCAGGAGGGGTGGGGGCGTCCAGGGGACGGACAGGTACGGTGAGTTCAGGAGTGGCGGGAGGGGGTCGGGCTTTACACTTTTGGGAGTAGGTGGGGTGGGGGAGACTGCAGGTATTACAGGAGGGAGGGGATTGGAGGTTGGGGCACTGCCGGAGGAAGTGCGCTTGCCGACAATGCGGGCAGGTGGGGGCCTCGCGGCACTCTGCTGTTGGATGTGCATTGTAGCGCAGACATCTCTGGCAGCGCAGGGATTGAGGGGGGGAACGGGAGGGGTCGACCTTGTACCGCTGATTGAAGAGGAGGGCACCCTCCTTCAGGAGACGGTCAATGGAGGGGGCGTCCTCAGAGAAAACCCGCATAAGGCGGGTGGGGCCGGTCGCGTTGAAAATGCGGCGGACTGCCCGCACCTCCAGGGTGGGATGAGCCTTCAGCTCCGCCAGCACCTCCTCCTCCGTGATCGACGGGCTAAGCCGAGTGATCACGGCGGTGAGGGTCGGCGGGCGACGCGGGGGTTGGGGTTGGCGGGTAGGAGATGGGGAGGGAGCAGGGGTGAGGGAGGCGTGAGGACCAAAACGGGTGATGGGGAGGCGGGAGAGGATGTCAGTATGGAGGGTTGGGCTGGGGGAGGAGATAAGAACAGAATCCCGTCTGGGAGTAAGGAGAGAGATGGGGGCGCCAGGGAAATGTTGGCGGAGGAGGAGGGAGAGATTCCGGGCCTCGAGGAAGGAAGGATCGGGACGGGACAGGAGATATTTGTAGAGACCGGGTGGGGAGGAGGAGGAGGGAGCGGGGCCTGGTGGGGAGACGTCCATGGCATTTTGGGGTGGGGATGGGGGGCGGGGTGGAGCCTTTTTAGGAGCAGAGGAAGTGGAGGCGCCACTAGGGCGTTTGACAGCGGCAGATGGGCGGGTGGTGACAGGAGGGACGGGAACGATGGGGAGGTGGTGGGAAGGGACAGGTCCCGGCACGGACGCAGCAGTCGGCGCCGGAGATAGTGACTGTGACGGTGCAGGTGAATGTGGCAGTGATGGTGATGGTGACGATGATGACGGTGGTGGCGGTGGCGGCGGTGATGGCGATGGCGATGGCGACGGGGAGAGCTGGGCGTGGGGAGTGGCCCGGCGGGCCACCACCCTAGCCGGAGCTGCAGTGACAGGCCGGGGGAGTGGGGGAAAAGGATCAGAACGAGAGGAAGATGCGGGAGAGGGGGCGACAAAGAGCGAGGGCGAAGGGATAAAGAGGAGGGGAGGGATGGAAGGAGGGGGGTGGGACTGGGCACACCAAGTGATAGTGGTGGAGGCGGCGGAAGGGGACGTATACACGATGGCGGTGGTGGTAGTAGTGACGGTGGTGGTGGGGGCGGACATGATGACAAGAAGAAGAAAGAAAAAAACACAGCACTAAAAGGACAGGACACACACTCGGAGACGGCGACGGCGACGGCGACGGCGACGGCGAGAGGCAGGGACGCTGCTGCCGCGGACGGGGCCGGGGCGGCGGCGGCGGCGGCTGCTGCTGCTGCTGGCTGGACTGCTGCTGCCACCGGAGGGCTGACTGGACTGCTGCTGCCACCGGAGGGCGGGCTGGCTGGCTGGCTGGCTGGCTGGCTGGCTGGCTGGCTGCGGGACCACTGCTGCAGGCCGGGACCGAGAACTGCTGCTGCTGCTGCTGCTGCTGCTGGCTGGCTGGCTGGCTGGCTGGCTGGCTGGCACCTGGAACCCCTAGCACTTCGATTAGCGCGAAAATGGCACTATCGAAGGGCGGTAACCTTGCGGTGTACCGCCGGAGATGTCTTCGGGAGAAATGAAGCCGTCATAAACGGGAAGGTGGACACCCACTAATACGAGTTCATATGATTCTGATCAGGTAGTGTATCAGTGCAGTGCATAGCAGCGTGCTAACGTGTAACACCTGTTGGTAACATATATATAACTGATATAATGAAGGAGCCTCAAAACCAAGGTAATAGAAGAAATTTTAAACATGGGTACTGTTGTGTACATAGTTCCGTGTAGTCAGCGTGTGCACAACTTTCCCACTAGAGCGCGCCCCGCTAAGCACAACAGCGCAGGCGCAGCGCTCGTCCGTCTCCGCACTACGAGATGGCGCTGTCTTAGAGGTGGACCAAATTCTGCTTCCGCCGATCCGCGTATTAACATGTAGCGCAGCCAATGAGACTGCTGCTAACGTAGAACCTTTTCTCCTCACGGATCACACTCGCCAAGTGATACCTGAACACGCGAGGTATTATAAGGAGTGTACAGACCTCCGATTAGTCAGTCTGCATTTGTCTGCACCAGTCTGTACCAGTCTGCATTAGTCTGTACCAGTCTATAGTCAAGTTTCAGTCAGCACCTAAGAAGATTATCATATTCCTGTACATAGCCATGAAGATAAATGTATAGACATTTAGTCAAGTATCAGAGATATGTGAGAATAAGACTAACGTACCAAGACCAAAGGAACTTCAGATTGTCAATTGTAAATAGCATCCAGAATCAAGTTATGTAATGTTTATGCTTGTTATTATTTTAATAAATGTGTGTGAAAAGTAATCAAGTTCTGTTTAAAGTTGGTCACCGTCAATCTGCTACTCTAAGCGTGCAAGTGGCATTTCTATCGTCTGACCTAACGGCAGAAGATAAACACGCCACGATAAGACCACGAGACATATTGCTGACACTCGCCTACTTCGTTAGAGCGACAAGTCACATAATCTGATGGTGTGTGTACTGAAGGTCTTACAGTACGCACACCACAGGTACTCTTTATGACGTCGTTAAACCGATTTGTGAAAAATCCGAAACGTTTACAGATATAAATGAAACGATACGGCTCGATTTATGATAGGATTATGTCGAATTGCGCAACACTTCCTCGGCGTGACACCGTAACCTGAAAGATCTCTCAGCAGAACCAGGCGACAAGCATACTATAAGTAAAACATAACAACTATTCACTTACTATGTGTGGCCCTAAATTTACTATGTTTCAACCTACAGAGGCAACCTGAGACCGTATCCTATAGTCAAATATATTGCAAGTGAGCTGCATAACTCAGTTTTTAAGCAAAAGAAAACATAATCAGTCAACGCTGATTTTTAAGCTATATCGTCTCATTTGTAGCGTGTGTAAGTGTGCGCCCCGGGGGGGTGGGGGGAGGGTGGATATGATAGTAGCTACTAACAATTCAGCCGCTATATTCATACACAGTTCCTTCGCTGAAGCTCAGGCTGGTGGCGGACAATGCTATTGAGCTTAGCGTACCCGGAACGAAACAAATTTGTAGCGAAATGCTGAAAGAGCTGAAAAGAATGGACTGGCAGCTGACGCTGAACAAAAACGTATCTATATGTATTATAAAAATGGACTTATATATATATATATATATATATATATATATATATATATATATATATATATATATATATATATATATATATATGTATGTGTGTGTGTGTGTGTGTGTATATATATATATATATATATATATATATATATATATATATATTTCTCTGTGTGTGTGTTTGTATGTGTATACGTATTTTACACTTCTCCTCCTAAACCAGTGAACCGATTTCAACTAAACTTGGTATGTATATCACTTACTGTCGGAAAAAATTGCTGTGTGGGTAGCAACTTGTAAAAAATGAGAGCACTTAGTGACTTGAAACAAACTTTACACACAGCTTCAAACTTTTACAAAACCTTTCCTCGCTGAGAACCCAATAAAATGATCAAAGGAAAGGAATTTATCGCTCACTACGTTTTCGCTGTTCGTGCAATAAATCTGCAATCCGATGAATGACTTTTAATTTGTTAATTCTTTATTGCTGAACTTATTCGCAACACTCAACGTGTCAGCAAAATTATATCATTTTATGAGATATAGTTCAGAAGATATGACGTCAAATACTGACTTTTTCGCATGAAAAAAATTGGCATCATGGATGACGTTTCAATTTATTAGCTTATTATTAACCATATTCACAATGCATTTCGCAGACATTATCCACACATACCGCTGAATGCAACTAGAAAAACGTATTTACTGTCCGACACATTCTTCAGGGGATATGAGGTCATAAACTCCGAGATGTGTGAAAAATTCGCTGGAGATACTGTGAAAATTTGTCAAATATGTGTGAAATATACACACATCAAAAAAAGTTTTGCACCACCTCGGTTCCGAGAGTTCCGGTACCTCCGATACCCAGTAGCACGTTCTCTTGCATTGATGCAGGCCTATATTCCAAGTTCATCAAGGCACTGTTGGTCCAGATTGTCCCACTCCTCAACAGCGATTCAGCGTATATGCCTCAGAATGGTTGCTGGGTCACATCGTCCATAAACAGCGCTTTTCGATCTATCATAGGCATGCTCGATAGGGTTCATATCTGGAGAGACTCTAGTCAAGCGAATTCATTCACAAGATGTGCACGATGGGGGCGCGAATTGTAGTCCATGAAGACGAATGCCTCTCCAATACGCTGCTGATATGGTTGCACTATCGGTCGGAGGATGGCATTCACGTTACGGCGCCTCCCATGACCACCAGCGGCGTAAGTCGGTCTTACTTAATGTCACACCAAAACACCAGCGAACCTCCACCTTGCTGCACTCGCTGGTCAATGTGTCTGAGGCGTTCAGCCTGACCGGATTGCCTCCAAACACGTTTCTGACGATTGTCTGGTTGAAAGCATATGCGACACTCATCGGTGAAGAGAACGTGATGCTATTCATGAGTGGTCCATTCGGCCTGTTGATGGGCCCATTGTACCGCGCTGCATGGTGTCGTGGTTGCAAAGATGGACATCGCCATGGACGTCGGGAGTGATGTTGCGCATCATGCAGTCTATTGCGCACAGTCTGAGTCGTAACACACGTCCTGCGGCTGCACGAAAAGCATTATTCAACATGGTGGTGTTGGTGTCAGGGTTCCTCCGAGCCATAATCCGTAGGTAGCGGTCATCCACTGCAGTCGTAGCCCTTGGGCGGCCTGAGCGAGGCATGTCATCGACAGTTCCTGTCTCTCTGTTCCCTTGTTGAGAGTCCTTCCTGGCACAAAGTAACAATGCGGACACGATCGAACTGTGGTATTGACCGTCTAGGCATGGTTGAACTACAGACAACACGATCCGTGTACCTCCTTGCTGGTGGAATGACTGGAGCTGATGGGCTGTCGGCGTTGCTCATGCATGTTTGTTTACATGTTTGGGCCGGTTGAGTGACATCTCTGAATAGTTAAAGGGACTGTGTCTCTGATACAATACCAACAGTCAACGACTATCTTCAGGAATTCTGGGAACCGGGGTGACGCAAAAGATTTTTGAAGTGTGTATTTGGTATGTGCATACGTGACCAGGTCACGGGTAAAAAGTTCACCCTAAAGCCCTGGAATGATTTCTGCTAAATTTAGTACACATGTTAGTTACAGATGTTAGTTACACATGTTAGTTACGATCTGGAAAGAAATACTTTTTGAAGAAATACCTCCAGCCGGCCGGTGAGGCCGAGCGGTTCTAGACGCTACAGTCTGGAACCGCGCGACCGCTACGGTCGCAGGTTCGAATCCTGCCTCGGGCATGGATGTGTGTGGTGTCCTTAGGTTAGTTAGGTTTAAGTAGTTCTAAGTTCTAGGGAACTGATGACCTTAGAAGTTAAGTCCCATAGTGCTCAGAGCCATTTGAACCATTTGAACCAGTAAGTACCTCCAGCCTCCTGTGACGTGAGCGTGATAAGGTGGAGAGAAGATGCACAGAGAGATGGAAGGGAGGCGCCTTTATATGGGATTTGCTCACTAAGAGCTGGAGCGTTGCGGAGATGCTCAACAAATTCCTTCGGCGTGTCCCACATGAGGGGCGTTGTGGATCGCAGAAAGGTTCAGTGTTGAAATTACGTGGGCGTACATGCCAAGACGAATGGATAACGTATTACGTCTTTCGATATGTATCTCACAAAATGATAACGACGGAAAATTCTCAGAGATTGGAGCATACAGTGAGGCTTATCGACAGTCGTTCCTCCCACGAGCCACTGTCGGATGGAAATGGTGGCTTACGATGTGAAGGCGTAGAACAAATACTGACAAAGCAAATTTTAAGACACGCACACACACACTTTACTCAAACAGACACACATTCAAACAGAAAAAATGTTGTTTTTGTTGTGGTCTTAAGTCCAGAGACTGGTTTGATGTTACTAATCCTGAGGAAGCTTCTTCATCTCTAAGTACCTATTGCAACCAACATCCTTCTGAATATCTTTAATGTATTCGTCTCTTGGTCTCTCTCTGCGATTTTTACCCTCCACGCTTCCCTCCCATACTAAATTGATTATCGCTTGATGCCTCAGAATGTGTCTTACTAAACGATACCTACTTCTAGACAAGTTGTGCCACAAATTCCTCTTCTACCCAGTTCTATTCAGTACCTCCTCATTAGTTATATCATCTACCAATATAATCTTCAGCATTCTTCTGTAGCACCACATTTCGAAATCTTCTATTCTCTTCTTGTCTAAACTACACTACTGGCCATTAAAATTGCTACAGCACGAAGATGACGTGCTACAGATGCGAAATTTAACCGACAGGAAGAAGATGCTGTGATATGGAAATGATTAGCTTTTCAGAGCATTCACACAACGTTGGCGGCGGTAGCGACTGGGGGCAGTTTACAGGACCTCTGCACTGCTCCTGCTGTTTCTGTCCCACCTGCCGTACGCCTACCGTCTCTGTATCGGTGACGCGGCGTTCTGAGGAGAAGCGCCTAGACGCGCCTTCCGGGTCGACCACGGCCCTGGCCTCGGCGCCGGGAGGCGGCAGAGGTGCGCTATTAGCTTGGGGGCGGCGGAGGCGGCGGACATTCGTCGCGCGGCTTGCGGTCGCGGCCGCTGGGCCCGTAATAGGCGCCCACCGCAGGCGCAGCGGAGTAAATCTGCGCTTGCGCCGACATTTGTCGCCGTGCGCCGCTCCGCGCCGCGTTTATTATCGGTACGGCCTGCACGACCGGCCTAGGCTGTTCCCCTTTTTGCCGCTGAGCTACGCGCCTCACGGTGAGGATGCGCCTGGGAACCGGTTCTGCAGCACTCACTCTCCACTGCGGTCGAGCTCTGCAGTACTCAGAAGACTGTGCGAAAAGAAAAAAAAATATTAATAACAAAAATTTATTCTCCCACCTGAGAGAACACGATAAAACTGTGTAGCACTGACAATGTACTCAGTTCGGCAAGAAATGGGTTGTCCACAAGTTTCTTCAGGTGTGCCACATCCACGTGTACCCACTCATTCGTGATTAGGTCCCGCTCAGCTACCAAATAAGAGGAGGGGGGGGGGGGGGTGTAAAGTGTTCCGCGTATGGCTGTGGCACATCTTCATCTGCGGCAGCAATCTCATTAAAAGTTGACATCACAGTGACATAATCAACTGACAAGGGGAGGCCACGACGTTTGGAACGCGGATTTACTGCAAACTTCGTACACTCGTAGTACTCCACGAAGACAACAAAATGTGTAAGCAGTAGCGCGTACTTCTCAAGCGTTACTGAGAAAATCGCAACATAATTTCGGTCGTCAAATATACATATGTGTGTGGCCATATTAAGCATGAAGCGGCTGCAGCCGAGTGGTGCCTGTACGGTAGCTCAGCGTGTTGCCGGCACGGTAGCTCAGCGTGTTCGATCTGAGGGTTAGCTGACCTCTGCAATAAAAAAAAACTGACTTAATGTGTCAACAACGAACTTAAAACGGATGTCTTACCACGTCCACCCCGAGCGGATGCCACGATAAAAAAAAAAAAAAAAAAAAAAAAAAAAAAAAAAAAAAAAAAAAAAAAACTGGATCACTGGATCGAGTTCAGTTCATCAGGTTTTTTATTTTTTTTATTTTCAGCACAGTCATTTTCTTAATTATTTATATTACAATTGATATAATGGTGAAAATACATGTAATCGGATGAACTTTTATTAAATTTACAATGTTATTTGGCAGTCTACTAATTTTTATTATCACAAATGATGTAATATTCATAACTATCGACTAGTAAACGACCAAACGCATAAAGTGATAGTGGAAATCTATTCTTGTCCGTGATTTGAGTAATCCCTTATACCTGGAAGGGGCCCGAAACGACTCGTTACCTTCAAGTTTTGACCGGCACAGACGGCTTTCGAAAGATGTACAATTAGTCGTCGCTTTCGACATCACGAGTACAAGTTGCAGGATGATATTTTTCGTAAAAACATGGGAAACATAAACGGCACCAGCTGCATTGAATAAATGCTATGTTTCCGCATACACAAGGTCTTTTGTAGTTTTCCATGGAAAAACGAAGCTAGTTAACATTTTCAAAAACATCTCTTTCAGACTATAGTTTGGAAGCAAACCATGCATAACGCAGCATTTCCTTAAAAATCGTCTCTGATAATTGGTTATGCAGTATGGAGTGTCTTTTAATAGCGTCTTCCGAGAATCAATTTCTCGGTCTCTTTCGATTAAATACGAACTGTTTCGAAGACACGGACAAGAATACATTTTCAGTATCACTTTATGCGTTTGGTCGTTTTCTAGTCGATAGTTATGAATATTATATTATTTGTGATAGTAAATATTAGTAGACTGCCAAATAACATTGTAAATTTAATAAAAGTTCATCCGACTACACGTATTTTTCCCATTATATCAATTGAAATACAAATAATAAAGAAAATTACTGTGTTGAAAAGAAAAAAAAACTGACGAACGGAACTCGATCCAGTGATCCAGCGACTTGAACGTCAACCACTTAAAAAAAAAAAAAAAGAATTGTTCTAGATTGTTCGCCGAATTTGTTCAGGGTGGACGTCCGATGACACATTTTTTGTTTGTTCGTCCATCCTTTCGCTCAGTTTTTTTATTAGAATGGGAAGCTAATGCTCTGACCGAACACGCTCGAACCTCCGCCGGGACGAGTCGCACAGTCCATGACTGCAGCGCCTTAGACCGCTCAGCTAATCCAAGGGGGGTAGGACGTCAAACGGGACGACTTGGAGCAGGAGAGACACCACAGGACATTTTAATTTCCACTGTCTATACATTTAAAAATAAATTCATAAAACTTAATCAGAATTACCAGAAAGGATTCAGGATTTACACGTACAGTTCAAAAATATAAGAAAATAATTTATTTTTTTACATTTGTATTTCGCCTTTATTCACTTACCTTTTTCTGCATTTGTTGCTATAGGTATACTTTTATTCATAAGTAAGGGAGATTCTTCCATGAATTTTGCACAGCATACAAACCATACTTACAGGTGTATGAAATTCTAGAATTTTCCAAATCTATTAAAAACTGTGGTAAAAATTGAGATAATTAACTATAAAATTTGAGTTTTTTCTAAACATGAAGTTTAAAATGTAACAGCACATTCATTTCTTCATAAAGTAAATAATTTCTAGAATTTCATACACCTGTAAGTATGGTTTATATGCTGTGTAAAATTCATCGAAGAATATCTCTTACTTATGAAGAAACGTGTACCTATAGCAACAAACACAGCCAATAGAAGTGAAAAAATGATGAACTTTCACATGTAAAAAAATTTATTTTGTTATGTTTTTGAACTTCCACTGCTATGATTGTGAAACCTGAATCCTTCCTCGTCATGCTGAGAAAGCCTTATGAATTTACAAAACTGTCAAGGCTTTCGTGGCCACTTGTTGACAAACTGCCTATTGGCTTCTGTCTCGGGTTCTTCGGCCGACGTTCATCTAATGATTTTTCTGGCGTTTCGCCAGCACGAGTGGCTGGCATTGTCAAACCTTCACCCTCCATTGCCGGTGGTGAACTGGAGGCGAGCTCGCGGGCGCGGACTATATGTACCTGGCGCGCCAACGTCCGAGGGCTTCTCCGCGGTCATTTCCGGTGCGGTTCTCCTCTTGCTACCTGCGACGGTCGTTCGCTGCAGTACGGGCAGCCAGGATCCGTTTACCTTAAGGCTTTCCTCTTTCTTGTTGAAACTGTTCGCGTGTTTTTGGATTTCTACAGCTTCTCTGAACAAGCGCGTGTGATAGTGCTTCTCTACAGCCAGAACTTCAGTGTCGGCGAATTTTATTACGTGGTCGGTCTCATTCAGTGCGTGCTCTGCCACGGCCGATTTCTCCACCTGCCCCAACCTGCAATGTCGCTTATGTTCTTTGATCCTGGTGTTAATTGATCGTCCAGTCATTCCGACATAAACTTTTCCGCATGTGCATGGAATACGGTATATTACCGACATTGCAAGTGGGTCTCTTTTCTCCATCGCCGATCTAAGACACTCTTTGATCTTCCTTGTCGGTTTGGAAATCGTCTTTACGCCGTGTTTGCGCAATATACGGCCGATTCTGTCCGTCACTCTGGGAATGTATGGCAGAAAGGCCGTACCCGACATTTCTTTTTCTGGTTCCTTACTTCGCCGAGTGTTTGGCTCTGTTACACTTCCAATGCAACACCTCGAAACTGTTCTGCGGAGCAATGGGTACTCCACCTTAAGTATTCTAAGGACAAACACACACATCCATGCCCGAGGGAGGACTCGAACCTCCGCCGGGACCACCCGCACAGTCCATGACTGCAGCGCCCTAGCCTAGACAGCTCGGCGAATCCCACGCGGCCCAAACGTCGTAAACACAGTGGGCCTACAACTTGGGGTTTGGTTTGGGGTGCGAATTCGTAAGACAGCAGCAGCACTTTCCTGGTTATCCCACGCAACCTGACTGCAAATCTGTACATCAATCACGTGATTCGACCAGTCGTGCTGCCATTCTTGAACAGTATTCCATGAAGTGCTTTTCAACAAGTTACTAATATATCAGCAATTCACATTTGCAATGGTTTATTTCGCGCTGTCATTGTTACCCTGTGATCTTGTAATGTCAATTACCTAAATATGTTACCTAGACAACTGCATTCCCAAAAGTTCATTACTCTACATTTTTTATTTGTTGGTGCTGCGATTTTTTTCTGTCAGTGTATATGCTATTGCCGTTAGAGATTATCTCAATAACGTACTCCCTGATAAATTGATTGGACGCGGTTTTGTCAATTTGCCTGCACCGCACATCTAAATCACGGCTGATGAGTCCACTTACGCCATACAGGAGCAGAAGGTAATGAGCACGTGGGCTCGCGAACAACCCCGTACGGAAAAATCAAAGACGTATTCAGCAAGATTTTACCGTAAGGTTACAGGAACCTTCCACGGTCAAACCAAATGTTTCACAGTGGAAGGAAAGCCTCTCTGCAACAGCTTACATAAAAGATAAGCCCCGGTCAGGACGACAGCCAACACGATTTGAAACGTATGTGGATGCTGCAGATTTCAATGGTGGGCCGTTGCAACTGTCAGTGTGCGAACCATTCAACGAAACATT
Organism: Schistocerca piceifrons; assembly: GCF_021461385.2. Classification (NCBI taxonomy): domain Eukaryota; kingdom Metazoa; phylum Arthropoda; class Insecta; order Orthoptera; family Acrididae; genus Schistocerca; species Schistocerca piceifrons. The sequence continues at coordinate 91,120,093 of NC_060146.1, read as the reverse complement.
GATATGGCCTTTCGGAGCCGAAGGCCACTCGTGTACCCTTGATGACTGCACGACACGAAGCTTTACGCCTCACCCGGGCCCGTTAACACCGACATAGGACTGTCAATGACTGGGAACATGTTGCCTGGTCGGACGAGTCAAATTCAATCGAGCGGAATGACATGTACGGGTGTGGAGACAACCTTATGAATCAATGGACCCTACATGTCAGCAGGGGAAGCTGGTGGAGGCTTTGTCATGGTGTAGAGCGTGGGCAGTAGGAGTAATATGGGACCTCTGATACGTCTAGATACGACTCTGATAGGTGTCTGATCACCTCTTCCATTTATTTACATTTTGCATTCCGACGGACTTACGCAATTCCCGCAGGACAATGCGATACTCGACACATCCAGAACTGCTACACAGTGGCTGCAGGAACACTCTTCTGAGTTTGAACACTTCCACTGGCCACCAGGCACCCGAGACATGAACATTATAGAGCATATCTGGGATGCCTTGCAACGTGCTGTTGAGAAGATTTCTGCACCCCCTCGTTCTCTTACGGATTTACGGACAGCCGTGCACGCTTCATGGTCTCTGTTCCCTCCAGCACTACTTCAGACATTAGTCGAGTCCATGCCACGTCGTGTTTCGGTACTTCTCCATGCTCGCGGGGGCCCTACATGATATTAGGCAGGTGTACCAGTTTCTATGGCTCTTCAGCCGATCTCGTTGTGCAGAAACAAGAAACATTTATTTATGGAGAGAAGAAATATGTCCGTATTGCTTTGATGGTGCTATGAATCACTTTGGGTATTCTCACTGTGTTACGCGGCAATTATGCTATTGCCGTTAGAGAACATCTCGGTGAGGTATTTCGCGATAAATGGATTCGACGCGGTTCTCTTAACTTCCCTGTATCTCTAGAGTGGCCACCCAGAAGCCCCCATCTGTCAGCATCCAACGATGCTTTATGTCAGTCCATTAAACAGAAGGTTACTGCCACACTCTGCGAGACAACTCACCAGCCTAAGAATGTTACTCGACGTGCTTTTACTGCCAACAAGCCAGCAATTTTGCCTTCGTACGTGGAGGAGACTCATACTCTGCCATGAAAATGATGGTGGAAACACAGACACAGTACCTCTGCCAACTATCTGTATGTGGGTACGTGATAGGACTATTGAGACTTTGCGATCGCTCAGTCAGTAGATTACGTTGGAAGTTCGAGACAAAGTTGGCACAAGTGCTTTTTCATAGAAACTCGATTACCTTTTAATTCTTTTTAGTATAAGTACTTTACTTTTTACTACAAGTACACTGCTGGCCATTAAACTTGCTACACCACGAAGATGACGTGCTACAGACGCGATATTTAACCGACAGGAAGAAGATCCTGTGATATGAAAATGATTAGCTTTTCAGGGCATTCACACAAGGTTGGAGCCGGTGGCGACACCTACAACGTGCTGACATGAGGAATGTTTCCAACCGGTTTGTCATACACAAACAGCAGTTGACCGGCGTTGTCTGGTGAAACATTGTTGTGATGCCTCGTGTAAGGAGGAGAAATGCGTACCATCACGCTTCCTAGTTTGATAAAGGTCAGTTTGTAGCCTATCGCGATTGCGGTTTATCGTATCGCGACACTGCTGCCCGCGTTGGTCGAGGTCCAATGACTGTTAGCAGAATATGGAACCGGTGGGTTCAGGATTCCAAAGGCCTCGTATCACTAGCAGTCGAGATGACAGGCATCTTATCCGCATGGCTGTAACGGATCGTGCAGCCACGTCTCGATTCCTGAATCAACAGACGGGGACTTTGCAAGACAACAACCATCTGCACGAACAGTTCGACGACGTTTGCAGCAGCATGGACTATAAGCTCGGAGACCATGGCTGCGGTTACCCTTGACGATGCATCACAGATAAGAGCGGCTACGATGGTATACTCAACAACGAAGCTAGGTGCACGAATGGCAAAACGTCATTTTTTCGGATGAATCCAGGTTCTGTTTGCAGCATCATGATGGTCGCATCCGTGTTTGGCGACATCGCGGTGAACGCACATTGGAAGCGTGTATTCGTCATCGCCATACTGGCGTATCAACAGGCGTAATGGCATGGGATGCCATTGGTTATAGGTCTCGGTCACTTCTTGTTCTCATTGACGGCACTTTGAACAGTGGATGTTACATTTCAGATATGTTACGACCCGTGGCTCTACCCTTCAGTCGATTCCTGCGAAACCCTACATTTCAGCAGGATAATGCACGACCGCATGCTGCAGGTCCTGTACGGGCCTTTCTGGATACAAAAAATGTTGGACTGCTGCCCTGGCCAGCACATTCTCCAGATCTCTCACCAATTGAAAACGTCTGGTCAATGGTGGCCGAGCAACTGGCTCGTCGCAATACGCCAGTGACTACTCTTGATGAACTGTGGTATCGTGTTGAAGCTGCATGGGCAGCTGTACCTGTGCACACCATCTAAGCTCTGTTTGACTCAACGTCCAGGCGTACCAAGGCCGTTATTACGGCTAGAGGTGGTTGTTCTGGGTACTGATTTCTCAGGATCTATGCACCCAAATTACTTGAAAATGTAATCACATGTCAGTTCAAATAAAATATGTTTGTCCAATGAATACCCGTTTATCACCTGCATTTCTTCTTGGTGTAGCAATTTTAATGGCCAGTCGTGTAATACTGAAAGCTATTGAATAGCAATGTGTAGTGTTTACATGTTCAGTTTGCTTGTAAATTATGGTGCTTTCAAATTACGTATGTCGGAGTGTGTGCTGAAAAGTAATGCCTCTGAATTTTTTAGTGAAATGGCTGAAGGCTTTTTAAATAAAACTGACGTTATTAACATTCTACATCTTTTTTTCTCCATGTCTACCTATTTGCAGCTTTCTGCCACTACAGAGTACCTAATTACAGCGTTGTGACATGACGTTGTGTAACGTAACACGTAACTGTGCCGGTGCACGAGAAACAAACTCCAGCAATGGAATTTCGGATCCGAAGGTACATGGTTCACCCCCCCCCCCCCCCACCCTTCAGCATGACAATGTCAGACCACAAACGAGCGCTAGGACACCTGGAACAATCCGATGCCTTGGGCTCATCCTGCGTACAGTCTACATTTGGCCCCATCCGATTTTTAAGTTTCTAGAACTCAAAGGACACCTTCGAGGAGTTCACTTCGATAGCGATGAAGCGGTACAAGCAGAGGTAAGGTTGTGTTCCTCCGTCAACAAAGTGAACTGTTCTACAGTGACCGTATCACCAAAGTGGTCTCTCGTTGGGAGAATGTGTTCGTCTCCAGGGCGACTGTCTTTAGAAATGAATAAAGATGTAGAACTATCATAAAGTTCGTTTTATTTGAAAAGCTTCAAGATCTTTCACAGAAAAGAAATCGAAGGCAAAGCTTTTGAGCGGGCCCCGCTTTTTTCTTATTGACCATGTATTCCGACAAGGCGATAAATACACAGGTACATAAAAGGAGGAAGTTGCTGAAAAATTCCCGGAAACAGATGTACCTGATCGTACTGTGGTTCGTCGAGTCACTGAGAAATTTCAATGGATTCAGTGTTAGATGCCGAACGAACTTGAAGACCTAAACGAACTGAAGTAGTTGGATATTTTCTGATCATTGCTCAAGTTTACACAAGACAAAGATAGCTGGCTTGCAACTGCGCCTAAACACTTAAATTTACATAGTGACAGCAGTGCATGAATTTTATTTAAACCGGCCAATGTGGCCGAGCGGTTCTAGGCGCTACAGTCTGGAGCCGCGCGACTGCTACGGTCGCAGGTTCGAATCCTACCTCGGGCATGGACGTGTGTTATGTCTTTAGGTTAGTTAGGTTTAAGTAGTTCTAAGTTCTAGGGATTTGATTACCTCAGAAGTTAAGTTCCATTGTGCTCAGAGCCATTTGGACCATTTTATTTAAATCTGCGGCCAGATGCGGATGAGAGGGGAGTGGGATAAGGTTGTAGCCTATCCCGATGTTATCTAATCTGTACAGAGAGCACGCAGTAAATTTAACAAAAGAAAAATTTAGAGTAGGATTTAAACTTCAGCGAGGAGAAACAAAAATTTGAGATTTCCCCATGACACTGTAATTCTGTCAGAGACGGCAAAGGACTTGGAAGAGCAATTAAACGGAATGGGCAGTATCTTGAAAGGAGAGTATAAGATGAACGCTAACAAAAGCAAAACGAGAATAACTGAATGTAATCGAATTAAATCAGGTGATGCTGAAGGAATTAGTTTAGGAAATGAGACACTTAAAGTAGTAGATGAGTTTTGCTGCTTGGGCAGCAAGATAACTCATGACAGTCGAAGTAGTGGGGACATAAAATGTAGATTGGCAATGGCATGGAAAGCATTCTGGAGAAGAGAAATTTGTTAACATCAAATATTGGTAAGTGTTTGAAAACTCAAAAATGGCTCTGTACACTATGGGACTTAACTTCTGAGGCCATCAGTCCCCTAGAACTTAGAACTACTTAAACCTAACTAACCTAAGGAAATCACACACATCCATGCCCGAGGCAGGATTCGAACCTGCGACCGTAGCGGTCGCGCGGTTCCAGACGGAAGCGCCTAGAATCGCTCGGCCACACCGGCCGGCTGTTTGAAGACTTTTCTCGAGTGTAGCCACGTATGGAAGTGAAACATGGACAATATATAATTTAGACAAGAAGAGAATAGAGGCTTCAGAGATGTTGTGCTACACAAGAATGCTGAAGATTAGGTGAGTAGAGCACGTAAGTAATGAGGATTGGGTTGGGTTGGGTTGTTTGGGGGAAGAGACCAAACTGCGAGGTCATCGGTCGCATCGGATTAGGGAAGGAAGTCGGCCGTGCCCTTTCAAAGGAACCATCCCGGCATTTGCCTGGAGTGATTTAGGGAAACCACGGAAACCTAAATCATGATGGCTGGACGCGGGATTGAACCGTCGTCCTCCCGAATGCGAGTCCAGTGTGCTAACCACTGCGCCACCTCACTCGGTACTTATGAGGAGGTACTGAATAGACTGGAAGAAGGGATCGGTTGATGGGACACATTCTGTGACAACAGGGAATCACTAATTCGGTACAGAAGGGAAGCTGGTGGTAAAAATTGTTGAGGGAGACCGAGAAATGAATACAATAAGCGGGTGCAGGAAATAACCTTTTGTGTGTGTGTGTGTGTGTGTGTGTGTGTGTGTGTGTGTGTGTGTGTCTGTGTGTGTGTGAGTGACTGGCGGTCAACGGCTCGAAGAGACCATTTCGAGGTATTCACCGTCAGTCACATTCGGTGATGGTACTAACAAATCTCTCCTCTATCCTATCTTGATTTTATTCCCTTCTTAAAAAACAACAAAATTTTATTTATATTTCAACCTAAAATCATTTTTTATTTTGAAAGTATCATTCTTTGTATATGTTGTAGATAAAACAAAAGGAGAAGGAAACCGTAAAAAGATGAAAAACGAAAATTGTGAGATGTATGACCTGTTTTAAACATGAAGTAAGAGGTCTATAATTTAGCAATAAATAAATAATAAAATATAAGTTGTAGTAGTTATCCAGAGATTAAGAGGCTTTCACAGGATGGAGTAGGATGGAGAGCCTCATCAAAGCAGTCTTCGGATTGAAGACCATCGCAACAAATAAACAATGAATAATAAATCTCATTATACACATCTATATACAGGTTAACGCAAGTCAATTCGTTACAGGTGACCAAACGCACGCAATGGAAATACACGCGCTACTGTGGCCGCATGAGAGCTCGGTTCTGCTGTTGTATCCAGTTACGTTTAAGTATTGCTTATGGTTAACAGAGATGGGGTGCACTCAGCCTCGTGATGCCAATTGAGGAGCTACTCGACCGAATAGTAGCGCCTTCGGTCAAGAATACTATCTTACTACCGGGAGAGCGGTGTGCTGACCCCACGCCCCTCCTATCCGCACCCTCCACAGAGGATGACACGGCGGTCGGATGGTCCCGGTAGGCCACTCGTGGCCTGAAGACGGAGTGCCTTTTTTTATGGTTAACAGAGAATGTGCGACTCTAGCCTAGATTCACTTATGAGTAACGCAATTTCTGCACAGGTGTCTTTCGGTACCTGGCGAAATGGAAACGTATTCGCGAGGGGTTGACGTCGTCGCAGCGACTACAAAGGTAACGGCATGTGTCTCCCACACGTGGTCCACCGGGCTTGTCGTAGCACTCTGAGGAGCGAAAAGCCGCTCGCGGGTGAGTTATTTCCGGCGCCGGACTAGAGTTCTTTTCCCAGAAGCTTTGCGCGAAAATTACGGCGCGCTCGGACAGGTGACCGCGAGGTGCTGGGAACAGGCGGCGCTACATTCCCACGCCACCGTGTACTGACGGCCAGAGCTTCGCTCCCCAGTGTTACGTAAAGGCCGCGTTCTCACACAGCGTTTTTTAAGGCCTAAGAGGTACAGTTAATACCGCGTGGCTACCGGGACCGAAGCCGAGCGGGCATTATTGCCATCGGCGAGAGAGAATAGCCACGCGGTGGAGAGGAGAGAGAGGGAAGAGAGAAAAAAATACCTGGGGCTGGAGCAGGAAGACCAAGGGGCAGCGGGGTGGCTCCTTAAAAAACCACCCCGGACGTCCCTCAGAGCTCGGGACGAAACCCGACCTGCCCCAACGGAAACTGCTGCGAGCGGGTCGCCCGGGGGTGCCAGGGGGGTGAGGGGGGAGGGGCTAAAGAAAAAAACGACCAGGGGGGACAGCGGCGGAGAGGACCAGATGGCATTTGTAAAAAAAAATGTACGGACAATAAAAAAGGAGGAAATAGGCGGAGGTTAAAAAAGCCGGTTTCCGTCTGCGTGGCGCGCGGGGTGAGGAAGGATGGTTTGGTTCGGCGAGGCTATGCTGCTCCCTTCTTCCGTCGCGCCGGTCACACACACACGCAACGCACGCACGCACACACGAGTAGAGCCTTCGGACGCCTGGGTGAGAGTTTTTTAAGCGGGGCCCGGCGGCCCGCCAGCCGCGGACAAAAAGAGCGGCATGAAAAAGTGTGCGAGGGGTGGCGCGGAGATTTGGCAGGCCCGGCCAGGCGGACGCTACCTGGGCCTGCCTGGGCCGCGCTGGATGCTGGACCGTTCCTCTGGGGGGCAGGCAGGCAGGCGGCTACGGCGCGCAGCCCGCGGCGCCAAAGTTCCACTGCTCGTTGTCCAGCAAACTACAGCGCCGACTGAATATACTTTTCAAACTACAGCGAAGCGCCAAAGAAACTGTATAGGCATGCGTATTCAAATACAGCGATATGTAAACAGCCAGAATACAACGCTGCGGTCGGCAAAGCCTATGTAAGGTACCAAGTAACTGGCGCAGTTCTTAGATTGGTTATTGCTGCTACAATGACAGGTTATTAAGTGAGTTTGAGCGTGGTGTTATAGTAGGCGGACGAGCGATGGGACACTCTCCGAGGTAGCGATGAAGTGGAGAATTTCCCGTACGGTCAGTTCACGAGTGTACCGTGAATCTACATCTACATCTACATGATTACTCTGCCATTCAAATTTTAAGTGCTTGGCAGAGGGTTCATCGAACCACAATCATAGGCCCCCTACTACATTCCACTTCCGAACAGCACGCGGGAAAAACGAACACCTAAACCTTTCTGTTCGAGCTCTGATTTCTCTTATTTTATTTTGATGATCATTCCTACCTATGTAGGTTGGGCTCAACAAAATATTTTCGCATTCGGAAGAGAAAGTTGGTGACTTAAATTTCGTAAATAGATCTAGCCGCAACGAAAAACGCCTTTGCTTTAATGACTTCCATCCCAACTCGCGTATCATATCTCCACTCTCTCTCCCCTATTACGTGATAATACAAAACGAGCTGCTCTTTTTTGCACCATTTCTATGCCCTCCGTCAATCCCACCTGGTAAGGATCCCACACCGCGCAGCAATATTCTAACAGAGGACGAACGAGTGTAGTGTAAGCTGTCTCTTTAGTAGACTTGTTGCATCTTCTAAGTGTCCTGCCAATGAAACGCTACCTTTGGCTCGCCTTCCCCACAATATTATCTATGTGGTCCTTCCAGCTAAAGTTGTTCGTAATTTTAACACCCAGGTACTTGGTTGAATTGACAGCCTTAATAATTGTACTATTTATCGAGTAACCGAATTCCAGCGGATTTCTTTTGGAGCTCATGTGGATCACCTCACACTTTTCGTTATTTAGCGTCAACTGCCACCTGCCGCACCATACAGCAATCTTTTCTAAATCGCTTTGCAGCTGTCACTGGTCTTCGGATGACCTTACTAAACGGTAAATTACAGCATCATCTGCGAACAACCTAAGAGAACTGCTCAGATTGTCACCCAGTTCATTTATTTAGATCAGGAACAGCAGAGGTCCCTGGACGCTTCCCTGGGGAACACCTGATATCACTTCAGTTTTACTCGATGATTTGCCGTCTATTACTACGAACTGCGACCTTCCTGACAGGAAATCACGAATCCAGTCGCACAACTGAGACGATACCCCATAGGCCCGCAGCTTGATTAGAAGTCGCTTGTGAGGAACGGTGTCAAAAGCTTTCCGGAAATCTAGAAATACGGAATCTCCTTCAGATCCCCTGTCGATAGCGGCCATTACTTCTTGCGAATAAAGAGCTAGCTGCGTTGCACAAGAACGATGTTTTCTGAAACCAAGCTGATTACTTATCAATAGATCGTTCCCTGCGAGGTGATTCATAACGTTTGAATACAGTACATGCTCCAAAATCCTACTGCAAACCGACGTCAATGATATAGGTCTGTAGTTCGATCGATTACTCTTACTACCCTTCTTAAACACTGGTGCGATATCAGGAATAAGGTAAAACATCAAATCTTTGACACCGCTGAGGCCGGGAAAACGTCCTGCAAGATCGGGACCAACCATGACTGAAGAGAATCGTTCAACGTGACGTAAGTGCAACCCTTCCACAAATTACTCCAGATTTCAATGCTGGGACATCAACAAGTGTCAGCGTGCGAATCATTCATCGAAGCATCATCGATATGGGCTTTTGGAGCCGAAGGCCCATTCGTGTATCCTTGATGACTGCACGACACAAAGCTTTACACCTCGCCTGGGACTGCCAACATCGACACAGGACTGTTGATGACTGGAAACATGTTGTCTGGTCGGACGAGACTCGTTTCAAATTGTATCCAGTGGATGGATATGTACGGGTATGGAGTCAACGTCTTGAATCCATGGAGCCTGCATGTCAGCAGGGGACTATTCAAGCTGGTGGACACTCTTTAATGGTGTAGGGGTGTGCAGTTGGAGTGATGTGGGACCACTCTGAGAGGCGAAACTTACGTAAGCATCCTGTCTGATCGCTTGCGTCCATTTATGTCCATTGTGCAATTCCGACGGACTTGCGCAATTGCAGCAGGACAATGCGACACCGCACACGTCCAGAATTGCTACACAGTGGCTCCAGTACACTATTCTGATTTTAAAATCTTCCGCTGGCCACCAAAGTTCTCAAACATGAACGTCATTGAGTATATCTGGGTTGCCTTGCAACGTGCTGTTCAGAACAGATCTCCACCAACTCTTAATCTTACGCATTTTTCGGCAGCCCTGCAGGATTCATGGTGTCAATTCCCTCCAGCACAACTTCAGACACTGTGGTTGCGACACTTCTGCACGCTTGCAGGGCCCTACTCGATATTACGAAGGTGTACCAGTTTCTTTGGCCCTTTAATGTGGGTACTATGTTATTTTATCCATGCTGAATCTTGTTGAACTCAGCCGCCATTAAGGATAGTAGGTGATATCGTAACCAGCCACAAATGCTCTTAATGAAGCTTTATCTTAATGCCATTAGCGGTTCCGGGCTATCAAGTCCATCCTCAGGTGACTAATTTTTCGACCTATAACAATGTACTTGTCACCAATGTGCCGTGCTCCAGCACTGCACAAGAATAGTAAAGTATTTAGCATCACTTTCCATGGCGTGTGGATACTAAATGCATGTCTGCATTTGACAAACTATAAACTGAATCAGGTCTATACAGAGTGTTCAGAAATTCCCGCTACAAAACTCATACGATTTGTCGAGGAAGTGAGTAAATAATATTTTGAATAGAAACCAATGTCAAGAAATGTACTGTTTCCGTTCTGAAACGGTTTCAAAAGTGGTTGTTCAACTCATCCGCTTCTGTTTGAGGAATTGAGTTAGGTGTGACACAGTATAATAGTTGTACTGTCTTATAATTATTATAAGTTAACAATTCGAAAGGAAACATAACGAAACCATCTACTTACCACTTAAGGACATTTGTTCTTATTAACACATTAGGTGTTTAGATTATTCCAAATCAAAAATGGATGTTGGTGGTCGCCACATCGAGCCGCAGTTCTAACGTTTCTTTGTTGTTGTTTTTATATAAATAGGTAATATTTAAGTGCTAATACAAACAAATGTGCTTAAGTGATAAATATGTTTCATTATGTTGCTTTTCGAACTGTTGCCTAATAATTGTACTGCGTCACGCCTAATTCAATTCCTCAAGCAGAAGTGGACGAGTTAACGGTGTGTTTCCGAACATGGGATCCTACTGAAACTGTTATGTATTCATTCCCCCTCTACAAGTCCTGTAAGTCTGTAACGGGTGTTTTGCGAGCATCCTATGCTCGCTAGAACCTACATACGCTGCAATTTTTACCCTCCATACTTCCTGTCATTACTAAATGCACGACCTTGATGTATCGGAATGTGTCCTGTCAAGCGATTTCTTCTCTAACCATTTCTAACGGATCAAATCAAATTTTGCAGGAATCTAGGGACTGGGAATTCGATGCATTCTCTACATTTTGAATTTCTTCTCGGCCGACCTATTATTGCTAGCAGTATTAGAGACACACGCACGGTCATTTGCCAGATGTTGAAAGAGGAATACATGAAACCAACGACCACAGAAAAGTGGAAGAATATTGGCGACCAGTATTATAAGACAGCAACCTCCCCTCACTGTGTGGAATCCATAGATGAAGAACACGACAGAATCGCTAAACCACCCAGATCAATCAGCGAATATTACAAATACAAAAATTACTTTCCTATTCTACTGATGGCCATAGCAGACAGCAGTTATTGTTTCAGCTTAATAGACGTTGGGTCACTTGGTATTATATTCAGAGCTATTGATTTTGGTAAAAAAATTTCCAATAAACCTTTGGATTTGCCAGCTGCTTCTCCGCTTCTGAATGATCGCCATCGCCAGAAAATACCTTAAGTTTTGTAACTGATGAGGCTTTCGCTATAAGTAACAACTTAATGAGACTATATCCTTCAAAAAACTTAACTAATGAATAAAAAGTATTCAACTACAGGCTGTCACGAGCACGCCATTATGTAGAATGCGTATTTGGCATTTTATGCAATAAATGGAGAATTTTTCGTCGTCCAATCTATGCACTGATGTGGTAGCACCGTCATTCAAGCTTGTTGCGCACTTCACAACCTTGTGAGACAAGATGACGGCTACAATTCTGATGACACACTGACATGCTGTATGGGAAGTGATGCTACGCACGGGAAACAGGGGAACAGTAGAGGCAAAAGTGTCAGAAATCGTACCATGGCAAGACCGTTGCGCTAACATCCTTATTAGCCTAAAAATTAGTTTGTTGACATTTTACTGGCTCTGAGCACTATGGCACTTAACATCTATGGTCATCAGTCCCCTAGAACTTAGAACTACTTAAACCTAACTAACCAAAGGACATCACACAACACACAGGCATCACGAGGCAGGGAAAATCCCTGACCCCACCGGGAATCGAACCCGGGAACCCGGGCGCGGGAAGCGAGACATTTTACTCATGAACACATTTCAGTGTACTCCGTTTACAGACACTAATAAAAGAGTTACTGTCGGTACTCAACAAGACCTGACTTCTGCTTGTCATCCAAACTATCCCACTCTCCTGCAAAAACGACTGCCACCGAAGCATTCTCCTATGGGAAATTGTCTAATGCTTCCAGTACGCGAGGAAGGAATTGAAACTGTTGTGGATTGGCAGGAGAGCCAACCCACTAATGTTAGAGGAAGCCGAAAGGCAAGCGTTTAAGCTCACGCAGGCTGGCGTGAGGTCTGGAACAGGACAAGGAAATTAGAAGTTAGAAAAACGGACGCAGATGGTGGAATACTTAACTTTAATCCATTAATGTTGAACGTAGCTCTTGTCTGTACATTATTTATGTGGTGTCACCGCCAGACACCACACTTACTAGGTGGTAGCCTTTAAATCGGTCGCGGTCCGTTAGTATACGTCGGACTCGCGTGTCGCCACTGTCAGTGATTGCAGACCGAGCGCCGCCACACGGCAGGTCTAGAGAGACTCCCTAGCACTCGCCCCAGTTGTACAGCAGACTTTGCTAGCGATGCTACACTAACGAATACGCTCTCATTTGCCGAGACGATAGTTAGCATAGCCTTCAGCTACGTAATTTGGTACGACCTAGCAAGGCACCATTACCAGTTTATATTGAGATTGTAATTAATGTATCAACAAGAGCGATGTTCTCCATTTATGGATTAAAGTTAAGTATTCCAAGAGCTTCGTACTTTATTTATTAGACTCAACTCCTTTAATTGTTCCAGACCTCACGCCAGTCTGCGTGAGCTTAAACGCGTGCATTTCGGCCTCCTCTAGCAACACGGTGTTGGCTCTTCTGCGAACACATCAATTTGCAATATCAATAGCAACTGATAATGGCGCATTGCTAGGTCGCAGCAAATGACGTAGCTGAAGGCTATGCTAACTATAGTCTCGGCAAATGAGAGCGTATTTTGTCAGTGAACCGTCGCTAGCAAAGTCGGCTGTACAACTGGGGCGAGTGCTAGGAAGTCTCTCTAGACCTGCCGTGTGGCGGCGCTCGGTCTGCAATCTCTGATAGTGGCGACACGCGGATCCGACGTATACTAACGGACTGCGGCCGATTTAAAGGCTACCACCTCGCAAGTGTGGTGTCTGGCGGTGATACCGCAGAAACCACACCTTTCCACAGTACAGCACAACATCTTTCTTGCCGTCGATTTTAGAGATCGTTATAGATGAAACGCACATCAGAAGAATGAGTCCAGTGTTGATAGTTTTTAATGAAATGAATACCTCACTGTATCCTGACATTTCTGCAATTATGGCCGTAGATGTGTTGGATATCGCGTGTACCCGCCCACATGTTGCCAAGGTTGCTAAGCTGAAGAAGTTTCGCTGGGAAACTCTTACACATCCTCCTTACAGTCCCAATACCTGCTCATGCAGTTTCGCAGTATTGGAGCCATGACGAAAGACATCCGTGGCAGTCGATGAGCTTCGGACGAAGAGGTGCATGCCTGGCTGCAATCATGTTTTCGTATGGAACTCCAAACATTTCTCCATGAAGGTACTGACGGTCTTACCTCGCAGTGCGATAATTTTATTAACAGTTACGGCAATCAGTTGTGAAATTATACACCGTGGACAATGTAAGTTAGCAGAACAACGTTAGTAGACAACAGTATTTCTGTACCTGAGAGTGAGGGCGCTTTGCTCAGCTAATCGTGAGTTTTTATCGTGATATTTCTCGAGGACGCACTGGACCACCTGACAGTACACGCACAACTGTCCTCAAAGCACTCACAGTGCGACGCGCATTCTTTAATCACCGACGTACTCGTCTACCGTAACGACACCGCATCTTTCCGATAACGGCCACGGGAGGCCAAGCGCAATAATTATCGTGGTTTGGAAGTAACTGCAATATCTGTATGTAAAAGGCAATGTTGTGACTGACTAACTCGTCACCCAAACCGCAAAGGACAGAAACTTGAAATTTGGAGAAGATGCGGATCTTATGATGTAGGTGTTGTTTAAGAAGGGATTTTTCGGAACTCCAACACCAAGTAGTGAAATAGGGGTAATGGTTTTCCTTGTAAAATGGCGCTATTAAGGCAATTTTGAAGCTACATTTACGAACAGTAGTATTTGGTTTCGCGATCAGAAAGAAAGATATAACTATCTTCTGGTAAACCTTGCGGGATATAAGGTCGTGGTCCATGAAACTCTTCAGCTCCTAACGTTTCGTCCAGTGCTTCGCTGGACATCTTCAGAGGGGTGTTTCTCCTCCGGTGAGTCTTGCCGACTGACGGGTCGGACGTCTGAGAGCGACTTATGTATCGTAGAAAGTGGGCGTGACCAGAGTTACACGTGATATGCAGAGATAACCTTTGTCAGAGATAAAACTTAACTATCGATCGTAACCTTGCCACGGATAAAACTGTCTAGCAATTCTGTAGTGCTACTGTCCAAATATCACTAAGTTTCATGGTCTCTTCTTTCCGATTAAAATTATCCCTATGTTTATATATTTCAATTGCTTCTCTACAAAGCCGTGGGTAATAGTTCGTCGTCGTAGATAAAATTTTTGTTTCGGAAAACTTCACTTGATGATTTCCTGGCTGAAAAGCGTGTTCTGCTACAGCCGATTTATCTGTTTTTCCTAATCGGCAAAGACTTCTGTGTTCTTTTAACCGTGTATTTACGCTTCTTTTTGTTGTTCCAACATAAACTTTACCACATGTACACGGAATTTTATATACGCCACTGGCTGATAGAGGAGCGCGTTTATCTTTTACAGACCGAAGAACATGACAAATTTTCTTCGTTGGTCTAAAAACAGGTCTAATATCATGTTTACTTAAAATCTTTCCAATCTGATCCGTTACTTTCTTTATAAAAGGGAGAGAGACTGTATTCTTCCATCGTTTTTCGGACTTGTCCTTAAGCTTTTTGTTGTTTGGGTGCAGAATTCTGCTTACTTCTTTCTTTGAGTAGCCATTTTTCTCAAAAGCGTGCTTCAGATGTTTTAATTCGTCGTCTAGATACTCCGGCGTGCAAATCCGTCTGGCTCTGTCAACGAGACTTGTAATCACACCTCTTTTTTGTTTTGGATGGTGGTTGGAGTTTTTATGTAAGTATCTGTCTGTGTGCGTTATTTTTCTAAAAATCTGTTGTTTCAAGCTTCCATCCGTCTGTCTTATAACTAAAACATCCAAAAACGGTATTTTGTTATCATTTTCTCTCTCCATGGTAAACTGGATTCTTGGATTTATATTATTAAGGTAATCAAAAAATTCGCCTAAGGCTTCTCTACCATGTGGCCAGACCACAAATGTATCGTCTACATACCGATACCAGCGAGATGGTTTCTTATCTGCTTTTTCCAAGGCTGACTGTTCGAATTTCTCCATGTAGAAATTAGCTACTGCAGGACCCAATGGGTTACCCATTGCTACGCCATTAAGTTGTTCGTAAAACTCATTATTCCACTGGAAATGACTGGAAGTAAGACAGTGTCTGAAAAGAGCAGTCAGATCTTCTGGAAAAATATCCGTTATAAAATCCATAACTTCATTAACTGGAATCATAGTAAATAAAGATACTACATCGAAACTTACTAAAATATCTTCAGGAGTCAGAATTAAACCTTCAATTTTCTCTATAAAATGACGTGAGTCCTTTATATATGAATCCGTTTTTCCTAAATATGGTTGTAAGCGAGTTGTTAGATATTTTGCTATTTCGTACGCAGGAGGTGTGATTACAAGTCTCGTTGACAGAGCCAGACGGATTTGCACGCCGGAGTATCTAGACGACGAATTAAAACATCTGAAGCACGCTTTTGAGAAAAATGGCTACTCAAAGAAAGAAGTAAGCAGAATTCTGCACCCAAACAACAAAAAGCTTAAGGACAAGTCCGAAAAACGATGGAAGAATACAGTCTCTCTCCCTTTTATAAAGAAAGTAACGGATCAGATTGGAAAGATTTTAAGTAAACATGATATTAGACCTGTTTTTAGACCAACGAAGAAAATTTGTCATGTTCTTCGGTCTGTAAAAGATAAACGCGCTCCTCTATCAGCCAGTGGCGTATATAAAATTCCGTGTACATGTGGTAAAGTTTATGTTGGAACAACAAAAAGAAGCGTAAATACACGGTTAAAAGAACACAGAAGTCTTTGCCGATTAGGAAAAACAGATAAATCGGCTGTAGCAGAACACGCTTTTCAGCCAGGAAATCATCAAGTGAAGTTTTCCGAAACAAAAATTTTATCTACGACGACGAACTATTACCCACGGCTTTGTAGAGAAGCAATTGAAATATATAAACATAGGGATAATTTTAATCGGAAAGAAGAGACCATGAAACTTAGTGATATTTGGACAGTAGCACTACAGAATTGCTAGACAGTTTTATCCGTGACAAGGTTACGATCGATAGTTAAGTTTTATCTCTGACAAAGGTTATCTCTGCATATCACGTGTAACTCTGGTCACGCCCACTTTCTACGATACATAAGTCGCTCTCAGACGTCCGACACGTCAGTCGGCAAGACTCACCGGAGGAGAAACACCCCTCTGAAGATGTCCAGCGAAGCACTGGACGAAACGTTAGGAGCTGAAGAGTTTCATGGACCACGACCTTACATCCCGCAAGGTTTACCAGAAGATATTTCATCCGGTCGTGAAAGCCTTCATACCAAAGATATAACTGTTTCAGCATTTTTGGAAATTTAATCCCATGGGAGTGAAATTCTTGGTAAAACTTTTTTGAAAATGTATCAAGAACTACTGAAGTATTTTTAAAGCTGCATCTATGTACATCGGTATTTAACTTCTCTTACAAATAAAAAATACGTGTCTCAGGGTTTTTGGAAATTCAAGACCTAAGGGAGTGAGATAAGAGATGAGACTTTTTTATGAAAATGTTTCATTATAAGGCATTTTTAAAGCCACTCTATGAAAATTTAAATTTGACTTCTAAGACAGAAATAACGAAATACATGTTTCGATGTTTTTGGAAATTCAACCTCTATGGGGGTGAAATGGGGAATGAAAGTTTTTATGGAAATATGTCACTGTGCAAGCATTTTTAAAGCTAAATCTATGAAAATTTGTATTTGGCTTCTGTGTTGGAAATAAAAACTGTGTTTGGAAATTCAACGTCTAAGGAGGTGAAATAGGGGGTGAAATGTTTTACGAACATATTTCATTTCGAGAGTATTTTTAAAGCTAAATCTTTGAAAAACGATGTCTGGCTTCTCGGTTGGAGATGAAAAAAACACATATTTCACTGTTTTTGGAGGCTCAGCACCTAAGGGGATGAAACGGGGTCAGCGTGGTTCACTGCCTCATCATCGCCCAGACCAATCCGCTAAGGATAGAAACTTGAAGTTCGGAGAGAGTGTGGATACGATACTTTATGCAGCGTTCAAGAAGGAATTGTCTAAAGTTCCACTGTTAAGAGGGTGAAATATGGGATTAAAGGCTTTTTGAATGTATGACGCTATTAAGGGAATTTTGAAGCTGGAACTACGAAAACTGGAGTTTTGTGTCTCAGTCAGAAAATTAAAAAAAAAAAAAAATACATTTTTCAGCAGTTTTGGAATTTCAATGCTGGCCGGAGTGGCCGTGCGGCTCTAGGCGCTACAGTCTAGAGCCGAGCGACCGCTACGATCCCAGGTTCGAATCCTGCCTCGGGCATGGATGTGTGTGATGTCTTTAGGTTAGTTAGGTTTAATTATTTCTAAGTTCTAGGCGACTGATGACCTAAGAAGTTAAGTCGCATAGTGCTCAGAGCCATTTGAACCATTTTTGAACTGACGAAGATATCAAATGAAACCATATGGTTCCAGAGACCTTTCCAAAAGTCGAGCATCTACAAAGACACTTGTACACCTGGCTAATATCGTGTAGGGCCCCTGCGAGCACGCCGAAGTGCCACAGTACGACGGGGTATGGACTCGTCTAATGTCTGAAGTAGTGCTGGAGGGAACACACCATGAATCCTACATGACTGTCTATAAATCCGTAAGAACATGATGGGGTGGACATCTCTTCTGAACAGCTCGATGCAAGACATCCCAGATACGATCAATAAAGTTCATGTCTGTGAAGTCTGGTAGCCAGCGAAACTGTTTAAACTCAGAAGAGTGTTCCTGGAGCCACTCTGTAGAAATTGTGTATGTATGCTGTGTCGCATTGTCCTGCTGAAATTGCCAATTGTGCCACACGTTACCGGAGTTACTGTCGCCACGGCGCAATGTGCCCAAACTGTGTCGCGATATCTGACACAATGACCATGAATGGATGCGGGTGATCAGACCGGATGCTTACGTACGTGTCACCTGTCAGACTCGTATCTAGACGTATCAGGGATCCCAAATCACTCCAACTGCACACGCCCCACACCATTACGGAGCTTGAACAGTCCCCTGCTCATATGGAGGGTCTGTGGTTTCATGAAGTTGTTTCCATACCCGTATACGTCCAGCTCCTCGATACAATATGAAACCAGACTCGTACGAACAGGCAACATATTTCCGGTCATCAACAGTCCAATGTCGATGTTGACTGGCCCAGGCGAGGCGTAAAGTTTTGTGTCGTGCAGTCATCAAGGGTACACGAGTTTGTCTTCCGTTACGAAAGCCCATATCGATGATGTTTCGTTGAATGGTTCGTACGCTGACACTTTTTGATGGCCCAGCATTGAAATTTTATGCAATTTGCGCAAGGGTTGCACTTCCATCACATTGAACGATTCTCTTCAGTCGTCGTTGGTCCCGTTCTTGCAAGATCTTTTCCGGCTGCAGCAATGTCGGAGATGTTTTATCGGATTCCTGATATTCACGGTAAACTCGTGAAATGGTCGTACGGGGAAATCCCCACTTCATCGCGCTACCTCGGAGACGCTGTGTCCCATCG
This sequence comes from Schistocerca piceifrons, assembly GCF_021461385.2. Taxonomy (NCBI): domain Eukaryota; kingdom Metazoa; phylum Arthropoda; class Insecta; order Orthoptera; family Acrididae; genus Schistocerca; species Schistocerca piceifrons. Next base: position 91,101,319 of record NC_060146.1, on the reverse strand, counting down.
CTAGTGCGCCCGTTATAACACCACATTCAAACTCACTTAAATCTTGATAAGCTGCAATTGTAGCAGCAGGAAGCGATCTAACAACTGCACCAGACACTTGTTGTCTCATATAAGCGTTGCCGCCCGCAGCACCATATTCTGCCTGTTGATATATCTCTGTATTTGAATACGCAGGCCTGTACCAGTTTCTTTGGCGCTTTAGTGTATGATGTACGCATGCAGACTGAAGCGACAAATGAAAATTTGTACCAAAGCCGCGATTCCAACCCTGGTGAGCGGAAGACCCACGTTGGAATCCAGGCCTTGATATTAATTTAGATTTATGCTTCAGTCTACATGTACACACCAGAGGTAGATATGGCCTGGCCACACAGAATATTCCCGACCCTAGGTAGAGAGTGCCGGAATAAATCTCGACAGCTACCTACAACAGCCAGTTCAATCAGCCGTACTGCCGGGCCGTACGGAAATATTGCCATCTATTGCAACCACATTGCTGCACGTTTAGTGACAACGCTATTGTGACCAAATATTGCCTTCGAATATGGGGCGTACGACGCGCTACATCTTTATCTGCATCTACATCTCCAAGGTGTGTGGTGGAGGGTAGTTTGTGAATCGCTGTTACTTCCTACTTTCTCAGTTGCAGTCGCAAATGGTTCGCCGAAAGAACGATTGCTGGTAAGCCTCCGTGTGGGCTAGAATGTCTCTAATTCCTCCTTCGCAATCTTTTCCCGAGATAAAGGGTGCTTCGACTGTGGGCTGCGGGATTTGCTTTATTGATAGTGTCAGGGTCAAGACTCGCCATTAACCGTCGGTATCGATATGGCCACGTGGGGTTCAAACACATGCAGACAGTCAGCATAGGTCTGGACACCTCTACTCGTAAAGTTGTTTTATATTTTTAATTCGCGACTATCGACTCATTAAAGAAATACGATCCTCTTTCCGCACCGGGGTTTAAGAAAACGATTAGGAAATTTGAATTAAGTGTCGATTTGGGACCTGCTGCCGGCAGAAGCCGACGGCCAATTGTGCCACACGTTACCGGAGTTACTGTCGCCATGGCGCAATGTGCGAACTTCAGTCAGTGCCCAAGCTGTGTCGAAATAGCTGAACATCCCATGGTCCACCGTTGCTTCGGACAGCACTAGAGCGATACCTAGTGGGGTTCCATGCTGTCGTGGACACAGGCGGTCGTCGCATTGAGCAATTTTTGTAACCTGGAACACAAACATGGTACGCAATTAACAAATGTTACCATCAAATGTGGATTTTGGAATGTTTTTCAGTGGTTTACTCGTTGTTTCTATCCCTCATGTCCTTGCATATCAAAACGATCAATAGTTTCTCATGGAAGCTCTCAAGTGTCGAAAGTTCAATTACAACCACAGACTCTTCAAGGAACTCACTAATGGCTCTAAGCACATCTGAGGTCATCAGACCCCTAGAACTTGGAACTACTTAAACCTAGCTAACCTAAGGACATCACACAGATCCATGCCCGAGGCAGGATTCGAGACCCTAGCAGCGGTTCCGGACTGAAGCGCCTAGAACCGCTCGGCCACAGCGGCCGGCCAAGGAACGCTCGGTCTGGGAACTGAACAATGAACCACACCGTGACGGAGAAAGCCTCTCTTGCAGCGTCTGCCACGGGAGTTGCCTAAGCATCTTCTTGACGCTTTCACTCGCTTATTAAATGAATGTTTATTGAAACGCGATACCTCTCTTTGGATCTTTTCCACGTCCTCTATCAATCCTACCTGGTACAGGTCCCACACTGATGGCCAGTATTCAAGAATTGGTCGGACGAGGGTTTTGTAAGCTACCTCCTTTCTGGGGGGGGGGGGGGGCATGCTAGCTGTCTACATACGCTCTCATTTGCAGAGACGAGCATAGCCTTCAGATACGTCATTTGCTACGACCTAGCAAGGCGCCATATTCAGTTACTATAATCTGAACAGATAATATTGTGAATCATGTACCGTAAAGAGCGACGTTCATCATTAATAGATTAAAGTATCAAACTAATTATGTCCGCTTTCTGAATTCTCATTCCTTGTCATGTTCCAGACCTCACGTCGGTATAGTTCTTCGCTCCTCACGCCAGCCTGCGTGAGCTAAAACGCGTGCATTTCGGCCTCCACTAATAACACAGTGTTGGCTCTTCTGCCAACCCAACAGGTGTATTTCACGATATTTACAGTATCATGTGTCTGTTATTAACTTACTTGTATCAGCGGCATCAGGTTTTTTTTTTAAAGTGAATAAAAGTAATGATCGTTTAACACCCCCTTGTGGATGCCCAAAGTTATTTAAGGTCTGAAGGTTTCCCTACATTGCTAGAAAATATTGATCACAATCACAGATCTGGTGTCGTATTCCATATGCTCGCATCCTGTTTACTAGACGGTAGAGCAGAGCTCGTGAAACAGGCGGGCGTAATACACGAAAATAATCATAGATATTGTTAAATACTGAGAGATTTCATCACTTTTTATGCGTTATATCTCATCCCAATAATAGAATCGGCAGAACGAATGCCGATGCGGGCTTGCAGTTTCTATCTTATTACATTTCATGTTATTTCCCATTGATTAAGGGAAGAAGCGTCGACTACACAAAATTTAAAATCTTTAAAGCTACAGCTAGCTGCGGAGAGCCAACCTGTTCCAACTCGGGGGAGATATATAGGAGTGAGGGATGCTGACATGCCACAACGGTTACAGGGAGGCGGTCGGAGAGGGGGGGGGGGGGGTGAAGTGGGGGGAGGAAGGGAACAGATTGCAGCGGTCGTGTGACCTTGAAGGCGGCGATCCACCCCCACTGACCGCCGTCCTTGATGGGCCATCTGTCGACAGGGGCGGCAATAGGGGATGCCGGCCTGATGCGGGGGCGGGGGTCAGGGGAGGGGGTGGAGGAGGTGTAGGGCGGCTGTGAGTTGTGGCGGTGCAGGTCCGAGGCAGCAGGACCGGGACCGCTTCTGGGCACAGGTGCGGGGGTGGAGGCCGCGCATTCCACCTGCCTTCCTCCTCCACCTCCCACACAACACACACACACACACACACACACACACACACACACACAAAAGTAAAAGAAAAACCGCAAGTGTACTACACATATGTGGAAAAAATATCGTATGTCCCCTGAACAGGGCTGTTAACAAGAGTACTGCATAATGTAAGAAATACTTTTATCTTTCGTGAAAAGTTTAAACCAGCTACCACGTTTTTTCATGACAGTGGTACGTCACTAAACTTAAGTAAAGGGCTCACCGGCCACTTGACCATCTTCTTCTTCTGTGCGAATGCACAAACAGTGCCCGACCTCTTACGGGAATCGGCAACGCGCCGCGAGTAGTGAGTATACTGGGCGGGGACACTACGAATGTAGTGCGGGACAATACGTTGAGAATGTGGGTTTTGTGGGAGGTGTGCCAGAGATAAATCTCTGCAGTCGCGCTATCCTCTGTGTCCTCGGTGGTTCAGATGGACGATGGCAAGGTAGCTCAGCGTGTTCGGTCAGAGGGTTAGCTGCCCTCTGTAATTAAAAAAAAAAACTGAGTTAATCGATCAATAACGAACTTAAATGGATGTCTTACGGCGTCCGCCCCGAGCAGATGCAACGAACAAAAGCGAACAAAATGAGATTAAAAAAAAGATGGATAGAGCGTCTGCCATGTAAGCAGGAGATCCCGGGTTCGAGTCCCAGTCGGGGAACACATTTTCATCTGTCCCCGTTGACGTATGTGAACGCCTGTAAGCAGTTAAGGGTGTTCATTTCATTGTAATTTAAGTAAAGGAGTTAAAAATGTCCACTTTGGCGTTTTTGCTGTTCCCTTACCCAAACCGCCGTGGCTATGCGGGAATTGCGACACGAGTACAACCAAAGGTATCTGATATTTACTCATAGTACCCATTTTGTCTAACATGCATATGAGGTAGATCATTCATTAACACACCTATATATTCTTCAGACTTGAAAATCGTTATCAACAAAATATCAAACCAAGAAGTTCCTTTCATCAGTGTAAAGGTACATTTCGCAGACAATGGGCAATACCTTTAACTATCCGTATCTAGTCAAAACACACCCTAACTTCCCCAATGTCTCAACAATTTTAAAACAATTTCCGTGAATGTTAATAACAGTAGATGCCAACAGATGTCTTAAAACAAGGAGCGCAAAACATATGCAAAACTGCTAAAACATTGGGTAAGTCTTTTCAGTTCTGTTAATAATATACAAAGCAGTTCAGTAGAACGATAACAAAATTCACAAAAAAATGACAGGCTGGCTAGAAGGTAATTAGATCTGTCGAAATCACAGCAGCCATACGCCATACATTCCACAAATGGTGAACATGTTTTAACAACCAGTAGGGCAAGTAACGTCCGCCTTCACAACACATCAGCTTCATGGTATATCCTCGAACATAATGCAGTCCGTTTCGTGAAACATGCACACCTCAGAAACAGCCCAATGGTAGATCATACACAAAAAAGATATAGACAAAAGTGCTTGCTGCGTGGCAATAACTTGTTAAATCTCGTCCAGAAAAATTACATCAATCCTTAAAGGAGAGTCGTAGTAATTCTAATAAGTCAATATAAGGTCCAGGAGGACGGCAAAACACTTCCAATCTCACCTCAGAAATATATCGTGAAACCTCAGGCTTAAGCCTCAAGTTTACTTGACAAGCTCTACATAACCGCGGCAGTACAAATCATAGATCACGGACCACAATTTTACTTGGTGCCTCAGGTAGACTGAAAATCAGTAATACTGATTTAGACATGCACCTGAATATTCTGTAAAACAGCGTAATCCTTGTGTGCCTTGAAGCAAGCAGAAATAATTACTGTTCATATTACAGGTGTAACGGCGGCATTAATCTTTCAGACCAGGATGCACAAGCACAAGCGTACACGGTTAACGTCAGTAATACGTGAGCACAACGTGTCGTAAAACAGCCTCCAAAGCCGAGCCCCATCGTCACATCGTCACTCACTTCAAATGTGACCCGACAAGCTTCACACGAGAGGACCCATCCACAGTTGACCACAGCGAAGCACCACTTGTCCAGTCTGACTGCTACTTCCTTGTGGACACACACACATAGGAACGGCGTGGTGCGTATCTGGGAAGACGTGCTCCCGTCAGGAAAGCATTCGAATGTCTCTACAACACCAACAAAGACACTGACGAAAAAAACGCAACACTAAAAAGTAATTCATGTACAGTAAAACGATCGGCCTGACCTCTTTCGAACAATGCACATTGGTACCCAAATGGTAGGTAGTCGGAGAGCGCACAGGATAAGGTTAAGGTTGTGGATGGGGCCGTAAACAGTTACTGTGAGTCGCACAATCAAGCGCACAACTTTATTTTTCTGAGAACCACTTATTTACACGTTGGCTTAAGGACCACAATCAAACAATACGGCTGAAGGCCTAGTTAAAGAAAACTTAGGACGCTTTCTGGGCTGAAGCAATTAAAAATAGAAGCTAATTTTTTTTCTTAAAAAGCATGCAGTGAAAACAATTAACGGCTGAAGGCCTACACTACACGTGTGAAGGACAACTATAATTAAGGCACATTAATAAACAATTTTTTAAGCAAGAAAATTTCCTTTAAATTTTCAACAGAATGGCCGATGCCTGATTCACTTATTGCACAGCAGAAGGCCACAAACAAATTTGAAACAACAGCTCAAGGCCTGAACCACGACTCAGATAAATAATTTAGAATAAACCCCTTGCTTCTTATTAAAATTTTCCCTTTAGAGAATACATACGGCTGAAGGCCTATTAAGGGGTTTACGCAAATCCTCGGCTGAAGGCCTCACATAACACATGGAACAACTAACGGCTTAGGGCCTGGATTACAAACAATTTCTAAGAATACATTTTTTTTCTAAAACAATCAATGCTCAAAATTTTAATTTAACACGGATGAAGGCCTTTATGTAAAATACTGAAGACACGGCCAAACGCCTCACACAATATTTCAACGAAAATGAAAATCACAATTTAAAACAAACAAAACAAGTTGTACTCAGAAGTGTTCTAAGGGTCGGCCTGGGGAGGTAGCTCAAACGTAAGGTGAGGTGAGACAGGCAGCCAAGAGTTGAAGTTAGGAAATCGGATGGCAACTAGGGACGGCCCAAGGACCGACCAACAGTTTAACCAATTCCCTTCTGTCTGACCAACGGCACGATGATGGAGAATATCGGCCGAGGACGAGAATATGAACAGCACTACGCCTCCAGAAATTGGCGTCTAAAAACAGCCAGGGGAACAATAACCACTCTCAAATGTGGACCAAACAACTTAAGGGCTGTCGAACTACACACCGTGTAACAACAAGACGAGGAATAGGCACACTGCCTACTAACCACACAAACGACCAGGGCAGGTAACTGGAGCGTTAACGGCCACAGGGCAGAAAATATCGCTGGTGCACTTAATTGATAAGTAACAGTCAATTTAACAATTAATCACAACATAGGAAGACGACTGCAAGATTTCGCATACTCCAATACATCATACGATGCTGCTATCCTGAATGGCCAAGGGGCAACAAGAGAAGAGATGTCACAATAGTTGAAGTTTCGTAACAGATTAACTGATCACTCAACTTCAGCGTCCAGGTTCAGTGGGCAACGAGGTTGTCGCTCTCGCAGCTAGCGCCTCACGATTGGACAGCGCGTACACACCGCCAGTGGCCCCGGCCTAACCTGGCCTCGCGCAGCTGAGACTTGCTTGCTGCTCCGTCCCAACCGACTCACTCAATCCAGCACGCCGACAGCATAAGAATAACTGCTCAGGCAAAACCACACAAGCTCCACACGGTTGCGCGAAAACACTTCCTCAGGCAACTCGAACAATAGTAAAACGGTCACTGTGGAACAACGATGGCGAATCACAAGTGGAGATACACAGAGAACGCAGAAGCGCTCGGCGACCAAATACACGTCGTCCGATGAGACGATGGACCGAACGACCAACCAAGGTTGTCCCAACTCAAGCCATTTGTGTCGGCAATGGTCGGGTAACTCACGGCTGTCCGGACCTCACTGCTGCTCTCTCCCGACACCCTTGATGTCCGTTCGCAACTCGACCAGGAGACACTGGCTCGGACCCAACCGTGCAGAGGGAACACCGGCCCATTGGCCACCTGAAAGGAACCGACCCAGGTCCCGCAATATAACCAACTGAAGGGGCCCAGAAGCGGTCAGAAAAAACAAATACACGACGCGCCATGAGACGACCGACCGAACGACCAACCGACGGTCGTCCCCGCTCAAGTCTCCTTCCGCCGGACAGTGCATGTGTGTCGCCAGCGGTCGGGCGAGTACTGGCTGTGCAGACCTCACTGGAGCTCCATCCCGACTGAACTCCCGACACACGACGAACCGGGAAATACCAGCGGTCGCTCTTATCGATAAGCGCTGATGGTGCCACTCACGAGCAGGCAAGTAAATCGAATAAGAAAAGAGGCGGCAGTACCGTAAAGGCGAGATGACAAGCAATAAACGGCATGAACACGAGCGGCGCACGGCTCAACATTACCTTCCTGACACATTTATTTACATCTACATACATACTCCGCAATCCACGATACGGTGCGTGTCGGAGGGTACCTCGTGCCACAACTAGCATCTTCTCTCCCTGTTCCACTCCCAAACAGAACGAGGGAAAAATGACTGCCTATTTACCTCTGTACGAGCCCTAATCTCTCTTATCTTATCTTTGTGGTCTTTCAGCAAAATGTTAAGTTGGCGGCAGTAAAATTGTACTGCAGTCAGCCTCAAATGCTGGTTCTCTAAATTTCCTCAGTAACTATTCACGAAATGAACGCCTCCTTTCCTCTAGAGACTCCCACCCGAGATCCTGAAGCATTTCCGTAACACTCACGTGATGATCAAACCTACCAGTAACAAATCTAGCAACCCGCCTCTGAATTGCTTCTATGTCCTCCCTCAATCCGACCTGACAGGGATCCCAAACGCTCGAGCAGTACTCAAGAATAGGTCGTATTAGTGTTTTATAAGCGGTCTTGTTTAGAGGTGAACCACATCTTCCTAAAATTCTACCAATGAACCGAAGGCGACTATCCGCCTTCCCCACAACTGATATTATATGTTTGTCCCACTTCATATCGCTCTGCATTGTTACGCCCAAATATTTAATCGACGTTACTGTGTCAAGGGCTACACTACTAATGGAGTATTCAGACATTACAGGATTCTTTTTCCTACTCATCTGCATTAATTTACGTTTATCTATATTTAGAGTTAGCTGCCATTCTTCACACCAATCACAAATCCTGTCCAAGTCATCTTGTATCCTCCTACAATCACTCATCGATGACACCTTCCCGTACACCACAGCATCATCAGCAAACAGCCGCACATTGCCATCCACCCTATCCAAAAGATCATTTATGTAGATAGAAAACAACAGCGGACCTACCACACTTCCCTGGGGCACTCCAGATGATACCCTCACCTCCTATGAAACAGAAAATAATCGGTATAAAAATACACTGATGGAAAAAACCGCAACGTCAAAAAATAATTAAGGTAGTCCAATGAAATTTCATTAATACTATTGTATAGGTAACATATTGAAGTGATTAACATTACAAAGTCACTGGTTTATGTAATCGTGTGATAAACATTTGCAAATGTGAGATACTAGTACACTGATAATCGGTTTAACAGTTACAATGTTGAATTAAAGTATGCAAACGTGCATGCATTTTATTGTACAGGTGCCGGATGTCAGTTTGTGGACTGCAGTTCCATGCCTATTTCACTTGGTCGGTCAGTACAGGAACAGTTACAGCTGTTTGTGGACGACGCTGGTGTTGTCCGATAATGTCCCATATGTACTCGATTGAAGACATATCTGGTGAGGGAGCAGGAAAAGGCAACATGTCGACACTCTGTTGAGTATGTTGGATTATAATAACGGTATGTAGGCGAGGGTTATCCTGCCGGAAAAACACCCCATGGAATGTTGTTCACGAATGGCAGTACAATAGGTCGAATCAACAGTCTGACGTACATATTTGCAGTCAGGGTATGTGGGATAACCACGACAGATTTACTGTTGTCGTAAGAAACCGCACCTTAGACCGTAATTCCAGGAATAGATCCAGTGTCTCTCGCACACAGGCAGGTTGGTAGCAAGCCCTCAACTGGCCTCTTTCTAACCATCACACGGCCCTCAAAAATCAGCAGACCTACGCCCTCCCATTGGACGAGCTCCCGCTTGACGGCACTGAAGTCACAAATGGCGGAGGTTTGGAATCGGTGGAATACACGACACATATCGTCTGGCTCGGAGTTGTCCTTGATTTTGTAAAATTTGTAAAATTTCGTTGACTCACTTTGGTGCACGTTGTTGTTGTTGTTCTAGTTGTTGTGGTCTTCAGTCCTGAGACTGGTTTGATGCAGCTCTCCATGCTACTCTATTCTGTGCAAGCTTCTTCATCTCCGAGTACCTACTGCAGCCTACATCCTTCTGAATCTGCATAGTGTATTCATCTCTTGGTCTCCCTCTACGATTTTTACCCTCCACGCCGCCCTCCAATACTGAATTGGTCATCCCTTGATGTCTCAGAACATGTCCTACCAACCGATCCCTTCTTCTTGTCAAGTTGTGCCACAAACTCCTCTTCTCCTCAATTCTATTCAATACCTCCTCATTAGTTACGTGATCTACCCATCTAATCTTCAGCATTCTTCTGTAGCACCACATTTCGAAAGCTTCTATTCTCTTCTTGTCCAAAATATTTATCGTCCATGTTTCATTTCCATACATGGCTACACTCCATACAAATACTTTCAGAAACGACTTCCTGGCACTTAAATCTATACACAATGTTAACAAAATATCTCTTCTTCAGAAACGCTTTCCTTGCCATTGGCAGTCTACATTTTATATCCTCTCTACTTCGACCATCATCAGTTATTTTGCTCCCCAAATTGTGGTGTCACCGCCAGACACCACACTTGCTAGGTGGTAGCCTTTAAATCGGCCGCGGTCCGTTAGTGTACGTCGGATCCGCGTGTCGCCACTATCAGTGATTGCAGACCGAGCGCCGCCACACGGCAGGTCTAGAGACACTTCCTAGCACTCGCCCCAGTTGTACAGCCGACTTTGCTAGCGATGGTTCACTGAAAAATTACGCTCTCATTTGTCGAGACGATAGTTAGCATAGCCTTCAGCTACGTCATTTGCTACGACCTAGCAAGGCGCCATTACCCGTTACTATTGATGCTGTAAAACATGTACCGTCAAGAGCGATGTTCACCAACTGTGAATTAAAGTTAAGTATTCCAGTAGTTACGTACGTTCTTTGCTACTATAAATTCCTTGACCTGTTCCAGACCTCACGCCAGCCTGCGTGAGCTTAAACGCGTGCCTTTCGGCTTCCTCATAGTGGCTTGGCTGTCTTGCCAAGCCATAACACAAATAGTAAACTGCTTTACTACTTTAAGTGTCTCATTTCCTAATCTAATTCCCTCAGCATCACCCGACTTAATTCGACTACATTCCATTATCCTCGTTTTGCTTTTGTTGATGTTCATCTTATATCCGCCTTTCAAGACACTGTCCATTCTGTTCAGCTGCTCTTCCAGGTCCTTTGCTGTCTCTGACAGAATTACAATGTCATCGGCGAACCTCAAAGTTTTTATTTCTTCTCCATGGATTTTAATACCTACTCCGAACTTTTCTTTTGTTTCCTTTACTGCTTGCTCAATATATAGATTGAATAACATAGGGGAGAGGCTACAACCCTCTCTCACTCCTTTCCCAAACGCTGCTTTCCTTTCATTACCCTCGACTCTTATAACTGCCATCTGGTTTCAGTACAAATTGTAAATAGCCTTTCGCTCCCTGTATTTTACCCCTGCCACCTTTAGAATTTGAAAGAGAGTATTTCAGTTAACATTGTCAAAATCTTTCTCTAAATCTACAAATGCTAGAAACGTAGGTCTGCCTTTCCTTCTTCTAGCTTCTAAGATAAGCCGTAGGGTCACTATTGCCTCACGTGTTCCAACATTTCTACGGAATCCAAACTGATCTTCCCCGACATCGGCTTCTACCAGTTTTTCCATTCGTCTGTAAAGAATTCGCGTTAGTATTTCGCAGCTGTGACTACTGCTGCACAAATTGCTGCTGCAGATGCAGCAGTACGATGTGCCAGCGCCATACGCCGAAAACGATGGTTCTACTTCTCCGTAGCACCACGTGGCCGTCCAGAGCCATATCTTCTTCCGACCGTACATTCTCACGAACAACACTGCCAGCAATCGTATACAGTGCCCACTTTCCTGCCAAGTCTTTCAGCTGTATCGCAGGAGCACGTAGCTTCTCGTACTCCCATTACACGACCTCGTTCAAACTCAGTGAGTTGTTGACAATGGCGTCTTTGTCGTTTTAAAGGCATTTTTGTCTAGCATCAACTCACCACGTCCAATCTCGAACACAGCAAACGCTCACGACCGGTGCAGCGTGTATTTAAAGCAAACCTCATTGTCATGCAACTGGAGAGAATGAATAGACGTCACCTTTCAGAAGCAGAAACACGCCTGAAACCAGTTTCACAAAAATGGTTCAAATGGCACTGAGCACTATGGGACTTAACATCTGTGGTCATCAGTCGCCTAAAACTTAGAACTACTTAAACCTAACTAACCTAAGGACATCACACACATCCATGCCCGAGGCAGGATTCGAACCTGCGACCGTAGCAGTCGCGCGGTTCCGGACTGAGCGCCTAGAACCGCTAGACCACCGCGGCCAAACCCGTTTCACAACGTGCGATATGGTCGAGAATTTCAAACTGACCCGAATATAGAGCAAATTTCCTTAACTAAACGTCTATGGTCACACAAATTTGTTTCGAACAGTAGTGCTGTTGACAAGATGACTCTTGCATATCTTATTATTATACACTCCTGGAAATGGAAAAAAGAACACATTGACACCGGTGTGTCAGACCCACCATACTTGCTCCGGACACTGCGAGAGGGCTGTACAAGCAATGATCACACGCACGGCACAGCGGACACACCAGGAACCGCGGTGTTGGCCGTCGAATGGCGCTAGCTGCGCAGCATTTGTGCACCGCCGCCGTCAGTGTCAGCCAGTTTGCCGTGGCATACGGAGCTCCATCGCAGTCTTTAACACTGGTAGCATGCCGCGACAGCGTGGACGTGAACCGTATGTGCAGTTGACGGACTTTGAGCGAGGGCGTATAGTGGGCATGCGGGAGGCCGGGTGGACGTACCGCCGAATTGCTCAACACGTGGGGCGTGAGGTCTCCACAGTACATCGATGTTGTCGCCAGTGGTCGGCGGAAGGTGCACGTGCCCGTCGACCTGGGATCGGACCGCAGCGACGCACGGATGCACGCCAAGACCGTAGGATCCTACGCAGTGCCGTAGGGGACCGCACCGCCACTTCCCAGCAAATTAGGGACACTGTTGCTTCTGGGGTATCGGCGAGGACCATTCGCAACCGTCTCCATGAAGCTGGGCTACGGTTCCGCACACCGTTAGGCCGTCTTCCGCTCACGCCCCAACATCGTGCAGCCCGCCTCCAGTGGTGTCGCGACAGGCGTGAATGGAGGGACGAATGGAGACGTGTCGTCTTCAGCGATGAGAGTCGCTTCTGCCTTGGTGCCAATGATGGTCGTATACGTGTTTGGCGCCGTGCAGGTGAGCGCCACAATCAGGACTGCATACGACCGAGGCACACAGGGCCAACACCCGGCATCATGGTGTGGGGAGCGATCTCCTACACTGGCCGTACACCACGGGTGATCGTCGAGGGGACACTGAATAGTGCACGGTACATCCAAACCGTCATCGAACCCATCGTTCTACCATTCCTAGACCGGCAAGGGAACTTGCTGTTCCAACAGGACAATGCACGTCCGCATGTATCCCGTGCCACCCAACGTGCTCTAGAAGGTGTAAGTCAACTACCCTGGCCAGCAAGATCTCCGGATCTGTCCCCCATTGAGCATGTTTGGGACTGGATGAAGCGTCGTCTCACGCGGTCTGCACGTCCAGCACGAACGCTGGTCCAACTGAGACGCCAGGTGGAAATGGCATGGCAAGCCGTTCCACAGGACTACATCCAGCATCTCTACGATCGTCTCCATGGGAGAATAGCAGCCTGCATTGCTGCGAAAGGTGGATATACACTGTACTAGTGCCGACATTGTGCATGCTCTGTTGCCTGTGTCTATGTTCCTGTGGTTCTGTCAGTGTGATCATGTGATGTATCTGACCCCAGGAATGTGTCAATAAAGTTTCCCCTTCCTGGGACAATGAATTCACGGTGTTCTTATTTCAATTTCCAGGAGTGTATATACAGGGTGTTACAAAAAGGTACGACCAAACTTTCACGAAACATTCCTCACACACAAAGAACGAAAATATGTTATGTGAACATGTGTCCGGAAACGCTTACTTTCTATGTTAGAGCTCATTTTATTACTTCTCTTCAAATCACATTAATCATGGAATGGAAACACACTGCAAAGGAACGTACCGGCGTAACACTTTGTTACAGGAAATGTTCAAAATGTCCTCCGTTAGCGAGGATACATGCATCCACCCTCCGTCGCATGGAATCCCTGATGCGCTGATGCAGCCCTGGAGAACTGCGTATTGTATCACAGCCGTCCACAATACGAGCACGAAGAGTCTCGACACTTGGTACCGGGGTTGCGTAGACAAGAGCTTTCAAATGCCGCCATAAATGAAAGTCAAGAGGGTTGAGGTCAGGAGAGCGTGGAGGCCGTGGAATTGGTCCGCCTCTACCAATCCATCGGTCACGGAATCTGTTGTTGAGAAGCGTACGAACACTTCCATGTAGGAGCTCCATCGCGCATGAACCACATGTTGTGTCGTACTTGTAAAGGCACATGTTCTAGCAGCACAGGTAGAGTATCCCGTATGAAATCATGATAACGTGCTCCATTTAGCGTAGGTGGACGAAACTAAAATGAACTCTAACATGGAAATCAAGCGTTTCCGGACAGATGTCCACATTACATCTTTTCTTTATTTGTGTGTGGGGAATGTTTCCCGGAAGTTTGGCCGTACCTTTTCGTAACACCCATTATATACCGGTTGATCAAAAAGTCAGTATAAATTTGGAAACTTAATAAACCACGGAATAATATAGATAGAGAGGTAAAAATTGACACACATGCTTGGAATGACATGGGGCTTTATTAGAACAAAAAAAACTAAGTATTGCTAGACGCGTGAAAGATCTCTTGATGATGATCGTGTGCTCAGCCGCCACTTTTGTCATGCTTTGCCTCTCAGGTCCCCAGACCTCAGTCAGTGCGATTATTGGCTTTGGGGTTACCTGAAGTCGCAAGTGTATCGTGATCGACCGACATTTCTAGGGATGCTGAAAGGCAACATCCGACGCCAATGCCTCATCATAACTCCGGACATGCTTTACAGTGCTGCTCACAACATTATTGCTCGACTACAGCTATTGTTGAGGAATGGTGGTGGACATATTGAGCATTTCCTGTAAAGAACATCATCTTTGCTTTGTGTTCCTTTGTTATGCTAATTATTGCTATTCTGATCAGATGAAGCGTCATCTGTCGGACAGTTTTTGAACTTTGTATTTTTTTGGTTCTAATAAAACCCCATGTCATTCCAAGCATGTGTGTCAATTTGTACCTCTCTATCTACTTTATTCCGTGATTTATTCAGTTTTCTTTTTGATCACCCGGTATATTTGGCGGTGCTGGTGCTGATTTGATGTTTACCATTTGTCGAAGCCACTATCGCTCCAGTTTATTAGGACGTGTTACTACAAAACAGATCTGAATATGGTCATTATACACCGAAGCCGGTGGTCTGATGACAAAGAAATTTGTCACCGTAGACGTGAAGTAACGGAAATTTACAGGAGCCCGTTGCCACAATGCCCTTGAACACCGTACTGTTTGATAGTGCAGAACCATGTGCCACTCTCTGAAAACTAAGAGCCCTCCATCGGCACCATTTCCGTCCAAACGAGTCGTAAAGCACAATTCTTTCGATCCAGTCGGAACGTCCATCTCCGTTCGCTGCCTGGACGGTACTCCACCCTCCTCACGTAGAGTGTCGAAGATCTCGTGTGACGCCGCGATGTCTCAAAGACGGCTACGGTCGGCTGCAGTAGTGCCAACCACCGGCATAAAAAAGAAATGGTTTAAATGGCTCTGAGCACTATGGGACTTAACTTCTGAGGTCATCAGTCCCCTAGAACTTAGAACTACTTAAACCTAACTAATCTAAGGACATCACACACACCCATGCCCGAGGCAGGATTCGAACCTGCGACCGTAGCGGTCGCGCGGTTCCAGACTGTAGCACCTAGAACCGCTCGGCATCTCCGGTCCCACCGGCACAGTCTCGCTACAGTAGCTACTCTGCCCCCCTCAACACCTAATTATTGAACGATATCCCTTGATGCCGCGGGATATGACATATCAACCGATTCCTTCTTTTAGCCAAGTTGTGTTACAAATTTCTGAACTTGCGCGATTCTTTTCAGTACCTCCTCATTAGCTACTACATCTACCCATCTGCTCTTCACCATACTTCTCCAGCATTGCATTTCAAATTTTTTTATCCTCTTCTTCTACGAAGTCCTTATGGTCCATACTTGCGTACTAGCCAACACATGAGACAAATACCTTCAGGAAAGACTTCCTGATGCTTAAATTCCTACTCGATGTTAACAAATTCCTCTTTTCCAAAAACGCTTTTTGTGCCATGAACAATCCGCTTTTTAAATCCGCTCTACCTCGACCATCATAAGTTTTCTGCTGCACAGGTAGAAAAACACGCTACCTTTGGTGTCTCATTCCGTAAAATAATTCCGTCAGCATCGCTTTATTTAATTCAACTATATGTGTTATCTGAAGTCTCCCGAGTGAGCGCGCTAAGTTCCCGTCGCTTCCGATAGATAGTGTAGCTGCAGGACAGTTTCAAAATGGCGTCTGTAGGGAATGTACGTTACAAGCAACGTGCCGTCATTGAATTTCACTGCAGAGAAAGAAACTGTGGGAAATGTTCACAAACGCTTGTGCAAAGTCTATGGAGCATCTGCTGTCGGCAAAAGTACAGTTAGTAGCTGGGCACGGAGTTTGAAGTCATCAGAAGGCGGTTCGGTGGAGCTCCACGATTTGCAGCGGTCGGGGAGACCATCCACGGCTGTCACACTTGACACACCTGACCTAGCCTCCTCGGACTTCCACTTGTTTGTGCCATTAAAGGATGGAATTCGTGTAAAACATTTTGAGGACGATGAGGAGGTGAATCACACAGGGAAGCACTGGCTCCACGACCTGGACAAAGATTGGTACCGACAGGGCATACACGCCCTCGTTTCGGCTGAAGGAAGGCCATAGAACAGGATAGAAATTACGTGGATAAATAGAGAGTGTAGATAAAATACCATTCTTTCATCTGTCTAGTTCTCATTATGTTCAGTAACGAATTGTTGAAGAAAAAAAATGCAGTGCACAACTTTCTGGGCAACCCTCGTTTGATCGCTTTTCAAGGAGCTATTCACTCCATTCAGCCTTTCTTCCAAGTCATTTTCCATGCCAGACAAAATTCCATCGATAAACCTCAAAGTTTTTATTTCGTCCCCCTAAATGTTAATGTCTTTCCAAATTTTTCCTTGCTTTCCCTTACTCAACGTACAGACTTAACAACAAGGGGTACAGTATAAAACCCTGCCTCACTCAATCAACAACTGCTTGCCTTTCATGTCCTTCTCATTTTTGTAAGTAATTTTTTCTATATTTCATCCGTTTAACGTACTGCTCAGCAGAAGGCAACAGTCAAAACTTTTAGGTAGTGCAATGTTGTGGTATCAAGCCTACTTTTGGGACAGAAAGCAATGTGTTGTCTGTGGGAGTAAAAAGTCTTCCTGGAACAATGTTACCTCGGGAGTGCCTTGTAAGTCAAAGATGTTTCATTGATTTTGTGGTGTCACCGCCAGACACCACACTTGCTAGGTGGTAGCCTTTAAATCGGCCGCGGTCCGTTAGTATACGTCGGACCCGCGTGTCGCCACTATCAGTGATTGCAGACCGAGCGCCGCCACACGGCAGGTCTAGTCTAGAGAGACTCCCTAGCACTCTCCCCAGTTGTACAGCCGACTTGCTAGCGATGGTACACTGACTACTTACGCTCTCATTTGTACAGACGACAGTTTAAGCATAGCCTTCAGCTACGTCATTTGCTATGACCTAGCAAGGCGCCATATTCAGTTACTACGAATGTTTTCAGAACAGATAATATTGTGAATCATGTACCGTCAACAGCGACGTTCATCATTAATTGATTAAAGGTAAGTATCAAAGTAGTTACGTCCGCTTTCTGAATTCTAATTCCTTGTCATGTTCCAGACTTCACGTCAGTATAGTTCTTCCCTCCTCACGCCAGCCTGCATGAGCTAAAACGCGTGCCTTTCGGCCTCCTCTAGTAACACGGTGTTGGCTCTTCAGCCAACCCAACAGATTTTATCCTTCGGTAAATACTATTTATGTGGCGACGACCTCCGCCCCGATGAATGACATTTGTCTTCAGCTAGCCTCGAAGAACTCGCAATTAATTTTACTACGTCATCTGAAGAGAATTTGGTCCCAAATGAAAAAAATAAATAAATAAAAATTGCATTTGTTCTTTTCGGTGGTTTCTCAACACGAGATAATGGTAAGAACGTGGTCGTAGCTTTGGGCTAGTTCCTCAACTGAGTAGAAAGTAGTGTCGCCAAGTGCAGGAAGAACGGGGCCAGTTTGACAGTTGCCACAAGCTGGTTTCGTCGATTTAGTGATTAGAAGTGTAGTTACAAGTGAAGTGAAACAGGACAAGGATACGTTCCGAAGGAAACGCGTACGCCTAACAATTCGTCACAACGTGATCAAGATGTCGCATCACGGAACAGTCCCCTTTTTCCTTTTTTCATTTTAACACGAGTGTCGGTCCCCGCCCAGAGCAGAGACGCGCAGCTATGCTTGTTCACACTTTCTCCCGACCCGTCGGGTCGCGATAATTAAATTCGGTGTCGGGACCAGCGCGGCTCTGTCTGTCCGTCAGATTAGGGGGCCAGACGTGGAGTCGCCGGCGCTTAACATACAATGGGGACCCGCCGGTTTCTTTTAATTCTGGGCGCCGTCTGGTGCCGACAATTGGACTGCTCTGTCCGCCACCAAAAGGACGACGGGGCGTGCTCTGCCAGACGTCATTGCTGAGATCTCTGGTGACGCAGGCTGTTCTACATGGGGGAAATCTGTTCGCAATACTACCTTTACCAATCGCCATAGAAACATTTCTGTCTCTTCCTGATGTAAGTGAAAAAGCAGTGCCCCATATTTAGAAGGAAGCTCTAGCCAAACTCGTCTACATGTAAGTTATACGCAAAAATCTATGGTTCACTTTTCCGTTCATTTGTTGTAACATCAAACAACGTTCCAGTGGTTCCATCACTTTCGACTCTACAAAGAATCAAACATCATCTTCAGAAAAATTAGTTTTTGACCCAACCCTGTGTTTATGACGCTAGACATGCTCAACATTGTGTCTTACATTGCTATAATTTTGTGTGCTACAATCAGTGGTGGATGTATATACTATCAGCAGACAGTGTTGCAAATGGAGTAAATATTAACGAGTAATGTATTTAATGCCTGCCTGATTGGCCGTGCGGTCTAACTCACGGTCGGCCGGTGTGGCCGAGCGGTTCTAGGCGCTACAGTCTGGAACCGCGCTACCGCTACGGTCGCAGGTTCGCATCCTGCCTGGAGCATGGATGTGTGTGATGTCCTTAGGTTAGTTAGGTTTAAGTAGTTCTAAGTTCTAGGGCACTGATGACCACAGATGTTGAGTCCCATAGTGCTCAGAGCCATTTGAACCATTTCTAACGCACGGCTTTCCGGTCGGGAATGAGTGCCGTTCCCCGCAACGAATCCGCCCGGCGGTTTTGTGTCGAGGTCTGGCGAACCGGCCAGTCTGTGGATGGTTTTTAGGTGGTTTTCCATTTGCCTCGGCGAATGCGGGCTGGTTCCCCTTATTCCGTCTCAGTTACACTATGTCGCCGATTGCTGCGCAAACAAGTTCTCCACGTACGCGTACACCACCATTACGCTACAACGCAGACATAGGGGTTACACTCGTCTGGTGTGAGACGTTCACTGGGGGGTCCACCGGGGGCCGAACCGCACAATAACCCTGGGTTCGGTGTGGGGCAGCGGACGGATGAAGTGAACTGCGGTAGTCGTGTGGGGTTGTGGACCACTGCGGCTGCGGCGGGGACGGAGCCTCTCCGTCGTTTCTAGGGCCCCGGTTAACATACAATACAATACAATACGATGTATTTAATGCCCGAAGCTAAGGTTTTACTGCTTGAATAGCGAAAATATAGTAGGTCTAAGAGATCATTCCTCTCACTATTTTGTGGTTCGTGTCAGCGTGAAAAAGTTTCTAACAGGTTTGAAATTACACTAAGATGACAAAAAGGGTCATGGGATGCCGCCTAACATCGTGTCGGACATCCTTTTGCAGGCTGTGGTGCAGCAACTCGACGCGGCGTGGACTTAACAAGTCGTTGGAAGTCCCCTGCAGAAATACTGGGCCATGCTGGTTCTATAGCCGTCCATAATTGCCAATGTGATGCCGGTGCAGGATGTTGTGCACGAACTGATCTCTCGAGTATGTCTCATAAATTATCTATGGGATTCATGTCAGGCAATCTAAGTAGCTCGAATTGTCCAGAATGTTCTTCAAACCAATTACGAACAGCTGTGACCACGTGAGATGACGCATTGTCATCCACAAAACTTCTGTCGTTGTTTGGGATAATGACGGCCACGAATGCCTGCAAATGGTCTCCAGGTAACGAACATCTAGATCTACATCTAGATCTACATCTGCATCTACATCCATACTCCGCAAACCGCCTGATGGTGTGTGGCGGAGGGTACTTTGTGTACCTGTATCGGTTCTCCCTTCTATTCCAGTCTCCTATTATTCGTGGAAAGAAAGATTGTCGGTATCCATCTATGTGGGCTCTTATCTCTCGGATTTTATCCTCATGCTCTCTGTGGTGTCACCGCCAGACACCACACTTGCTACGTGGTAGCTTTAAATCGGCCGCGGTCCATTAGTACATGTCGGACCCGCGTGTCGCCACTGTGTGATCGCAGACCGAGCGCCACCACAAGGCAGGTCTCGAGATACGGAGTAGCACTCGCCCCAGTTGTACGGACGACGTAGCTAGCGATGCACACTGACGAAGCCTCGCTCATTTGCAGAGCAGACAGTTAGAATAGCCTTCAGCTAAGTCAATGGCTACGACCTAGCAAGGCGCCATTAGTAGTTTATTGCCTGAATCTACAGAGTCTCACTTGTATCGTCAATAGCGATGTACAACCATGATGGATTAAAGTTAAGTATTCCAGTAGCTACGTACTTTTCTTTATAGCATTCATTACGTATCCTGTTTCAGACCTCACGCCAATCTTCACGTGAGCTAAACGCGTGCCTTTCGGCTACTTCCGAGTGGCGTGGCTGTCTTGTTACGCCACAACAGTCTCTTCGCGAAATATACGTAGGAGGGAGCAGAGCAATAAACTGCTTGACTCCTCGGTGGAGGTATGTTCTCGAAACTTCAACAAAAGCCCGAACCGAGCTACTGAGCGTCTCTCCTGCAAAGTCTTCCACTGGAGTCTACGTATCACCTCCGTAACGATTACTAAGTGATCCTGTAACGAAGCGCGCTGCTCTCCATTGGATCTTCTCTATCTCTTCTATCAACCCTATCTGGTACGGATCCCACACTGCTGAGCAATATTCAAGCAGTGGGCGAACAAGTGTACTGTAACCTACTTGCACAGGTCACAGCCCATTCCATTTAAACACAGCCCCCACCGTTATGCAGCCACCACCCAGCATGTCAGTACGTTGATGACAACTTGGGTCCATTGCTTCCTGGGGTCTGCGTCGCACCCGGACCGTACCATCAGCTCTTACCAACTGAAATCGGGTCTCATCTGACCAGGCCACCGCTTCCCAGTCGCATAGCGTCCAACCGATTTGGTCACCATCCGAGGAGAGGCGCTAGAGGCCGTGTCGTGCTGTTTGCGAAAGGACACCTGCGTCGATCGTCTGCCGCCATAGTTCATTAATGCGAAATTTCGACGCACTGTTCTGAAGGATAGGTTACTCGTACGGCCAGCATTGATTTCTATGGCTGTTCCACCCAGTGTTGATTGCCTTTTACTCTTACAACTGTACGCGAATGCCGCTGCTCTCGGTCGTTAAGTGAAAGGCGTCGGCCACTGCGTTGTCGGTGGTGAGAGGTAATGGCTGACATTTAGTATTCTCGTCACACTCTTGCCACTGTGTACCTTGGAATATAGAATTTCCTAGCGATTTCCGAAATGGAATGTCCCATACGCCTAACTCCAACTATGAATCTGTTTTCAAAGTCTTTTAATTCCCGTCGTGCGGCCATAATCGCTTCGGAAACTTTTTCACATGAATCTCCTGAGTACACATGACAGCTCCACCAAAGGACTGCAGTCTTATACGTCATGTAGGCGATACTCCCGCTAACTGTATATGTGCATATCGCTATCCCGTGATTTTTGTACCTCAGTGTAGCTCTTAAATGAGTGGATTATGGCAGCATCCTAAAATTTTTTAGTTCAGTCATGTGAAACATTGAAAACCAAATTTTTTGGTCAGTGGAAGCCATTAGATAGACGACTTGCAGCTGGCACTTGGTTTTAGCCGTTTGGTAATTCGTATCGTATCCGTAGCGGTCGCGAAGACACGTATGGATTGGAGAACACATAGTCTTCTTCAACGCGCTCCATATGTAAATCAGTGAGGAAGCACCACTGGAAGTGGTACAGTAGCAAGTAGGCTCTAACATTCACTTTAGAGTGGTTTTCGGAGGGTTTAGGTAATGTGATTTGAGTCGAGTAGGTTACTAGTCCACTGCCTCTCCGAACATGGGCCAAACACTATGAGCCGTGTGTGGCTCGTGTTCCTACCATCATGTATTTTACACCCTGTTTTTAACCTACTTCCACCTCACTAGTTCAATTTAAATTACTGCTGTGACTGAGTTGCTGCTTTGCCTGACCCTGAGCGGCGCTAGCAGCGCGTATCGATATATCGCCTCTCGTAGTATCTTTGCTCGACTGCTATTACTTCCCCGTCGTTGTCTGCCGTAAGCCAGTTCAGGTCGCGAGTTCGGGCTGCCAGTCAGTTGGGACGCGTCTGGAGCGCAGCCTGGACCTGCCAGTCGGAGGTTGCAATGCGGCACTAGTGCAGTCGGGTTGGAGCAGCAGTGAGGTCTGCGTCGACATGGCTCGCCCGACCATTGCCGCCACGCATCACTTGAGCCGGGCCACGGCCTTGGTGGGTCGTCGGTCGGTCGTCCTACCGGACGAATTGTTTTGGCTCGCCAATCGTTCGTGAGTCGGCTATGTGTGTTTACATCGACTCCCTATTTGTCTTCGTACATGCTTAGTTACTGTTGGGTATCGTTCAGGTCTTCGTGCAAGTGTTCGTGTCTAGTTGGCGTTATTTCCCCTGACGACTATTTTAGATGACGTCGCCATTCTGAGAGGAGTCGGTCGGTTGCTGCGGACCAGGGAGGATATCTCCGTGCGGCGCGGTCGGCTGGGTCAGCTGCCGGTCCCTGCACTGTCTCGGAGCGTGTGTGGAGCTGTTCGTTCGCTACCAGCTTCGTGGCTCACCGACCCAGGGCGTCAACGTTGAGTAGTGTCTTAAGTAACCAAGCCACGTCCATTCATGTTGTGTGGTTCGTCTCGGTGGTTCGCTGTTGGGGAGGTTTTCCTGTGAGCAACACCGAGTGTTTGTATTGCTGAAATTTAGCCTCCATGACGTGGTTCAAACGTTTCAAATGGCGCTGAGCACTGTGGGACTTCCCATCGGAGGTCATCAGTCGCCTAGTCCGGCTAACTAACCTAAGGACATAACACACATCGATGCCCGAGGCAGGATTCGAACCAGCGACAGTAACGGTCGCGCGGTTCCAGTCTGAAGCGCCTAGAACCACTCGGCCACACCGGGCGGCGCCATGCGGTGGAATTAACTATTGGTTGACTGCATGTCAAGAGCACCAGCGGAATTATCTACCTTGTGGCCGTTAGTGTTCCGGTTACCTGCCCTGGCCACTAAAGTAATTTCAGGCAGTGTCCTTTCCTGACCTGTTGTGGCTGTCCAATACGGTGTCTAGTTTTGACAGCTTAATACATAGGCCTATACATATTTGATTGTGGATAATTACGTCCATAACATTTGGGTGTTTGAGTTCTCATGTACCGATTGATGGCAAGCAACTCGTTTTGTCGGTCGGTTCATGGTTGTCTCTTGGTTGGGTTACCGACGGATCAAGTGTAGTTCGGGCCTCTACCTGTCTCGCCAAAGTGAATGTTTCGAGGGCAGCCCTCCCCCCCCCCCCCCCGCCCCCTTCCGGAGGCGTCTGAGTGCCGTTGTCTGTACTGTCCTTTTCATGGGCGTTTAATGGTCTGTTGGTAATCTATTACAGCCGACGTTTTAAAAGAAACAAAATTTTTATTGTGTTTTATGTAATTCAATTTATGTAAATCAATTGTGGGCCTTCGGCTGTTAAGAACCATATTCTTAAATTTAGTTATTGTCGTTGCGTTGTTTTTTCATTTAGTGTGCGTTCGGATATTGAGAATTTAAAGGTTAAGGTATTTTTTAATTTTAGGAAAACAACTGTGGGCCTTCAGCCGGTTCAAGCCTTATCCTCGAAATTTCCCCTTAGGCAAAAGCATTGCGGTCTTCTGCCTTAAAAGGTTATGGCAATATATTTTTAAATTTTGAAATTTAATTGTGTTCTTCAGCCGTTTGTAATGCACCTTGCATATGTTTGTTCTATCTACTTTTGCCTTGAGGCTTTCCACCTAGGTGTGAATTTGCTATTATAACTGCATTTTTATCGTGTTGATTATTAAGATTTCTTGTTTGGAGGCCTTCAGCCACAGCATTTTGAAACTCATAGTTGTAAAGGTTGGACTATGTGCGGTTTTGGTATAAAGGTGTTGTTCAAGTACAATAAATTACAATTTTGAGTGAAACTGACCGACACCTTATTTGGCCCTTTTCACAATCCTAATCACCTGTTCTGCCCAGCGGGTTTAGCGGGCGTCTCACTCTACAATGTGAAACTTTTCATTAAGGTAAGAGGATCCCTTCAATTGTGCTAATGCTGGATTATCTGCGTTAGGCGGGCAAACATCAGGCTCAGGCTTCTCCCTTGGAACAGAAAATTAGTTCTTACAGATCGAAAAGACCAAACGTATTAATTGGTTATTAGTAAACTTTGGCAGGATATTTGGTATGGTCCAGGAATTTTTCTGGCTTATTAAAGGCAGTAATATCCACCAAATACAGATGCTGATAATAGAAGTCCAGCTGAAACCGGAAGTGAATAGCTGCGAAATCCAGAAGCATGACTGAAAAGTATAGTTTGAAGAAACGTGTCACATTTTTCTACACGATGTGGTATTGGTCAAAAATGGAACAAAACTTAACATAGTACGTGAACCGTAAAATTACTACTGGTTCACCAAAGGTTATTAATCTCTATCAATACACAAAATGTAAAGTGGAAGTAGGTGTCAAGGAATAACAGGTGAAATTACATACAATTTTCAGTAACACACATTATTCAAATTTGGTGCAAGACTTTACGATATTTAAAAAAACGCCAATAATCTAACAAATAAGTCACAAATTACGATAGGAAAGGACTTTTAAAGTATTAAATTATCATTAAAAATTTCACGCCAGTAACAGGCGAGTACAGGCAAGCAATTTAACGTATACAACGCGCCGCTGTATAATATTTCAAGCTCGGCTAAATTACAGGTGAATTTCACTCCATTCATTAAATGGCGAAGAATCTGTCTGCAACATATAAAGTCAATCCTGTTTACAAAAGTTCTCAAAATAGAAAAACCAAAACGCATGAGTCATGCACACGGGGGTCACTCACAGTTAATAAGATTAACCTTTCCAAAATATATATATATATAAAAATTACAAATTTCTGCCAGTTAACTTACGGCAAACACCCACGCTCGCCAGGTAGGACTTGCGAACTTTTACAACATTCTCCTTTCAAGGCAACAATTTCTACCAGTAATGAAATGGCAAACTTTTGCATGGCAAGAAAACACGCTAATAACCAACTGTCTGTATAAAAGATATAAGCACGTTGAGTAAAAGCCTTAAAAGGTATAGCATTGGAAAAACACACAACAGTTTTTGCTGACTAGAAACAATATAAAAAATCCACTACGACCTACATTAACCTTGCTTGATTATAGCCGAATACACATAAACACAAATTTACGTAAGATACAGCTTCCAGATGAGCAGGAATTCGTTATGCAATTGACTAGTTCTTACCACGAGGCTAAAGGAATTTTTCTTCTTTCTTAGAGCTCCTTTTACACGTGAGTCTAGTAATACTAGTTACGGCAGGCGAGAGAATGGACCAGGTCTTAGTGCCTTGCATTTTAAACAGTACAGTCATTGGTGCCTTAGACTTTCCCAGACATGGCAGAGGCTAACAGTCGAATAAACACGTAGGTAATGGTTCAAATGGCTCTGAGCGCTATGGGACTTAACTTCTGAGGTTATCAGTCCCCTAGAACTTAGAACTACTTAAACCTAACTAACCTAAGGACATCACACACATCCATGCCCGAGGCAGGATTCGAACCTGTGACCGTAGCAGTCGCGCAGTTCCAGACTGCGGCGCCTAGAACCGCTCGACCACTCCGGCCGGCAAACCCGTAGGTAAGCTGGGAGGGGAAAGAAGCAATCCGAACCACAGATTTACTCTGACTCTCCCCCTTTCGTCCACGAAAGGGGACAAACGGACCACCCTTTCTAGTATTACCACCTTCCCGCGGGTGGGCAGACGAGGATGAATGGCGGGAAACCCCGCAAAAAATGCGGCTGGTATAGTTAACAAGAATAAGTAAATTGAATTCAATTAAACTTCATAAAATCTGTTAACAATCAATACTCAACTTCTGGTGCTTTACGACTCCCAGGACTGAACCAACGCAGCACTTCCAAATGTTCTGCCGAGCCGCCCGCTGTCAGCCGTTTCAACGGATGCAGGAAGGCGCGCCGATTTTCAGAAGCTCTTCGCCGGTCGACAGCATACGGCCGAACTGCAGATTAGGCCCCTCGCAGACCCACGCTCAGGAAGATTCCTTTCTTGACGAGCAGTTAATGCCCCGTACAACGGAGCCGCTGCTCGCGTCGCTTACGCTGATGCCGCGGTCTGCGTGCTGTCCCTCTAGCACCGGCAGAGAAATCGCTTCTTGATGCACCGGCTGCCAACCATCACTGAGAGCCCATACAGCCACTTCTTAAACCCACGCGAACCGCCCACTTTTCCCCTTTCCCGCTAGACACCGAAGCCTTCAATTGCGACAAAGGCACCACCGCCAGAAAACGGAGGGCGACTGCTTCACACTACGCGCTGCGGCGCCCTTTTCAGAGCTAACTGTACTACGGTTCAGTACGTATGGAAACCAATACCTTTTGAGATATGCGCCAATCTGCCTTCTCATCCCCATCTGCGTGTTACAAGACACTACAGGCAGTGCTGTACGTGGGTACCACGCGTCCTGACACACACTTCAGTCTTCCTCCGCAGTGACTCACGCTCTCTTTCAAATACACCTGCCTCCATTCAGATTGCGCCACATGTATTGGTCACGGGCAAATGTAACGTCTGCACGTTGTCGATGAGATCGTCATACACCAATGCCTTCAAATGTCGCCGTAGCCAGAAATCCAACGGATGCAGTCCCGCTGAACGGGGAGACCATGCTGCCGGATCTCCTCGCAATGCTGCAGTGAGGTACCGTCACCAGATCCGTGGAAAAAGGGGTGGTGCCCTGATATATAAAGCACAATAACTGTCTTTCTGCAAGGATAACGTTCCGCAGTCGGCCTCAGTAGCTGAATGGTCAGTATTGTATTGTTTTAGCATCTGAAGACAGTCATTGTATGGCCGAAACCGGTTATGACTGTGTCATAAACATGTGATTGTGTCTATAAATAAACAAAAAAGTTTTACAAGAGAATCAATCACTCACTCCATAGACAAAATGTTTTTTCCAAGAATCTCTTTTGTGTGTCACTTGCGGAATTATGAGTAAGGATGGCCATCTCCTTGTTTGCGGATCGACGGATGATGTTTGGCTTTTGGTGTGCCAGATGCTGGCATTTCTCTCACGCGTGGCTCTCGACCAGATAACTGCACAATCGCTCCTCTTCCCAACTGGCGTGTATTTTCTGACAGCAAAAACGAACTCTCTGACGTGGGTATGTAGCCACGCCGTCCACTACTTGTTTGGCGACGGTGAGATGAGAGTTCTCGATTTAGCCACTAGTCAAACGAACGATACTGTGTGATCGTACGCAATCGCAGGTACCAGCAATACTTCTCAGATTTTCTCTGGAGTGCATTCCATAACCCACATCGCAGCTACAGTATCTAAGACAGTTGAACCACGAAAGACTGCCAACGGCAACAAGATACAAGATGAAAGAAGACATGCATCGATAATTCCGCGGCGAGTACCACCATGGAGCCTCCTCACGTCGTAACGACACGACCTCTTTTGTTTTTCTTTTATGTTCTATAGTCGATGAGAACAGGCCTCAATTTTCCTCACCCTCGGTATTATGGGGCATACCATAGCACGAACTGTTGCAGCACATTGGTCACTTTTTGGACAGGCCTCCAACTGCAGATTCTGCCCACTTGGACCTTGACCCCTCCTTAGCAATTAATCGAAAAAAAGTTGGTGGCTGAGCACTGAAGGGCTGTATAAAAAAAGCGACAAAAGCAAAGATAAAGAAAGTGGTAAACATTGTGAAATGTAGGTATGAAGTCGCGAGTTCGACTCCCCCTCAATGCCTTATTCCTTTAAATCGTATCTTGGGTGTCTGCAAAACGAAACAAAAAGCAAAGAATTTAAAAAAGTGGTCAGCGCAGCAAATTTCTAACTAAAAGTGCCCCCCCTTTATGTACACACCTACAAAGAACAACCTTTTGGCATCGGGGGTTGTCTGCTAGAGTGTCACGATTGTAATGCAGGTATGTTGGACAAACAGGCAGAACCTTCAAAATTAGATTGCAAGAACATCTTCTTAATAGATGGAGACAGGTAAAACAGAGCTCTGCCTTTGCCCAATACCTTAAAGCCAGTGGCCACAGTCCATCGCAAGTACAAAATCTTAAGATTTTGCGCAAAAGGGTAAGAAGTTAAACATTTTGGAAGAAACTGAAGTATTTAGGCATATGGAAGACAAAGATTTGTCTCTCCATAACGGCCAAATATTTGGCGCCAATCAGGCCTTTTTAGAAGTTATGAAATCGGTGTTATTAATGTAATGTGAGCTCTCGTAGTTCTGCCTAAATTCAATAGCTATAAAAAAAGGGGGGGGGGAGTTTACACGCATAAATCCCGTCTTCCACGTTGGTGTGTATTTTTTAAGCCTAATTATTTTACTTGTATTTTATAAAAAAAGTTTTCTTACTAGACGTTCTAGCTCCGAATGACACAGTGTTGAATGTTATATGGGCGGCCCCTTTATTTGAAATTACGGTCCTGTGTTTTTAATGTTCTCTTTCTAGTGGTATATGATACGAAAAGTATGTTCGTGTACTGCATCTGTGTGTTGTATTATACACCTTGTTTACTCATTTTAAATTTACCGCCTTCATTTACATTTTACTTCGTCAAAATTTTAGGATAAGTTATGCACAGATGTTGCCCCTAATAAGTCCATCTTATCAATATTTTATGTGCACTACATTTATAAAGTTTTAGTGAGTATGTATATCCAGTTTACGATCTCTCATTTTTAATCACTGCTGCGTCGCAGCGCCACCTCCTGAGGTGATTCTGTATTAGGCTTCAGTACTGGCACACTACGCTGTGGCGCATTATGCTTACTACCTGAGCCCCCATCTTACTGTTACTCCTGTGAACGGGAACGCGTTATGCAGATCTTGGTGCCTCTCACGTCCATCTAAAAAAGGTAATGATTTTATTATTTTATATTTCTTGTTTTTACCGAGTTTAACGAAAGCGATGTTGGCCTGATATATTCGACGATGCCCTTTGGCTACACTGACTAAAGGACTCTTAAGAAATACCAAATTAAGGTATTTGCTCTTTCAATAGGTGAGCTGCTTATATTTTCAATAGGTTATCTGTTTATACATACTTACAGGTTATCCAAGTCTGCACAACGCGATCGTGATTCTTAAATGGATGTATTTGTTCTCTGTTTTCTATTTAGATAACCTGAAGATGCCAAAATAATGTGAAACGCGTTGTTGGAAAATAAAAATACTAAAATTGTAACCAAGACTGTTTTTAACCAATACTAGAAGTGCCTGGGTTCGATTCTCGGCCGAGTCGGAGATTTCCTCCGCTTGGGGACTGGGTGTCGTGTTGTCCTTACATTCATAGCCTCATAACTGACAATCCACTGTTGAAATGATTCTACGGGCACCTACCGAAAGCCAATAATTAAAAAAAAGGAGAAAACTTCACATATTATTGTGGAAAATTATCGCGTAGAAATCGGTAATAGGCAACAACTGTTAACTATTTGATAAAGTGTTTGGCCCTATGAGTCTGTGACAGAGAATTCCCGCCAGTTCATATTGAAGCAATCGCGATCACTATGCCTCACCTTCATGTTTGCTCGAAGATTTGTATCTGCCCACCTGTGCATATCGTTCTAATTTACTATGGCACCTCTTGTGAATCCTGCCTCGTCTGTCAATAAAATAGTCTGTGAACAGCGGTTCTTCAACGGCCCGTATCTCAACAGGTAATGGTTTCTCTGACTTATCATTATGGGAAGTTTTCTTCTACTTCTGGCCAATACCATCTCTTGAAGCAGTATGCGACACTTATTTAAGCATCCCGTGTATCGCAAGAATAGGCAAGGTTCTGCTAGCGGTGGCGCATTTGCTATTAGCTAGCGAATGCTACATAATAACGTTACGACGTGAGGATGCTCCATGGTCGTACTCGCCGCGCAGTTGTCGATGCATGTCTACACAACGGTGTCAAATGTTTCGATCGGAAGCTTCTGCAGACCACCCGCTTGAGCAAGTTGTTGTGGCAGAACGCTTTAACAAAAAAATACCTTGGAGAATATCCCGAGGAGGTGATGATGTTGTCATAACAGGGAGACCGTGTTGTCAGCAATAGAATGGGAGACTAATGCGATGGAGAAAGGTGTCACAGACAGGTAAACGTGTTAGGTTGCTCTGAATATCTTCCCTGAAAATTACTTCTGGCAGACAGACATCCGAAAATTTGGAAATTTGTGGTAAGATCCTATGGAACCAAACTGTTGAGATCATCGGTCCCTAGACTTACACACTACTTAATCTAACTTGAAGTAACTTACGATAAGGACAACACACACACACACACACACACACACACACACACACACACACACACACACACACATGCCCGAGGCGGGACTCGAACCTCCTACGGAGGGAGCCGCGCGAACCGTGGCAAGCCGCCCAGACGGTGCGGTATCCCCACACGGCCAGACATCCGACAAACGAGGGCAATGTCTTAAAACTTACAGTGAGCTTTGGAGTTAGGAGTTAGCACAGAGGTGAGCGTCATCGACTTTAGCCCTCGCATTACCAAGCGGGATATTCTAACTACCCCAGGTTGATATTTTTCCCTATAATAATGTTATCTGAAGGGCCACATCCCTGTGGTTTCACGAATTTGTACTAAAATGATTGACGTTGAATTCACACTCTCGACTGTCTAATTTTTTTGGCTTTATCATTGTTATTCAATTCATTTATTGGTGGGATTGTGTGACTATCTCGCATGGTATGAAACGTCTTATTTTCTTATTTGTAGAAAAAGAAGGTTTTGGGAAATATATCTATCACTCATCTTCTTTGTTGAGTTTTGCCATAGATCCAATGTTTGTCATTGTTGCTGGTTACTATTGTTGAGTTGAATTTGGTGTTTACTGTTGAGCTGACATCACACACGTCACTATTTCATCTGCAAGTAAGGATGTCCAAAGGACTTTCTAGCGAAGAGATCATGGAAATTCTATACAATTCTGAAGTCAGTGACGATGAAAATGAATGGCACATTGATAATGAACTGAATGAATATATGGAACCTCTTGACAAAGACCATATCATAGCATCAGATGAAGCTGACGATGAAATATCAGAAGACACTCCACATTCACGTGAACAAATAGAAGATGAAGAAGAAGGACGATGAAGAAGAAGAGGAAGACGAAGACACTGGAGATCTGTTTGTTTCTAGTAGTGGACTACAATTTGCCGGCCGCGGTGGTCTAGCGGTTCTAGGCGCTCAGTCCGGAACCGCGCGACTGCTACGGTCGCAGGTTCGAATCCTGCCTCGGGCATGGATGTGTGTGATGTTCTTAGGTTAGTTAGGTTTAAGTAGTTCTAAGTTCTAGGGGACTGATGACCACAGCAGTTAAGTCCCATAGTGCTCAGAGCCACACACACTACAATTTTCTAGTGAACCAGCAAAAGGTGGGCGGCGTCGACGTCGCAACATTTTGAACGTAACACATGGCCCAGTGAATGATGGAAAAACAACCAAAACAATAAACGAGTCATTTTTATTATTTATCCCACCGGAAATCGTGAGCATCATTGTAGATGAAACTAACAGGGAAGCCAAAAGAGTAATTTCTTTGTGTAATGCAGCTCATTCTTCGAACAAAACGACATGGAGAGATATAAATGCAACTGAAGTGAACGCTGTATTAGCAATTCTAATAGGAGCTGGTCGAACTCGTGGACATCTCACAGGTGCTTCCAATCTGTGGGGAGGTAATGTTGCCTTTCGGCAACCATTCTTTTCTGCTGCCATGTCAAGAAACCGAGTTTTGTCTATACTGAAATTCTTGCGATTTGACAACAGAGACACAGGAGCACAGAGAATTGATGAAATCAAGGACAAGCTACAAGCCATCAGGGTAGTGTTCGACAAATTTCAGTCTAATTTGTGCAAGAACTTCTATCCTTATGAATACGTGACTATTGATGAACGATTAGCAACGTACCGAGGAAACTGCCCTTTTAGGGTTTATATGAAGAGCAAGCCTTGCAAGTATGGCATTAAACTTTGGGTTTGTGCCGATGTGAAGACATCTTACTTATTACGGATCCTAATTTACACAGGAATGGTGGACAATACTTGGGAAGTGAAGCAAGGAGAGGGAGTTGTTTTGGATCTGATGGAACAATTTCTGAATAACGGTCATGGTGTAACAACTGATAATTTTTTCACTGGTTTTCCAATAGCTGCTGAACTACTAAAACGAAACACGACATTGGTTAGTACCTTGAGTTCCAATAAGAAAGAGATTACGAAGGAATTCTTGCCAAACAGAAAGAGAGAAGTACACTCTTCAATGTTTGGTTTCAGAAATGACTTGACCCTAGTTTCCTATGTTCCAAAGCAGGAAAAGGCAGTAATACTACTCTCTACTGAACATAATGAGAGACAAGTGAGTGGTGAAGAAAGTAAACGCAAACCCGAAATTATACTGTACTAAAACAAAACCAAAGGTGCTGTAGATAATGGGGACGAAATGACAAAAGAACACAGTTGTGTTAGAGGAACGAGGCGGTGGCCACTAAGAATCTTCATGGAAATGATAGATATTGCAGCACTGAATGCATATATTATGTACACTTAAAGATTTCCTGAATGGCAGAAGAATAGCCGAAGCCGCCGTAAACTCTTCACGACTGAACTGGCATTTGGACTCAGCAAAGCCAACATAGAAGAAAGAGCCAAAAATATCAACGGTCTTCATACATATGTACAAGGTGCACTCAAAGCTTGTGGTATTGCAATTCCTACAGCAGTGATCCAGACCAAGTATTACAAGTTACCAACACCACAACGGTGTCAAGATTGCAAGAGAAACGAAGATCGGAAAACAAGATTCTGTTGCGTAACGTGCAAGAAACCTGTTTGTAACACACACAGAGAAGAAACTGTCGCTGTGAAGTGCATGAAGTGTAAAAATGTACTTGACTGAAAAGTTGAAAAAAGGTCTTGTGGTATTTTACTGCAGTGACTGTTGAGGTACATAAATTGTTAATTTTCTGTTCGTTGAGTACTGAATTTAGTGAAAGATATAAAAAAAATTGTACTTTGTATCTGTGATTTGATTAATTATTTCTAATAACCTGAAAAGCTCTTGTTCAATACTAAATAAACCCATTAAATGGAAATAACTAAATCTGAAATGTTTCACTAAATTCATACAATAAAACACAAAATTCTTTTGGGTTAGTCCAACTACTCCGCTTGGTAAAATAGAGGTGTGAAAAATCTAAGCTGCTGAATGATTTTTAGCAAATTCTTTTCAGGACCTCGAACAGTTTACAAGGTCTGAAGGATGATATGGATATTTCACTTCTGCTCTCGTCTGCGCAGACGATCGGAAGTGAGTGCACTACATACGACCCATTTTCTCGAAACTGGTGATTGATATAGATTTCGGCTCAAGTTGAAAGAAAAATTCAGTATGTTAGCTCCATTTCGTACACATGTTGACTAACATGCACCAAACGCAAACTCATAGCAACACCTATTTCTCATTGCAAAGTATTCGAATTTAACACAGTACATTACTAGATCCAGAAATATCACAATATTTATGACCGTTAACGAAATTATAGGCAATACATCGTGAAGCTGACGAATGAGGCTATGAGATGCGTGAGAATCAATGGTTTTTACCGAAGAGTTTCTTGCGTGCACGCGCCTCCGTTCTGGTAGTGTAGCCGAGGTGGGCGGAGAACGTTTCGTCGGTAACGGACGAAGCTCACAGCTGTTTAGGCAATAGGCAATTGGTGCGTCCGCCCCTTCGGAACAGTGGGGTGGACTCGCTAAGCGCTGAGAACGAGAACGCGTTTCTGCGCACCGGTGCAAACTGGCGTGGTTGTCTTTTTAGGTACTTTATCAGTGTGGAGCGCTGAAGAGGTTGTGTCGGCCAAAGTATTAAGCTAGTTCATGCGTCTTCGTTATGGACTACGTTCCATACGGTGTCCTGTATTAAATTCGTCCTGTGTATTCCTGTTTATCATAGGTTATTGAACTGTCTGCAGGTCAGACCTAAACTACGTTTTCGCGGACAACTAGTTTAGCGCCTCACTGGGCTTTTGGCGCACTTTAAGGTTCAAATGGTTCAAATGGCTCTGTGCACTATGGGACTTAAAGCTGAGGTCATCAGTCCCCTAGAACTTAGAACTACTTAAACCTAACTAACCTAAGGACATCACGCACATCCATGCCCGAGGTAGGATTCGAACCTGCGACCCTAGCTGTCGCACGGTTCGAGTTCATAGCAGCTGCGGAACTACCCTAGCACGCCTCCCGTCAGACCTAAATCAGATCCGCAACATCATTGGTGAGTTGTTGTTAAGTTGAGGATTCGGGTGTGACAAGAGGCGTGCTACAGTAGTGTGTGCAGTCGCGATGACCATTGTGTACAGTGCAGTGGTCAGCGCATCTGCCTACTAACCAGGAGGCCCAGGTTCAAATTCCACTACGGGACACATTTCTGACTTTCCTCGTTGACTTAAGTCACTGCCCACTGGAAGCTTATGTCTATAATTCCCTTGTGACATCTTTCCTCATTTTCAAAGAGACTAAAGTTGACTCGTCGGACCGCACTACCTACTCTCCTCTAGACAATGACCGTCTAGTTCATGTGTTGTATGGACCTCTGAAAATGAGCAGCTTCGTCTACAGCTATGAGTAAAGGTACCCAATTCCAAATGACCATTATATGCAATTCCACCCACACCGATTTCTCGAAAAATAAAATTTGAAAAATAGAAAAAAGATGGTTGAGACAGAACTACGTTCGCTGACAGCAGCACTGCATGCTACATTTGAATCAGTTTATCACGGACAAGGCGTGACATTAGCCAGTGGTCCCTGTTGGTTAGCTTTTATGACGACTCTTCTGTGGCTTCGAGTGGACATGCTGGAGTGTCCATGTCGATAAACTAACAGATCGGGCTGGCTGATTGGTAGTATGGTCACGGGCACGTCTAGACACGCTAGGTGCTTCCTGCCGATCTGTCACGTCCCCATAACGACCCCCTCTTACTGACGCTCTATAATCGGCTAACACGTTCACACTATTTTAGTATCACGTCTGATGGCAGTAGTGGCGGACCTCATGATCACCAGGTACGATTTCTAAAGCAGTTAAAGCGCTACAAAGCGACAAATGCGCTCTCTTAGGATGGTGAGCAATATTTCCTCCAGTGAGCTCATTTGGGACCAAGCACTTGCCGTGATGTGAGGGAGACTGTTGGAGACTGAGAACTGGACGTAACGAGATGGAGTATTTATCAGCCTGCTGGCGGTACGGGAGCCCCGCAGGCCAGTGTGTGGAGATAAAGCTTGGGCGGGGCGGCCACTGTGCCGTTGTTTACCCGAGAGCGTTGTTTACGGCGGACTGCCCCCCAGACTAAACACCGGCTGTCCCCATGTGTGGTCGCTTCTCCTGCCGCCGCGCCGCGCCGCGCCGCTCCGGGGAGGCCGTCCTGCGCAAGAGCGGGCCGGGACTCCCACGCTGCAAGGCCGCGTCTGCTCCAGCCGCCGCTCCACCTGTTACCCAAACACCACCGTTCTTCCGCTCCTAGCCTCATATCACGTCCAGAAATTTAACCAATTTTTATGTGGAAGATTACGGAAACTTTACCAGATAACGGCATCCAAGTTCACACTAATAAGGCGTGACCAATTTGAAGACCAGAGAATGCACTGGCGGTGTCCCACTGGGCTCAATTCTATGTCAGAGAAATAGTACCGGATGATCAAAAAGTCAGTATAAATTTAGAAACTGAATACATCACGGAATAATGTAGATAGAGAGGTACAAATTGACACACATGCTTGGAATGACATGGGGTTTTATTAGAACCAAAAAAATACAAACGATCAAAAAATGGCGCTTCATCTGATGAGAGTAGCAATAATTGGCATAACAAAGTAAGATAAAGCAAAGATGATGTTCTTTACAGGAAATGTTCAATATATCCACCATCATTCCTTAACAATAGCTGTAGTCGAGGAATAATGTTGTGAACAGCACTGTAAAGCATGTCCGGAGTTATGGTGAGGCATTGGCGTCGGATGTTGTCTTTCAGCATCCCTAGAGATGTCGGTCGATCACGATACACTTGCGACTTCAGGTAACCCCAAAGCCAATAATCGCACGGACTGAGGTCTGGGGACCTGGGAGGCCAAGCATGACGAAACTGGGGGCTGAGCACATTATCATTACCAAACGACGCGCGCGAGAGATCTTTCACGCGTCTAGCAATAAGGGGTGGAGCGCCATCCTGCATAAACATCGTACGTTCCAGCAGATGTTTATCAGCTAGGCTGGGGATGATTCGATTGTGTAACATATCGGCCTACCTCTCAACCGTCACGGCAGCAATCACAAAACCAGAATCACGCATTTCCTCGAAGAAAAAAGGCCCGATGACAGTAGATGTGGTAAATCCAGCCCTCACCGTGACTTTCGCGTCGTGCAATGGAGTTTACACGACAGTTCTAGGATAGCCCAAATGCTGCAGTTGTGGGCGTTGACAGACCCTCGGAGCGTGAAATGATTTTCATCGGTCCACAACACGCTACTCAACCATTCGTCACCTTCCACCATCTTTTCAAACGCCCACACAGCAAATGCCCTCCGCTTCACTAAATTGCCAGGTAACAGTTCATGATGCCGATGGATTTTGTACGGATAGCATCGGAGGGTACGCCTCAGTGCCAACCAAACAGTAGTGTATGGACTGCCGGTGCGACGTGCGACTGCACGAGCGCTGACTTCCCCGTGCATAGGCGAACCCGCTACAGTCTCCATTTCTTCCTGAACTGTCAGCAGCAATACGCCTTGTGCTCGGTCGGCCACTACGGAGTCTATCGTCTAAACAACCCGTGGCTTCGAACTTCGAAATCATTCTCGCCACAGCTAAATTTGTCAACGGACCTTTACCCGTTCGAATCCCTTTCCTATGGCGATAGGATCGTAACGCTGAACTAGCACATTCCCCATTCTGATAATACAGCTTCACTGAAAGCGCCTTTTCAGGTAACGTCAACACGCTGCGGCTGCTGCCACATCTGATTCTCTCTCATTACAGCTCCTTTTATACACGATTGTCATGCGCAGTCACTGACGTTTTGCTGTCCAGCGCCATCTGTCAGACATTTTGTGAACTTTGCTTTTTTTTGTCTCTAATAAAACCCCATGTGATTCCTAGCATGTGTGACAATTTTTACCTCTCTATCCACATTATTACATGGTTTATTAAGTTTTCAAATTTATACTGACTTTTTGATCACCCGGTATATATGGTCCACCAACGCTTAATATTGCGACCACCTCAGTACAAATTTTTCCTAAGGTTTTCCAGTCTTTCGCAT
This sequence comes from Schistocerca piceifrons, assembly GCF_021461385.2. NCBI lineage: Eukaryota > Metazoa > Arthropoda > Insecta > Orthoptera > Acrididae > Schistocerca > Schistocerca piceifrons. Next base: position 91,063,639 of record NC_060146.1, on the reverse strand, counting down.
GGTTAGATGCGGCCCGTCACGACTACCTCTCCTGTGCCAGACTCTTGATTAAGGGGACTGAACTGTCGTGCTTACCGCCCGATACCGGGCACCGACACTCGGTTGAAAATGTCTTCCTCTGCATGGGAATTACATAATGTGTGTACGAGTACAGGTTTTGACACAGGAAGGAAGACATATGGTAGTTTGAATCTGACCATAAGTCGTGCACGGATAGGCAAAGCGGTGAAGGCGACTGCTCCCGTAAAGCGGGAAATTCGGGTCCTAGTCCCAGTCCAGAAAAAATTGTCATAGCATCATTCCCTTATACAGCTAATGGTTGCTTGTACTCGCAAACTGCGAATATATTCCTTGTACTTTATTAATGGGTCATTTCTTCTCCTTCCAGCACTGCATTCAACGAGAGAATTTTCTAGACCAATGGGCTTGTTTCTTAGAAATTAAGAAATAACACAGAGGAGAGAGGACCTGAGAAATTAGCGAAGAGCTGTAAATTTCTGTGCGCTTCCAAAAGGGTAATATATTATACTTTGCAGTAATTACGATTCTACAACGAGTTAGAGCTTTTTTTCTGAAACTGTGAATATTATTTAGGTGTGTTTCTTATATTGCAAGAAAAGTTAAAGCACACTATTAATAAAATAAATCTTTGTCAAAGTAAATAGTTGTCTTCACTGAAGACTAAGGACCCTCATGGATATGATGGAGTACCTAGCAGAATATCGAAGTACTGTGCTGCACACGTTAGACCGGTTATGGACGCCTTTGTAATTTTTTTCTTTAGGAATGGTCAGTTTCCTGAACGATTTAAGTACTCAGTAGTAAAGCCGCTTTATACACACATCAAAGCCGGCCGTTGTGGCCGAAAGGTTCTAGGCGCTTCAGTCTGGAACCGCGGGACCGCTACGAGCGCATGGTTCGAATCCTGTCTCGGGCATGGATGTGTGTGATGTCATTAGTTAGGTTTAAGCAGTTCTAAGTTCTAGAGGACTGATGACCTCAGATGTTAAGTCCCATAGGGCTCAGAGCCATTTTTCAACACACACACAAAAGAAAAAAAAAATGTTTCTGCATCGCCTCTGTTCAGAGTGTTCCGGAACCTGTACAGAAAATTAGAATAGCGATCAACATAAACATCATTTCCGGCCTTTTTATTGCTCATGAAAATCACAAATTGCATGTTGTACCACCATACAGCGAGACCTTCAGAGGTGGTGGTCCAGATTGCTGTACACACGAGTACCTCTAATATCCAGTGCACGTCCTCTTGCATTGATGCATTCCTGTATTTGTCGTTGCATACTATCCTCAAGTTCATCAAGGCAGTGATGGTCCAGATTGTCCCAATCCTCAACGGCGCTTCGGTGTAGATACCCAGAAGGGGTTGGTGGGTCACATCGTCCAAAAACAGCCCTTCTCAATCTATCCCAGGCATGTTCGATAGGGTTCATGTATGGAGGTCCTGAGCGAGATGTGTCATCGACAGTTGCCGAATCTCTGTACTCCTCCATCTCCGAACAACATGTCTTTGGTTCACTCCGAGACGCCTGGACACTTTCTTTCTTGAGAGCCCTTCCTGGCACAAAGTAAGAATGCGGACGCGATTGAACGGCGGTATTGACCGTCTAGGCATGACTTCAGTACAGACAACACGAGCCGTGTACCTCCTTCCTGGTGGAATGACGGGAACTGATCGGCTGTCGGACCCCCTCGGTCTAATAGGCGTGGGTCATGTATGGTCGTTTACAACTTTGGCGTGTTTAGTGACAGCTCTGAACAGTGAAATGGTCTGTGCCTGTGATACAACAATCACATCCAACGTCTATCTTCAGTAGTTCTGGGAACCGGGGTGATGTAAAACTTTTTTGATGTGTGTAAAAATAGGGAAACGGATAATTTAGACACTTTTAGACCTGCTTCTATGTTTCTATGCCATCAGTGTAAGCTAAATTGAGCGAAAAGGATGTATATTTAAGGATAACTCACACTATTTGCTATCAAATGTACAGTTCGGCTTTAGAAGTCGTTTAATAACCGAAGGCGCTATATTCTCTTTTCTCTGTGAGGTACTGGATGGGTTAAAAAAAAGGTTTCGAACGCGAGGCATTTTTCTGATTTAACTCAGGCGTTTGATTGCGTTGATCACAAAATGTTGCTCCAGAAGCTGGACCATTACGGAATAAGTGGAACAGGTCACAATTGGTTCACCTCTTACTTTAGCAATAGACAGTAAAACTTCATTATTCACAGAGTTGAGAATGGCTGTGATGTGGGATCTAAGTGGGGTACGGTCAAATGAGAGCTGCCCCAGGGATCAGTGTTGGGGCCACTCCTGTTCCTTGTTTGTATAAATGATATTCCCTCTAGTATTATGGGTAACTCTAAAATATTTCTGTTTGCTGATGACACTAGCTTGGTAGTAAAGAATGTTGTGTGCAACAATGGCTCGGTTTCAAATAGTGCAGTTCATGACATAAGTTCATGGCTTGTAGAAAATAAAGTATCGCTAAACCACAGTAATACTCAGTTTTTTCAATTTCTAACACATAATTCAACAAAACCCGACGATTCAATTTCACAGAATAGCCATATGATTAATAGAACTGAACAGTTCAAATTTCTGGGTGCTCAGATAGATAATAAACTGAAGTGGAAAGCCTACATTCAGGATCATGTTCGAAGACTTAATGCTGCCATTTTTACTATTCGAACGGTATCTGAAGAAAGTGATAGCTCGACACGAAGATTAGTTTACTTTGCTTAATTTCATTCGCTAATGTCGTATGGTATTATATTTTGGGGTAACTCTTGCCATTGTAAAAGAATATTTTTTGCTGAGAAACGGGTGGTTCGGCCAATAAGTGATGTAAGTTCGCCAACCTCTTGTCGTCCTCTGTTCACTAGTCTGGGTATTTTGACATTGGCCTCTCAATACATATATTCTTTACTGCAATTTCTTGTTAACAACATCAGCTTTTTCCCGAGAATGAACAGCTTTGACTCAGTTAATATTTGGCAGAAATCAAACCCTCATTTGGATCGGACTTCCTTAACTCTACCGAGCGAGGTGGCGCAGTGGTTATCACACTGGACTCGCATTCGGGAGGACGACGGTTCAATCCCGCGTCCGGCCATCCTGATTTAGGTTTTCCGTGATTTCCCTAGATCACTCCAGGCAAATGCCGGGATGGTTCCTTTGAAAGGGCACGGCCGACTTCCTTTCCCATCCTTCCCTAATCCGAGCTTGTGCTCCGTCTCTAATGACCTCGTTGTCGACGGGACGTTAAACACTAATATCCTCCTCCTCCTTAACTCTTGAGCAAAAACGTGTGCGGTGTACTGCTTACTGAAAATGTAAGCTACCACAAGAATTAAAAAATATTAGCAGTAATCCACGCGCCTTTAAATAGAAGCTGAAGAGTTTCCTGGCGGGTCCCTCCATCTATTCTGTCAAGGAGTTCCTTGAAAAATTAAGCTGGTTCTTATGTTGTATTGTTGATCGTGTTTACTTAAACTTATGGCTTGATTTTTTTTTTTTTTTGCGGGGGTGGAGGGTTCATAAACATTTTATTTTTATCTGTTGCTACTTTTGCGTTGTAATTTCATGTACTGACATTTTCCATGACCTTGGAGATTTCCTCCTCAATTTGATCCTACGGAATTCGACGTGTAAATAAATAATATGATGAATCTTTTTAATCTTTTTGTAATTTGTGTAACGCTACTTGCGTAACACTCTGTATTTTGATTAAATTTTCACAATTAAATATAGTTCTTTTTGACGGCTTATGTAAGTGATTTTCTCAAACACACATTGTTGTGCCGGTTTGAATTACAAGAACAATGGAATAAACGGAATGTAATTGTGTTGTTGTTGTGGTCTTCAGTCCGGAGACTGGTTTGATGCAGCTCTCCATGCTACTCTACCCTGTGCGAGCTTTTTCATCTCCCAGTAACTACTGCAACCTACATCCTTCTGAATCTGCTTAGTGTATTCATCTCTTGGTCTCCCTCTACGATTTTTACCCTCCACGCTGATCTCCAATACTAAATTTGTGATCCCTCGATGTCTCAGAAGATGTCCTACCAACCGATCCCTTCTTCTTGTCAAGTTGTGCCACAAGCTCCTCTTCTCCACAATTCTGTTCAATACCTCCTCATTTGTTATGTGATCTACCCATCTAATCTTCAGCATTCTTCTGTAGCACCACATTTCGAAAGCTTCTATTCTCTTCTTGTCCAAACTATTTATCGTCCATGTTTCACTTCCATACATGGCTACACTCCATACAAATACACTCCTGGAAATGGAAAAAAGAACACATTGACACCGGTGTGTCAGACCCACCATACTTGCTCCGGACACTGCGAGAGGACTGTACAAGCAATGATCACACGCACGGCACAGCGGACACACCAGGAACCGCGGTGTTGGCCGTCGAATGGCGCTAGCTGCGCAGCATTTGTGCACCGCCGCCATCAGTGTCAGCCAGTTTGCCGTGGCATACGGAGCTCCATCGCAGTCTTTAACACTGGTAGCATGCCGCGACAGTGTGGACGTGAACCGTATGTGCAGTTGACGGACTTTGAGCGAGGGCGTATAGTGGGCATGCGGGAGGCCGGGTGGACGTACCGCCGAATTGCTCAACACGTGGGGCGTGAGGTCTCCACAGTACATCGATGTTGTCGCCAGTGGTCGGCGGAAGGTGCACGTGCCCGTCGACTTGGGACCGGACCGCAGCGACGCACGGATGCACGCCAAGACCGTAGGATCCTACGCAGTGCCGTAGGGGACCGCACCGCCATTTCCCAGCAAATTAGGGACACTGTTGCTCCTGGGGTATCGGCGAGGACCATTCGCAACCGTCTCCATGAAGCTGGGCTACGGTCCCGCACACCGTTAGGCCGTCTTCCGCTCACGCCCCAACATCGTGCAGCCCGCCTCCAGTTGTGTCGCGACAGGCGTGAATGGAGGGACGAATGGAGACGTGTCGTCTTCAGCGATGAGAGTCGCTTGTGCCTTGGTGCCAATGATGGTCGTATGCGTGTTTGGCGCCGTGCAGGTGAGCGCCACAATGAGGACTGCATACGACCGAGGCACACAGGGCCAACACCCGGCATCATGGTGTGGGGAGCGATCTCCCACACTGGCCGTACACCACTGGTGATCGTCGAGGGGACACTGAATAGTGCACGGTACATCCAAACCGTCATCGAACCCATCGTTCTACCATTCCTAGACCGGCAAGGGAACTTGCTGTTGCAACAGGACAATGCACGTCCGCATGTATCCCGTGCCACCCAATGTGCTCTAGAAGGTGTAAGTCAACTACCCTGGCCAGCAAGATCTCCGGATCTGTCCCCCATTGAGCATGTTTGGGACTGGATGAAGCGTCGTCTCACGCGGTCTGCACGTCCAGCACGAACGCTGGTCCAACTGAGGCGCCTGGTGGAAATGGCATGGCAAGCCGTTCCACAGGACTACATCCAGCATCTCTACGATCGTCTCCATGGGAGAATAGCAGCCTGCATTGCTGCGAAAGGTGGATATACACTGTACTAGTGCCGACATTGTGCATGCTCTGTTGCCTGTGTCTATGTGCCTGTGGGTCTGTCAGTGTGATCATGTGATGTATCTGACCCCAGGAATGTGTCAATAAAGTTTCCCCTTCCTGGGACAATGAATTCACGGTGTTCTTATTTCAATTTCCAGGAGTGTACTTTCAGAAACGACTTCCTGACATTTAAATCTATACTCGATGTTAAAAAATTTTTCTTCTTCAGAAACGCTTTCCTTGCCATTGCCAGTCTACATTTTATATCCTCTCTACTTCGACCATCATCAGTTAATTTGCTCCCCAAATAGCAAAACTCCTTTACTACTTTAAGTGTCTCATTTCCTAATCCAATTCCCTCAGCATCACCCGACATAATTCGACTACATTCCATTATCCTCGTTTTGCTTTTGTTGATGTTCATCTTATACCCTCCTTTCAAGACACTGTCCATACCGTTCAACTGCTCTTCCAAGTCCTTTGCTGTCTCTGACAGAATTACAATGTCATCGGCAAAACTCAACATTTTTATTTCTTCTCCATGGATTTTAATACCTACTCCGAACTTTTCTTTTGTTTCCTTTATTGCTTGCTCAATATACAGATTGAATAACATCGGGGATAGGCTACAACCCTGTCTCACTCCCTTCCCAACCACTGCTTCCTTTTCATGTCCCTCGATGCTTATAACAGCCATCTGCTTTCTGTACAAATTGTAAATGGCCTTTCGCTCCCGGTATTTTACCCCTGCCACCTTCAGAATTTGAAAGAGAGTATTCCAATCAATATTGTCAAAAGCTTTCTCTAAGTCTATAAATGTTAGAAACGTAGGTTTGCCTTTCCTTAATCTTTCTTCTAAGATAAGTCGTAGGGTCAGTATTGCCTCACGTGTTCCAACATTTCTACGGAATCCAAACTGATCTTCCCCGAAGTCGGCTTCTATCAGTTTTTCCATTCGTCTGTAAAGAATTCGCGTTAGTATTTTGCAGCTGTGACTTATTAAACTGATAGTTCGGTAATTTTCACATCTGCCAACACCTGCTTTCTTTGGGATTGGAATTATTATATTCTTCTTGAAGTCTGAGGGTATTTCGCCTGTCTCGTACATCTTTCTCACCAGATGGTAGAGTTTTGTCAGGACTAGCTCTCCCTAGGCCGTCAGTAGTTCTAATGGAATGTTGTCTACTCCCGAGGCCTTGTTTCGACTCAGATCATTCAGTGCTCTGTCAAACTCTTTACGCAGTACCGTATCTACCATTTCATTTTCATCTACATCCTCTTCCATTTCCATAATATTGTCCTCAAATACATCGCCCTTGTATAGACCCTCTATATGCTCCTTCCACCTTTATGCTTTCCCTTCTTTGCTTAGAACTGGGTTTCCATCTGAGCTCTTGATATTCATACAAGTGGTTCTCTTTTCTCCAAAGGTCTCTTTAATTTTCCTGTAGGCAGTATCTATCTTACCCCTAGTGAGATAACCCTCTACATCCTTAAATTTGTCCTCTAGCCATCCCTGCCTAGCCATTTTGCACTTCCTGTCGATCTCGGTTTTGAGACGTTTGCATTCCTTTTTGCCTGCTTCATTTACTGCATTTTTATATTTTCTCCTTTCGTCCATTAAATTCAGTATTTCTTCTGTTCCCCCAGGGATTTCTACCAGCCCTCGTTGTGGTGTCACCGCCAGACACCACACTTGCTAGGTGGTAGCTTAAATCGGCCGCGGTCCATTTAGTACATGTCGGACCCGCGTGTCGACACTGTGTAATCGCAGACCTAGCGCCACCACCAAGGCAGGTCTCGTGATACGAGAGAGCACTCGCCCCAGTTGTACGAGAACCTAGCTACCGACCAGATGTACGAAGCCTTTCTCTCTCATTAGCCGAGAGACAGAATAGCCATCAGCTAAGTTAATGGCTACGAACTAGCAAGGCGCCATTAGCCATACAGTGATTGTACTTAAAGTCTCCTGTGTATCGTCAAGATCGATGTACCACAATGATATTAAAGATAAGTATTAATCCTGCTCCGTACTTTTCTTCCTAACATTAATTACGTATCCTGTTCCAGTACATCACGCCCGTCTGCGTTAGTCTAGCTTGCCTTTTCAGCCATCTCAACTTCACGGTGTCGGCCAGCTACCGACACAACACTCGTCTTTTTACATACTAGGTCCTCTGCTGCCTTCACTACTTCATCCCTCAGAGCTATCCATTCCTCTTCTACTGTATTTCTTTCCCCCATTCGTGTCAATTGTTCCCTGAATCTCTGTACAACCTCTGGCTCTTCCAGTTTATCCAGGTTCCATCCCCTTAAATTCCCACCATTCTGCAGTTTCTTCAGTTTTAATCTACAGTTCATAACCAATAGATTGTGGTCAGAGTCCACATCCGCCCCTGGAAATGTCTTACAATTTAAAACCAGGTTCCTAAATCTCTGTCTTACCATTATATAATCTATCTGATACCTTTTAGTATCTCCAGGGTTCTTCCATGAGTACAACCTTCTTTCATGATTCTTAAACCAAGTGTTAGCTATGATTAAGTTATGTTCTACGCAAAATTCAACCAGGCGGCTTCCTCTCTCATTCCTTAGCCCCAACCCGTATTCACCTACTACGTTTCCTTCTCTCCCTTTTCCTACTCCCGAATTTCAGTCACCCATGACTATTAAATTTTCGTCTCCCTTCACTACCTGAATAATTTCTTTTATCTCATCATACATTTCATCAATTTCTTCGTCATCTGCGGAGCTAGTTGGCATATAAACTTCTACTACAATAGTAGGCGTGGGCTTCGTGTCTATTTTGGCCACAATAATGCGTTCACTATGCTGTTTGTAGTAGCTTACCCGCACTCCTATTTTTTTATTCATTATTAAACCGACTCCCGCATTACCCCTATTTGTTTTTGTATTTATAACCCTGTATTCACCTGACCAAAAGTCTTGTTCCTCCTGCCACCGAACGTCACTAATTCCCACCATATCTAACTTTAACCTATCCATTTCCCTTTTTAAATTTTCTAACCTACCTGCCTGATTAAGGGATCTGGCATTCCACGCTCCGATCTGTAGAATGCCAGTTTTCTTCCTCCTGATAACAACGTCCTCTTGAGTAGTTCCCGCCCGGAGATCCGAATGGGGGACTATTTTACCTCCGGAATATTTTACCCAAGAGGACGCCATCATCATTTAATCATACAGTAAAGCTGCATGCCCTCGGGAAAAATTACGGCTGTAGTTCCCCCTTGCTTTCAGCCGTTCACAGTACTAGAACAGCAAGGCCGTTTTGGTTAGTGTTACAAGGCCAGATCAGTCAATCATCCAGACTGTTGCCCCTGCAACTACTGAAGTACAGCCGTAATTAAGACTAGTATAAATCAAAGGAAAGGAAGGCTGGTTTCAAAGTCCCGTCGACATCGAAGTTATTACAGGCGGAGCATAAGCTCTTACGGTGTCAAGGATGGAGAAATAATTCGGCCGTGTCCTTTCAAAGGAACGATCCAGAATTTGCTAGAATCGTTTAGAAAAATCACGGAAAACTTAAATCTGTATGGCCGAACGCGCATTTGAACCGGCGTTTTCCCGAACGAGAGGCGAGTGTGCTAACAACTGCACCACCACGCTAGGTCAGAAATTAGAATAACGATACACTTGCCATCAAAACTGGGTACTACGAAGAAGATGAAGTGAGGGTAATCTGGAAGCTTGGAAGCTAGGAGGACATTAGAGCAAACCAGCACGGGTAAAGTGATACAAGTCTGCTAGTGTTAAACTTAGGCCTGAATCTGAGGAAAAAACTTTCTTTTTTCAGAGAACGTTTGAACACAGCATTATATGGTAATGAAAAAAAAAAGGAATTCACCCGAAGCGTTTGAGATGTGGTGCTGTAGAAAGTAATGAAAATTAGGTTGCTCATAATATAAGGAATAATGAGGTTCTCCGCAGAATCGAAGAAGAAAAGAACCTATTAAAAATACTGGCAAGAAGGAAGTACAGCATGATTAGTACATGTGCAGAAATATCCGGGAATAAGTTCCATGGTACTATTTGGAACTGTGGTGGGTAAGAACTGTAAGGAAAGATAGAGACTGAAATATATCCAACAAATAATTGAGGATGCGGGGTGCAACTGCTACTCTGAGATGGTAAGGTTGGCACAGGAGAGGAATTCAGAAGACCGACTCAGTGAGAAAAACGATACACCAAGTACAGGACCCTGATGGACTCCCACATGTTTCCTTGATAACTTCCGTGGCCCGCCGACGACTTGTTGATATCTATTTCTGGGTTATCTGGTAGGTGCACTGTTTGAGAAATTCAGCTATTTCACTGTCTTAGGTACTACGAGTATAACTAAATCAATTGCCACTAAGATAAGAGCACAGTACGCACGCCACAAAGTAAGAGCATATGGACAATCAGACCAATTGTGTGATTGGATTGAAGAGTTCCTACACAACAGAACGCAGCATGTCATTCTTAATGGAGAGAAGTCTTCCGAAGTAAGAGTGATTTCAGATGTTCCGCAGGGGAGTGTCGCAGGACCGTTGCTATTCACAACATACATAAATGACCTTGTGGATGACATCGGAATTTCACTGAGGCTTTTTGCGGATGATGCTATGGTATATCGAGAGATTGTAACAATGGAAAATTGTACTGAAATGCAGGAGGATCTGCAGCGAATTGACGCATGGTGCAGGGAATGGCAATTGGATCTCAATGTAGACAAGTGTAATGTGCTGCGAATACATAGAAACAAAGATCCCTTATCATTTAGCTACAATATAGCAGGTCAGCAACTGGAAGCAATTAATTCCATAAATTATCAGGGAATTGGCATTAGGAGTGATTTAAAATGGAATGATCATATAAAGTTGATCGTCGGTAAAGCAGGTCCCAGACTGAGATTCATTGGAAGAATCCTAAGGAAATGCAATCCGAAAACAAAGGAAGTAGGTTACAGTACGCTTGTTCGCCCACTGCTCGAATACTACTCAGCAGTATGGGATCCGTGCCAGATAGAGTTGATAGAAGAGATAGAGAAGATCCAAACGGAGAGCAGCGCGCATCGTTACAGGATCATTTAGTAATCGCGAAAGCGTTACGGAGTTGATAGATAAACTCCAGTGGAAGACTCTGCGGGAGAGACGCTCGGTAGCTCGGTACGGGGTTTTGTTGAAGTTTCGAGAACACACCTTCACCGAGGAGTCAAGCAGTATATTGCTCCCTCCTACGTGTATCTCGCGAAGAGACCATGAGGATAAAATCAGAGAGATTAGAGCCCACACAGAGGCATACCGACAATCCTTCTTCCCACGAACAATACGAGACTGGAATAGAGGGGAGAACCGATAGAAGTCTCAAGGTACCCTCCACCACACACCGTCAGGTGGCTTGCGGAGTATGGATGTAGATGTAGATGTAGAAAGCTTTCCAGAATTAAAGGGGTGTTCAGTCGTTTCACGCCTATCCGAAGCACGCTTGATGTCAGCCAATTTCATTAATGCAGTTTTTACCCAATGATATATTTATAAAGAAAGAAATGGTTCAAATGGCTCTGAGCACTATGGGACTTAACTTCTGAGGTCATCAGTACCCTATAAGTTAGAACTACTTAAACCTAACTAACCTAAGGACAGCACACACATCCATGCCGGAGGCAGGATTCGAACCTGCAGCGGTAGCGGTCGCGCGGTTCCAGACTGATGCGCCCAGAACCGCTCGGCCACATCGGCCGGCCGATATTTATAAAGGTTTCAGGTCTCGAGGTGATGTGACTCTGGCAGCACGGCCCTGTGGTTAGGTACAGTCGCGTGCTCTGACAACCGTGTACTGACGCGGCGACATTCAACGTCGCAGTATCCGTCTGTCCGCTGTGTTTCACTGCAAATGGTCAAGCAGTGAAATGCCTGCCACTCTGATTTACGGGCGGAGTTTCACGGCGATATCCGCACCATTCGCTGCGCTTCGGGCTACCTGACTTTACGGCCGGGAACGCTAAGTCGTTGGAGAAAACGACGAACCGCGCATTACATCGATTACGCGGCACGCCTGCAGCTGGGGGCTCTATCAGCACGGCGATCAGCATGCAGGATGTGTGTTCGAATCTATCTGCCGCTATCTCAAGGGTCGTTTTCAGCGACACTCGCAACTGCTTTTCCTAGCGCCCGTCGCCAGTCAGTAAACAATCGGGCAGTCCCTCTCTCTCTCTCCCTCTCTTGACTACGTCTACATCTATTCCCGGCATACCTTTCCGAGGTACGTACTTAAAGACAGTTTAATTGCACTGACGTTGTAAAAGTATTTCTTATTGCATATATGGATAGGACGAGCCTTGCACCTGTTTCTCGCTTTTTTTGTTGTTGTTGTTCCCTTCAAACATTATCTCAAACTACGTCTTAGGTCGGGAATGGTAGCTCATTGGTGTCTAACGCCATACGAGGTACAAAGCGATCAGTTTAAAAGAGGATGTGTAAACATGAACAAAGCTCATTCACGTTATTGTGCATTGTCATCACCGTTGCTTCTGGTGGACGATAAAAACATTATGTTTCAACTAAAGCAGTTACTTAAGTTTTTTCCGACACAGTTTTACATATTAACTGACAATCTTTCGTTTAGACCTGCCAACCCGTCCTGCTCATAGTATTACTGACAGTTTAAAACGCATCTAAAATAATGTAGACCATTCACAATGTGCTCTCTACATATGTCAAGCATACTGTTTTGTTATGGCTCCATACAGTAAAAAACACTGTCGGAAAGAGAAGGGGCATCCATGTTGATTCGTCTAAAACGACTGACCCCAAAAGGAGTCATTGAAAGGCATAAAGGGCTCTGATTCATGGCCAGCTCACACCGGGGCAGAATTAACAACCTTTAAGTACAGTACTTACTGAACAGTCTTCATACGTAATTTCAACTAAATAAATAAGGAGGCCAATAATTGTGGACTCCAGGTACTACCCTGCTGCTCATGGCTGCTAACAAGTTTTTCAGTACCTCTCGGCGTATTTAGGACACTACAACTAACTGATGCACTCGCCGGCAGGCCAACTTTCAACGTTTTCAACTCGCTGGAATCGCCAAGCCGCCGAGTACTCAGACACATCCATCCAGCTCCGTAACCCACACACCACTCCCTACCACACAATCCCAGGGGGAAAACATAACTGAACCGTGGTTTTACTTTCAAAATCTGTTCTTAAGGAATTTACTTTATTACTAGCGATTCATCAAGAACATTAACACGTTTAATGACACTATGTGAGTGTGGAAGTAGTTGCCAGTGAGTAACTGAGGAAAACAAATTTATTTCAACTAATGGAAATTTTATTCCTAAAAACCCTTTCTTCCTTTTTTTTAAACAACAGATTTAAAAATCATTATCAGGAAGTACCTTCTATATATCAAGTTACAATTTATTCAGAGGCAGGAATAACAATTTTTTTTTATAGTATGAGCTTTCGGGCTGAGAAGCTTGCCGCTCCCTTTTAACACGGCCGTAGTCACGACCGCTCAACAACAACCTCTCAAAGACTACACTGGTGCAAGTCTGCAACACACCACATTAATTTAAACTAAAAATTTTAACAACTCACACAAACACATAAACTATGCACCTCGTAGGAGGGATGGAAGTGGTACACACCACTCACATTTAAAAAAAGAATACTTGCCACCGAAAGTGGAACTTGTTTTTAAAAGAAAACTCTTACGATGGAAGGATGGCAACTTTATATACTAAAATGACCATTTAAATAAAAACCCATGACATGCAGTCTTACATAAAATATACAAACATGCTCTACATTACACATATACCGCCTCTCAAGATCATAGGCAAGATAAAAACATATTTCAGGAATTCGGCCCTTACACCTTAAGCAATAAATTCGTTAACACCGAAGCTGACAAACATGACAGAGGAAGCTATTAACGTACGGCAGACCGACAGACAGACAGACACTAACTGCCTAACAAATGTGGACGGGAGACAGACGAGCAAGCTGGGGACGAGAGACTGACCAAGAAAACAAGTAGAATTTAACAAGTAAATGAAACAACGTATCACGAATCACTTCTAATAAACTGCGATTTCTGGCGAAGACCTGGCGCAGCACCCCCAAAACGCTCTCTCGAACCGGCCGCTGCCAGCCGCTTCAACGGACGCAGGAAGGCGCGCCGATCTCCCGTCTCACGGCGTCGCAGCTCGCGCCGGCCAGACCGATGTCGTGGGTTGACTCCTGTTGCTCTCGTGTCGGCCGCGAAGCCACTACCCCTCGCTATACGGCGCGGCCCACTGGACTCACGTGGCGACCTCACTTGCCCCGACGCTCAAGACGGACAAGTCATCTCGTGTCTCAGTGCGCGACCAACTAACCGATCGATCCAACCGCCAATGACCATTGCCTGACCAAACTGGAGCAGACTTGCGGCTTAACACATACTCCGGACGACAGACTGACACTGACTGCCCCATACTCACCCGGCTGACCAACTGACCAGACTCGCCTCTTAGCGAGCTCATAGCGCCCCTTAAATGCACGGGAACAGGCAACCTTTCCCCTTTCCCACCAGAGGGAGACACCAAAGCTGCGATTGCCACAGCGGCGCCACCGCTAGAAAAGGAGGGCGACTGCTTCACACTACGGGCTGCGGCGCGCACTTCAAAACAGCAATTTTTACCACGGCTCAATAACCATGCAAAGATGATTCGACGAGGCCCAGAATCTATGGATTACGGGCACAAGTGGCGCCAGTAGGATAGAGCGCCATGTGTGGATGGTCAATCTCCTCTTGAAATATTACGCCAAAATAATATCGCATGAGAGCAGACACACGAATATGCATATCCGTCATCTACCGTTGTGCCATCAGTTCCCTCATCACGAACAGCCGTGATGTGAGGTCATACCCCAAGCTTCCCCACATGGAATGATACTACTCAAGTCGCTGCCATATTCGGCAACGACCATCATCCTGTGTTATTCAGAAGTGCGAGCCATTGCCGAATACAGAACAACGCCTCTCCACCTTTGCCGGTGATGGCACCATTCCCAACTCATCCGTTAGCGCTGTGGTGGCGACGCGTGGAACGGTAGTTCCCTGCTCAGGTTGCTCCTAGTCTTCAGCAACTGATCACACAGGATGTTGTAGGGAGCCATTACTTGCTTTCGGATAACAGCAGCAGATGTAAGGGGGTTACGATGTGCTTTGTGCACAGTAAGCGATTCTCCCTTGTATTGTATAAATTGTGTGTCCTTTCGAAGTCAGATCTGGAAGCTGGAGAGATCTGGAGAGACTGAATGAGAGTAACAGTTCTTTCGACCAACCTGTCGGCTTCTAAAGTTGTGTCCCCAGCGCAGAACACAGCTCGTCGGTCTTGGGATCTTCTTCCTCGGAGGCTGAAACGCTGTCAATTCGAACATGTGATTGTGCTTTTGGTGGGATGCCACTTGCCCAGGTTAGTCTCTGTATGTACAGAGGGCAAGATCTGTAGTACTGACAGTGATGGTAGGCGACACCTCTCATTAATGTATCCTGTTTGGTTATTATTTGAATATTTACCCATTTCACATTGTCTTTTACAACACTCGACATAGCTTTCTTAACTGTTCCGTAACTTTTCTAACCAATATCCGATACAGAGTATGACATGCTGGGATCTGAAGTACGCCCGAAACAGAGTCACATGTCGGACTCTCCAGAACGCCCGAAACAGAGTGATTACCGCAGCCGAAGTACTTCGTCTCCCAGGCGCGCCAGCGCGACCCGAAGGTGTTCGAAGCACTTCGGTTGCAATATCGTTTCTCAAAACTAGTGAAATTTAATAAACAAAAACGACAGACTCGTAGGATAACCATGAGAGATTGTCATACTAAAAACTGAATTAATACACTGAAAAGTATATAAATACACTACTGGCCATTAAAATTGCTACATCACGAAGATGACGTGCTACAGACGCGAAATTTAACCGACAGGAAGAATATGCTGTGATATGCAAATGATTAGCTTTTCAGAGCATTCACACAAGGTTGGCGCCGGTGGCGACACTTACAACGTGTTGAAATGAGGAAAGTTTCCAACCGATTTCTCATACACAAAACAGCAGTTGACCGGCGTTACCTGGTGAAACGTTGTTGTGATGCCTCGTGTAAGGAGGATAAATGCGTACCATCACGTTTCCGACTTTGTAAAAGGTCGGATTGTAGCCTACCGCGATTGCGCTTTATCGTATCGCGACATTACGGCTCGCGTTGATCGAGATCCAATGACTGTTAGCAGAATATGGAACCGGTGGGTTAAGGAGGGTAATACGGAACGCCGTGCCGGATCCCAACGGCCTCGTATCAATAGCAGTCGAGATGACAGGCATCTTATCCGCATGGTCGTAACGGATCGTGCAACCACGTCTCGATCCCTGAGTCGACAGATGGGGACGTTTGCAAGACAACAACCATCTGCACGAACAGTTCGACGAGGTTTGCAGCAGCATGGACTATCAGCTCGGAGACCATGGCTGCGGTTACCCTTGACGCTGCATCACAGACAGGAGCGCCTGCGATGGTGTACTCAACGACGAACCTGGGTGCACGAATGGCAAAACGTCATTTCTTCGGATGAATTCAGGTTCTGTTTACAGCATCATGATGGTCGCTTCCGTGTTTGCGACATCGCGGTGAACGCACATTGGAAGCGTGTATTCGTCATCGCCATACTGGCGTATCACCCGGCGTGATGGTATGCGGTGCCATTGGTTACACGTCTCGGTCACCTCTTGTTCGCATTGAGGGCTCTTTGAACAGTGGACGTTACATTTCAGATGTTTTACGACCCGTGGCTCTGCCCTTCATTCGATCTCTGCGAAACCCTACATTTCAGCAGGATAATGCACGACTGCATGTTGCAGGTCCTGTACGGGCCTTTCTGGCTACAGAAAATGTTCGACTGATGCCCTGGCCAGCACATTCTCCAGATCATTAGCCAATTGAAAATGTCTGGTCAATGATGGCTGAGAAACTGGCTCTTCACAATACGCCAGTCACTACTCATGATGAACTGTGGTATCGTGTTGAAGCTGCATGGGCAGCTTTACCTGTACATGCCATCCAAGCTCTGTTTGACTCAATGCCGACGCGTATCAAGCCCGTTATTACGACCAGAGGTGGTTGTTCTGGGTACTGATTTCTCAGGAGCTATGAACCCAAATTGCGTGAAAATGTAATCACATGTCAGTTCTAGTATAATACATTTGTCTAATGAATACCCGTTTATCACCCGCATTTCTTCTTGGTGTAGCAATTTTAATGGCCATTAGTGTAATTAATAGGAGAAGTTAGGCGTTTTGGCGCCTAACAACCAAATGTGGTGACCAATCAGGAACAAGTTCAGTACAATTGGCGGACTACCGTACATACATACATAATGTACCATCTGCAGCTTCTACCTC
The DNA here is from genome assembly GCF_021461385.2 of Schistocerca piceifrons. NCBI lineage: Eukaryota > Metazoa > Arthropoda > Insecta > Orthoptera > Acrididae > Schistocerca > Schistocerca piceifrons. The sequence continues at coordinate 91,046,623 of NC_060146.1, read as the reverse complement.
ACTCCACTTTTGTACCATACGCTACTTCACTTGTATCAAGCTGCATCAAGGCGAGCTTCTAGAAAAATAAAACACTGGCGGGCACAGCCAGGAATATCACAACTGATAAGACGTTGCCAATCAAAACTTTGACGACAAGTATGCCTGCCCTCACAGTGAAATGCATTCCAACATCGGGTCACTTTCACATTCGGATACCTCACAAGCCTGAATATTTCACTATCTGACCACTAGCCGATCGGAGATCCACAATGAGTCCTGTTCCAAATTTCATCAGATGCTCGTACCGCTGATCTACAAGAGTGCGCGGCATCTCCGTGTCCTTCACAATAACCACTCAACGTCCCATCTTGTTCACGCTCCTCCTGTGCGCTACGAGGCTCGGTAATGAAACTAAACACGCATGACACTATGTACTCTCATGGCAGTTCGATCTGCAAGTCAGAATATGAACTCTAATTATATACACCCGCCAATGGTGTGTATGTACACAAAGCTACAGAGAAATCCGACCATTCTTCCCCGGTGCTTCACTTTTTGATCACGGAATGTATTTTTAGAACGTGGTTCCTCATAGCTCTGAAATATTCGGCTCCAGACGTTCGTAGCTTTTTTCTATACGTTTAATAAACATAAAACATGCACATAACAGATACTTTTGTCGTAATTGTGGTGTCACCGCCAGACACCACACTTGCTAGGTGGTAGCCTTTAAATCGGCCGCGGTCCGTTAGTATACGTCGGACCCGCGTGTCGCCACTCTCAGTGATTGCAGACCGAGCGCCGCCACACGGCAGGTCTAGAGAGACTTCCTAGCACTCGCCCCAGTTGTACAGCCGACGTAGCTAGCGATGGTTCACTGACAAATTACGCTCTCATTTGCCGAGACGATAGTTAGCGTAGCCTTCAGCTACGTCATTTGCTACGACCTAGCAAGGCGCCATTACCAGTTACTATTGATGCTGTAAAACATGTACCGTCAAGAGCGATGTTCACCAATTATGGATTAAAGTTAAGTATTCCAGCAGCTACGTACTTTTTTTGCTAGTCGCATTTCCTTGACCTGTTCCAGACCTCACGCCAGCCTGCGTGAGCTAAAACGCGTGCCTTTCGGCTTCCTCTCATAGTGGGTTGGCTCTCTTGCCAATCCACAATAGTAATAATATATTCTGCTTCACTATTTACAAAAGTCTGCCAACGCTGGGGTAACTTTTCGATTCCGTGAGTGTAGAAATTACGTGGTTTTCAGGTGAAGAACTCGTCCAACCATATTTTAACTAAAGTTCAGTCTTGATCACAACACTTACCATCAGTTGACTTCGTAGCAGCTGAGGAGAGCTCCGCCTACCATCCTCCAAGGAAGCCATGGGTTTGAAGATGGTTATATAGATATAACCGAAACCGGTCACCTATGTTATTGAGACGTAAGTGTTGCGATGAAGACTGAACTTTAGTTAAAATATAATACTCTATTGATCACTGTTTCCAAAAATGTTTACCAAAACTGTCGTCCAACCATGTTCGGAGCGCATTTTCATCCGAAAAGGAAGTTCCTTGAAGGTTGTTCGACAGGGAACGGAAAGGTGAAAATCTCAGGGTGCAAGATAAGGTGAATAAGGCGCGGCCGGAATGACCTCCGAACCCAACTACACAGTGTTTTTTGCCAATCTAGGAGAATGAGGGCGAGCGCTATCGTGAACTAACATGTGGTCGTTGTTCTTAGATTGTGTCTGCAAGACGTCTCAGTTCTTGGCAATAAATGCCATCAGTTATGATTACTCTCACTGTGCAAAATGAAAAGCCGTTTCGAGTATTTGAAAACAAAATTTTGAGGGAAATTTTCGGAGCAAAAAGTGATGACATTAGCGGAGAGTGGCGAAAACTGCGTAACGAAGAGGTTCACGAACTCTATTCAAGCCCTGACATAATCAACATTATTAAATCACGTAGGCTGCGATGGGCGGGTCACGTAGCTCGAATGGATGAGGGCAGGGCAGCGCGCGGAGTACTGGTAGGGCACCTAGAGGGAAAACGTCCTGTGGGGAGACCGAGGCGTAGGTGGGAGGACAATGTGGAGGCTGATTTGAGGAGCCTAGGTATTGAAGGGGAATGGAAGGAAATAGCCCAAGACAGGGACAGATGGCGAAAATACGTTGCTGCGGTAATGGACTCTCGAGTCCGGTATGACCAGTGAGTGAGTGAGTGTAATGGTTACATCTCGCGGAAGCAATTCGTAAACACCACACCGTCACTGTTCCACCAGATGCATTGCGTTACCTTTTGAGCGTACACGCAGGTCTTTGTCCGGGCAGTTGCCGCTTCGCTTCGACTCAACCATTCCTTTCTGTTCCTTACGTTAGAAAAAAGACCCCATTTCTCGTCACCAGTAACGATACGGGCTAGGAGTGGTAGCTGTTGTTCACAGACCAATTGAAGACGAGAAAGCAGAAATGCCGGCCGGGGTGGCCGAGCGGTTCTAGGCGCTACAGTCTGGAACTGCGCGACCGCTACGGTCGCAGGTTCGAATCATGCCTCGGGCATGGATGTGTGTGATGTCCTTAGGTTAGTTAGGTTTAAGTAGTTCTAAGTTCAGGGGATTGATGACCTCAGAAGTTAAGTCCCATAGTGCTCAGAGCCATTTGAACCTTTTGAAGCAGAAATGTACATACGGCCACCAGCTGACTTCTGTGATTTTGGTTTACAACATGCGGTTGCGCATACACCAATTTTAGAACCTTCCCCGCTGCATGAAGTGTCGCACAATGATCACAGTTCATCACATTTGCCAGATCCCGAATACACTAATGTGGATCATTATGGATTAATGCGTTTAAACGGTCTTCACCAAATCCCCAAAGTCTTATTAAACACGGAGACTCACTAGTAAAATAATGCAATTGGTAGAACCTTCTGAAGAAGGACACAATGTGCCCGAAACCGGCAAATAAATTAATTTTCCTTTATACAGCTGGTTGCTTATTATTTCGTTACATAGAGTCACTAATGTCCAAACGATTTTCCTTAAAACGAGAAAATCATTTTCTTCCCGTTCTCTGTCCAGTGACATTATACCCTTACACGGCGCACATCTTCCTGGCTGCTGTAACTTCTCTGCTGCAACCCGTCTATTGAACTTAGACGGAAGAGTATATCGGGAATCTTCCGATTTCTCCACTTGGCACTCCGTTTTCTAACGTCCTCCACTATCTGTCTCATCATGACAAAATAACAACATGTGAACTCACATAGCAACAGTGAACTACAAATAAGAAAAGACTATCGATAAACGAACCAATATTTACTGGAATAACAACACGCAAAAAAAAAAAAAAAAAAAAAAAAAAATCGCTACGAACTTATGTACCAATCTAGTATTAGAAAAAACGCCTTGAATCACCGCCAAGAGCTACTGATCAAAATGCAAAACAAGAACGATGCGAACGTCTGAAAAAAATCATCCTGATTCGCCATCAACAGCTACTGATAAAAATATCTTTACTACCTACAATCCAATCCACATGAATACTACTCTGAAAGTCACAGTTAAGTGCCTGCCAGAGTGTTCGTCACACCACCTTCAAGGTGTTTCTCTGCTGCACTTTAATCTATCCTAGCGAACTCTGATTTTATCTTATTTTATTACCATAATCATTTCTCCTTATGTAGGTTGGCAGCAAAAAAACACTACCGCATTCGAAGGAGAAATCTGGCGATTGTAATTACGTGAAAAGGTTTTGTCGTAAGGAATCAGTTTCGGTACACAAACCATCAGCAGATGTTGTAAAATATTTTTAACAGCTTACAGGAGGATATAAAATCTGTGGCGTCAAGGAAATACAAAATCCGTCAATTCGTACATATCATTAATTATTATTTGACAGCAATAATGAATTATGAACTTGTGTGACGCTTTTGATTTTATATACTTATATGGATACGGTGTCTGTTCTTTCGGTGAAGTCCAAAAGAACAGATACCATATCCATACAAGTATATAGTTCTGACACTACCGGCCATGACCTTCCTCTTCTGTGCGGATGCACACATATTACCCGAAATCATATGGGACTTGGTAAAAATGTCTTCCACGAGTAATGAGTGTGTTGGGTAGGGTCACTACGAATGTAACGTGTGGACATATAAGGTGAGAATGTGGGTCTCGCGGGAAGCGTGCACGAGATAGCCCCGGCAGTCGCACTATTCTCTGTGCTCTCTGTACCTCAGATGGGTAGAGCGTCTTCCCTGTAAGCAGGAGATCCCGGGTTCGAGTTCCGGTCGGGGCACACATTTTCACCTGTCCCCGTTGACACATATCAACGCCCGTCAGCAGCTGAAGATATTAATATACACTACTGGCCATTAAAATTGCTACACCAAGAAGAAATGCGGATGATACACGGGTATTCATTGGACAAATATATTATACTAGAACTGACACGTGATAACATTTTCACGCAATTTGGGTGCATAGATCCTGAGAAATCAGTACCCAGAACAACCACCTCTAGCCGTAATAGCGGCCTTGATACGCCTGGGCATTGAGTCAAACAGAGCTTGGATGGCGTGCACAGAAACAGCTGCCCATGCAGGTTCAACACGATACCACAGTTCATCAAGAGTAGTGACTGGCGTATTGTGACGAGCCAGTTGCTCGGCCACCATTGGCCAGATGTTTTCAATTGGTGAGAGATCTGGAGAATGTGCTGGCTAGGGCAGCAGTTCAACATTTCCTGTATCCAGAAAGGTCCGTCCAGGACGTGCAACATGCGGTCGTGCATTCTCCTGCTGAAATGTAGTGTTTCGCAGGGACTGAATGAAGGGTAGAGCCGCGGGTCGTAACACATCTGAAATGTAACGTCCACTGTTCAAAGTGCCGCCAATGCGAACAAGACGTGACCGAGACGCGTAACCAATGGCACCCCATCCATGACGCCGGGTGATACACCAGTATGGCGATGACAAATACACGCTTCCATTGTCCGTTCACCGCGATGTCGCCAGACACGGATGCGACCATCATGATGCTGTAAACACAACCTGGATTCATCTGAAAAAATGTTTTGCCATTCGTGCACCCAGGTTCGTCGTTGAGTACACCATCGCAGGCGCTCCTGTCTGTGATGCAGCATCAAGGGTAACCGCAGCCATGGTCTCCGAGCTGATAGTCCGTGCTGCTGCAAACGTCGTGAACTGTTCGTGCAGATGGTTGTTGTCTTGCAAACGTCACCATCTGTTGACTCAGGGATCGAGACGTGGTTGCACGATCCGTTGCAGCCATGCGGATAAGATGCCGGTCATCTCGACTGCTAGTGATACGAGGCCTTTGGGATCCAGCATGGCGTTCCATATTACCCTCCTGAACCCACCGATTCCATATTGGATCTCGACCAACGCGAGCAGCAATATAGCGATACGATAAACAGCAATCGTGATGGACTACAATCCGACCTTTATCAAAATCGGAAACGTGATGGTACGCATTTCTCCTCCTTACATAAAGCATCACAACAACGTTTCACATGCAACGCCGGTCAACTGCTGTTTGTGTATGAGAAATCGTTTGGAATCTTTCCTCATATCAGCACGTTATGGGCGTCGCAACCGGTGTCAACCTTGTGTGAATGCTCTTAAATGCTAATCATTTTCATATCACAGCATCTTCCTCCTGTCGGTTAAATTTCACGTCTGTAGCACGTCATCTTCGTGGTGTAGCAATTTTAATGGCCAGTATTGTATAACTCCAATTTCTTTTGATTTTACTTCACATAGTGCGCACTTTCGAATATTTTATGATCCCTGAAGATGACCTGCGGTGTGAAACTGGCAGTCAAATAAAGAAATTTTTATTGGAAGCCCTCGACGGTGAATCGTGAATTTTTCGTCTTGTTTCTTTTTACTGTGCACTATTGTGTGTCTGCGTGTCTGTGTATGTGCCAGTGTGTGTGTGCGTCCTGTTTGAGTGGGTGTTAGTAGGTGTCAAACAGCCTAATAGAGTGTGAGCGTGGCGTCTTGTAGGGCGCTCTGTCAGCCTGTGTGTGTTTAGCGGTCACGACGCAGCGGGCAGCTCACCTCCGGCTGTTGGCGGGGAAACACGCCAGCCAGGTGTCTGACAATAGCCATTCAATCAGGCGGTCGGCCCAACAAAAGGAGGAGCCCCGACCCGCTGTGCCGGACGCCGGCAGTCAGTTTTCGGTCTGCTGTACTCTCGCCCCGCCTCGTGCACCGCCTTTTGTCGCCGTTATTACTGCTACCGGCGTCCGGATGCTATCTGGAGCCTCTCATTGTGGGCCAAACAGCGGCAGATGCCGTGTAATCAAAGACACGAGTCCTGTGTCAAAGTATTCCAACACAAGAATATACGCATGCACTGCTTTTCCCGGGAATGTATGCGTTCCATTATCCCATCTTCTCCCCGTCTCTCCGTCCACTTCTTTTTCCTCCACCCTTTCTGTCCAACTCCTGCTCCCCCCCTCCCCCCCTCGCGCTAACCATATCCTCCTCTTTCCTTGTTCTGTCCATCTCTTCCTCACCTTGTCTCTGACCGTCTCCTTATCCCATCCCTCCCCTCCTCTTCCCTTTCCCTGTTTATTTCCTCTTCCCTATCTTTCCATCCATTTCCTCCTTCACCCCCTCTCAGTGCATCTCTTCCCGGCCTTCTCTCTGCCTATTTCCTCGTCTTTCCTTCCTCTGTCGATCTCCTCTCCCCACTTCCCTTTCTCCACCTCCTCCTCTCCCCTTTGCATTTCCCTCTCCCCCTCATTGTATCCATCTCCTCTACCCTCTCTGCTTATCCATCTCTCCCACTCCACTCCTGTCTCTGGTTTATCACTCCCACCCCATTAAGAAGCTGCTGCTTTGTATCGCCACAGGATTTCTCCCCAGATTCAGGTTCAGCTGAAATCGATACAGGGGCTTAGTAGGAGTTTTTTACCCAAGAATTTGCCAGAATTTTCACACGGCACATACATATTTCACACATATTTAACATTTTTCACACTATTTGTACATATTTTTATTTCACCTATATCTATAGCTAATTTCGTTCTGCACTTTCGTCTAGATATCTACTGTTTCGTCTACGATATCTGCAGAATTATGAGTCGCGCAATTATATAATTTTAAAGGTACTTTCCATGGTATTTGTGGATACTATCTGCGAGATTTGTTGCAAATACCGTTAGTAATAAAGACGTAATAAATTTGACGTGTATCTTTTGAGCTATGTGACATACAATGATATATTTTTGTGGTACACTCAGCGGCAAAAGTGGATACTGTCTGAAAAAAGTATTGCTGATATAGTAGCAACGAAGTAACAAATTCAAACTTCCATGATGCAGCAGTTTATCACGAATCTCTGTGTTTATGGCGCCATAATTCCTGTAGTACGTGTTGTACAATAATATAATTCTGCAACTGCATTCAGTGGGATATGTGAATACTTTGTGCAAAACGTATCGGCAACATGTTCAGTAGTAAGGAGGTAATAAATTAAAAAGTAATGCTTGATGTGGCAGTTTTACTGCATGAACAGCGATCATAATGTCATTGTAGCAGCTGTGGTTACGAAAGTTAATAAATCAGTCAAGAAGGCTAGGAGAGTTTTGTGCCAGATACAGCAGATAAGCAGTTGTAGACATGTCACTTAGATAGTGACATCCCTTAGTTCCAGCAAGATAGGCGTAATTGTGGGCCAAGTTAAAGCACTTTAGACATCGTGGTCTGAAGAGTTATTGCCTAGCAAGTGGATCAAGGATGGGAAAGACCGACCATGAATGAGATTTCCACTCTGCAGCGGAGTGTGGGCTGATATGAAACTTCCTGGCAGATTAAAGCTATGTGCCGGACTGAGACTCAAACTCGGGACCTTGCCTTTCGCGGGCAAGTGCTCTACCAACTAAGACACCCAAGCACGACTGAGGCCCCGTCCTCACAGTTTTACTTCTCCATCTCGTCTTCAACCTTCCAAACTATACAGACGCTCTCCTACGAACCTTGCAGAACTAGCACTCCTGAAAGAATGGATAATGCGGAGACATGGCTTAGCCACAGCCTGGGGGATGTTTCCAGAATGAGATTTTCACTTTGCAGGGGAGTGTGTGCTGAAATGAAACTTCCTGGCAGGTTAAAACTATGTTCCGGACAGAGACTCGAACTCGGGACCCCGCCAGGAAGTTTAAAGACCGACCATGTTTTAATAACGAATTTCTTAAATGCTGAGGTAGCAGAGGCTCCTACACTCTCGTTCAAAAGGGAACGCACAAATAATGACAAGCAAAGGTTAGTGTAGCTTTGTGCTTCAGTGAAAAGATCTATACGCGAAGCATACAACTATGACCGTCATACCTTAGCAAAAGATATGGCACAGAACCAGAGAAAATTCTGGTAGTATGTTAAATCGCTAAGCAGTACTAAGGCTTCCATTCAGTCCCTTGTTGACCAGTGTGGTAAGGCAGATGAAGATATGAAGATGAAGCCCGATGTTTTAAATTTCACGTTCAAGAAATCGTTCACACAGGAGAATCGTACCAACATACCGTCATTTGACCATCGGACAATCTCCCGTACGGACGACACACTAATAAGCATAGCGTAGATAACCAGCTGAAAGATTTGAAAGTAAATACACTCCTGGAAATTGAAATAAGAACACCGTGAATTCATTGTCCCAGGAAGGGGAAACTTTATTGACACATTCCTGGGGTCAGATACATCACATGATCACACTGACAGAACCACAGGCACATAGACACAGGCAACAGAGCATGCACAATGTCGGCACTAGTACAGTCTATATCCACCTTTCGCAGCAATGCAGGCTGCTATTCTCCCATGGAGACGATCGTAGAGATGCTGGATGTAGTCCTGTGGAACGGCTTGCCATGCCATTTCCACCTGGCGCCTCAGTTGGACCAGCGTTCGTGCTGGACGTGCAGACCGCGTGAGACGACGCTTCATCCAGTCCCAAACATGCTCAGTGGGGGACAGATCCGGAGATTCTGCTGGCCAGGGTAGTTGACTTACACCTTCTAGAGCACGTTGGGTGGCACGGGATACATGCATTGTCCTGTTGGAACAGCAAGTTCCCTTGCCGGTCTAGGAATGGTAGAACGATGGGTTCGATGACGGTTTGGATGTACCGTGCACTATTCAGTGTCCCCTCGACGATCACCAGTGGTGTACGGCCAGTGTAGGAGATCGCCCCCCACACCATGATGCCGGGTGTTGGCCCTGTGTGCCTCGGTCGTATGCAGTCCCGATTGTGGCGCTCACCTGCACGGCGCCAAACACGCATACGACCATCATTGGCACCAAGGCAGAAGCGACTCTCATCGCTGAAGACGACACGTCTCCATTCGTCCCTCCATTCACGCCTGTCGCGACACCACTGGAGGCGGGCTGCACGATGTTGGGGCGTGAGCGGAAGACGGCCTAACGGTGTGCGGGACCGTAGCCCAGCTTCATGGAGACGGTTGCGAATGGTGCTCGCCGATACCCCAGGAGCAACAGTGTCCCTAATTTGCTAGGAAGTGGCGGTACGGTCCCCTACGGCACTGCGTAGGATCCTACGGTCTTGGCGCGCATCCGTGCGTCGCTGCGGTCCGGTCCCAGGTCGACAGGCACGTGCACCTTCCGCCGACCACTGGCGACAACATCGATGTACTGTGGAGACCTCACGCCCCACGTGTTGAGCAATTCGGCGGTACGTCCACCCGGCCTCCCGCATGCCCACTATACGCCCTCGCTCAAAGTCCGTCAACTGCACATACGGTTCACGTCCACCCTGTCGCGGCATGCTACCAGTGTTAAAGACTGCGATGGAGCTCCGTATGCCACGGCAAACTGGCTGACACTGATGGCGGCGGTGCACAAATGCTGCGCAGCTAGCGCCATTCGACGGTCAACACCACGGTTCCTGGTGTGTCCGCTGTGCCGTGCGTGTGATCATTGCTTGTACAGACCTCTCGCAGTGTCCGGAGCAAGTATGGTGGGTCTGACACACCGGTGTCAATGTGTTCTTTTTTCCATTTCCAGTAGTGTAAATCACCAGCTCCGGATGGAGTCCCACTTTGGTTTTACAAAGAGTACTCTACGGCACTGGCCTCTTTCCTCGCTTGCATTTATCGTGAATCTCTTGCCCAGTGCAAAGTTCCAAGCGACAGGATAAAAGCGCAAGTGACTCCGATATACAAGAAGAGTAAAAGAATGGACCTGAAAAATTGCAGACCAATATTCCTAACTTCGGTTTGCTGCAAAATTCTTGAACGTACTCTCAGTTTGAATATAATAAAATTTCTTGCGACTGAGAAGTTTACGTCCGCCAATCATCATGATTTTAGAAAATATTTCTCTTTGCTGTTTTCTCACATGATATACTGCGAGCTGTAGAGGAGGAGAAACGGGCAGATTCCATATTTCTAGATTTTCGAAAAGCATTTGACTCGGGGCCCGTTGCAGGCTGTTAACGAAGATATGAGCGTATGGAATAGGTTCGCAGATATGTGAGTGGCTTGAAGGCTTCTTAAGGAATAGAACCCAGTATGTTGTCCTCGACCGTGAGAGTTCATCGAAGACAAGGGTGGGCAACAATCTGCGTTTGTTTGCTGATGATGCCGTGGTGTACGGTAAGGTGTCGAAGATGGGTGACTGTAGGAAGATACAAGAGACTTAGACGAAATTTGTGGTTTGTGTGAAAAATGGCAGCTAGCCCTATATGTGGAAAATGAAAGTTAATGCGGATGAACAAACCCGCAATGTACAGATTAAACATTATCAGCGTCCTACTTGACACACTTGTCGTTTGAATATCTGGACGTAACGTTGCAAAGAGATATGAAATGGAACGAGCATATTAGGACTGTGGTAGGAAAGGTGAATGGTCGATTTCTGTTTATTGGGAGAATTTTAGGAAAGTATTGTTCATCTGTAAAGGAGACCGCATATTGGGCGGTAGTTCGACCTATTCTTGAGTAGTGCTCGAGTGTTTGGGATCCGTACCAGGTCTGATCAAAGGAAGACACCGAAGTAATTCAGAGGCGGGCTGCTGGATTTGTCACCGGTACTATGGAACAACACTTAAGTGTAACGGAGATGCTCCAGAAAAATGGAAATCCCTAGAGGGAAGGCGACGTTTTTGTCGAGAAACACTACAGAGAAAATTTACAGTACCGGCATTTGAAGCTGACTATCGAACAATTCTGCTGCCACCAACATACAGGGTGATTATAATTAAAGTTAAGCTTTCACAACGCTGTAGAAATAACACCACTGGTCAGAATGACGTCAAACTGCAACCAAGTATTATCGGAGAAGGGGAAACGTATGGCAGAAGAAAAAAATAGTGTGAAAATTTATCAGTAGGTGGCGCAGTATGTGTCAGAATACGTAAATGAACAGACCTGGCCGGCCGCTGTCACCGAACGCTTTTTAGCCGGCACGGTAGCTCAGCGTGTTCGGTCAGAAGGTAACGTGCCCTCTGTAATAAAAAAACTGAGTTAACAGATCAACAACGAACTTAAATGGATGTCTTAAGACGTCCGCTCCGAGCAGATACAACAACAAAATAAATAAATAAATAAATAATAAATAAAACGCTTCTAGGCGATTCAGTCCGGAAACGCGCTGCTGCTACGGTCGCACGTTCGAATCCTGCCTCAGGCATGGATGTGTTTGATGTCCTTAGGTAAGTTTAAGTGGGTCTAAGTCTAGGGGACTGATAACCTCAGACGTTGAGTCCCATAGTGCTTAGAGCCAGTTTTGAAAACACCTGTCATGCCCACAATCCATTGAAGTTGGTATAAACACGGCGGGTACACGGCTTTTCGTTCATTCGCGTCTGCGACGTTCGCCATGACTGTTTCAATGCAGGATCGCGCTCTGCTTCTAATTCTAAAGCTGTATTACGAGAATGTTGACGGTGGAGACGTCGCTCCGCCGAAGTTCCTGACACTGTAGGGTTTGAAAACAGGTGTTGGTCCGATGACTGCCGCGGATCTGGAGGAAATGATTCGAAAATTCGAAAAGAAGGGTTGTTTTGGTGATGTCTGGTGCGGCTTCACGGCATCATTTATCATACGGCCATATTTTTTGGAAGAGACAGGTGCTACCGGTCCTCTTACCTGTACCGTGACTGGTAAGCACTATGAGTGTCTTTGGCGCAACCACATAATTCTAGTTATCCAACAGCGCGGATGTATGAATGGGATCATTTTTATGCAAGGTGGCGCACATTGCAAATCCAGTTAAGCAGCTGCTGAAGCGCGATTTCGGAAATACTATAATTGTCAGCCACCATTTCCCTGCAGCCTGGCCGTCCCGATCACCGGATCTTAATCCGTGTGACTTTTGGCTGTGAGGCTATCTGAAAGATTTTGAGTTCAGTGTTCCGACTGCAGACTTTGCTACTCTGAAGGCACGCATTGCGCTACACATTCTGAACGTGACTGAGGGAACATTTCGATCAGTTTTGGAACAAGCTGTTTCTCGATTTCGACTTGTTGCAGAAAACGGTGGACAGCATATTGAACTTGTTTTGCACCAGTCACACGAAAATTAATAATCCGATTTGAGTTTGATTGATGCTTTTTATGCGGTTTTTGGCTTCAGGACACTTAAAAACCGATGTGATTGATGATTTTTATGCGGTTTTTCGCCTCAGAACAATTGGAAACCGATTTGATATATACTTCTTATGCGGCTTTTGGCCTCAGGATAATTAAAAACCGATTTTTCGCATCCGATGTGATACGACCTTGCCGTGGTGGCTGGGCTTACGTAACTAACAGTATCACACCTGTATACCCATGCACACTAAGTAGTACAGTTTGCTTTACGTCACACGTACTTCTTAGGCATTGTTGTATGATTCATTTGTTATTTGTAGTCGACCACTATTAAATTATCCAGAATGAGATTTTCACTCTGCAGCGGAGTGTGCGCTGATATGAAACTTCCTGGCATTTTAAAACTGTGTGTCCGACCGAGACTAGAACTCGGGACCTTTGCCTTTCGCGGGCAAGTGCTCTACCATCTGAGCTACCGAAGCACGACTCACGCTCGGTCCTCACAGCTGTACTTCTGCCAGTACCTCGTCTCCTACCTTCCAAACTTTACAGAAGCTCTTCTGCGAACCTTGCAGAACTAGCACTCCTGAAAGAAAGGATATAGCGGAGACATGGCTTAGCCACAGCCTGGGGGATGTTTCCAGAATGAGATTTTCACTCTATAGCGGAGTGTCCCGAGTTCGAGTCTCGTTCGGGCACACAGTTTCACTATTAAATTATGATGTTTACAGCGCTATCTATTGCTACATTTTGTAACTATTTAATTTTCTTCTTTCATGTTTTCCCCCTTCTCTGATAATATTGCGTTGCAATTTGACGTCATTCTAACCAGTGGTGTTATTTCTACAGCGTTTGGAAAGCTTAACTTTAATTGTAGTCACCTTGTTCATTGCGCATAAGGACGACGAAGATAAGATACGAAAAATTTGGGTTCATACCGAGGCTGTTTTGGTTCGGTTTGGGAGGTAATTGTTGCTTTATAATATTGGCTAGTTTTTTCTTCTGTGTAGTTTTCGTTTTCTGTTCGATGGACTCGGTGTACTCTTTGCCTTTTTTGGTTATGGAATCATATTCTAATCTATGAAGCAACTTTCCCAACTGTAACTCTGCATTATAAAGCTGTGTATTGAACATTTGTTTTTTAATATAAAGTTCTTTCAGTTTATAAGTAACCTAGAAGACAAAATCCTGAATTCCAATCACCAACTCCTCAAAAATATCATCTACTGCTACAGATATGTAGATGATACCATCATTTTAATCAAAGGCACTAAAGAAGACATCAGTGAGTTTAATCAGTTTTTCAACAACTCCCATGAAAACATAAAATTCACAGTTGAACACCAAAAAGACGACAGTATAAATTTCCTAGACCTTACCATTAGAATAAAGAATAACAGACACATACCACAATCCACAACTCCTCTTGCCACCCCGCAGCACACAAAATGGCAGCATTCCAGTACATGATTAATAGAGCTATCCAACTACCACTCTCAGAAGATAAATGTGATCAAGAAATTGAAATAATAAAACAAACAGCTATTGAAAATGGTTATAACAGCTCCATAGTATATACCCTAAAACACTCAATAATGGCAAAGGAATCACAACACAAAAAACAAAAAGGAAATAACATCTTCCATACAATCCCCTTTCTTGGTAACATTTCATACTAGTTTGCCAAGTGTTCAAACGGAAAGGCATAAGCATATCCTTTACAACAGACAACAAGATTGGACAGAAGTTACCCCACAACATCGGCACACGAAACCCACTTCATCACACAGGTGTGTACAAAATTGAATGTTTGGACTGTGTCTGCTTCTACATAGGCCAGACAGGCAGATCATTTGAGATTAGGTTCAAGGAACACATGGCAGCACTAAAAAACAAAAAATATCACACATCAACAATAGCTACCCACCTGCATGAAACAAAACACCATGTTAACAACTCAAGTATTAGCATCCTACACATCCAACCAAAAGGCAGAAAACTAGACATTCTTGAAACACTCCAAATATACAATCATCAAATGAAACAACCAGAATCTATCTTAAATGACAAAAATGACAATATTTACAATAGTATCATCTCCGTTTCCAGCAACTGCCTACACTCATAAAAATGCACACACACACACACACACACACACACACACACACACACACACAATATTTACCATAAATATTGACAGCTGCCAAGAGTACAAGAGATTGACCTCATTCAGAGATAATTCATCACACCAACAGCTTGTACCCCCTGTCAGCTTAAAACTGTATGTACATCAACTACTGGCACAAATGTATATCTGCATATTTTATAGCATTAACCAATGTATTACCCCAACCTTTAGGCAGCTAATATATGCAACGTGCAATCTTAAGACTCCTTACCATGTAAATGTTTCCTCTCATGTAATCACTCTTTCCTCTCTCCCTCTCTCTGTCTCTCTCTCTCTCTCTCTCTCTCTCTCCCTCTCCCTCTCCCTCTCCCTTTCACTCACTCACTCACACACACACACACACACTTTTTCTCTCTCTCTACCTCTCCTCCTGCCTCCAGCCCCTCACTTCACATCTGTTTATTAACCCCAATCAAAGAGTGTAATGTATGTAAGATTTTACTGTTATAGCCAATATGATCATTGTAATTATAGTCTGTAACATTTCACCTAATTGTTATCAATAAGTATGAAGTTTAAGCCATTTTAACATTTCACCTGATTGTATAAACGAGTACGAATGTTTGCTGTTTTAACTTGTCAGAATTGGATTTATATACCACCTGAAGTACACACACATATATTTGACACCTCAAAACAAACACCGCCAAATGCTTAAAGCAATTATTCTGTAATAATATTGTTATGATGTATATTCTTTGCACTTTGCGATTATGTCTTCACTTCTGCTATACGAACCTTGCACCCAGCTGATTCCAGACGCCATATCTGTTTACAAATGTGGCAGTATACATGTGATGTGTTACGACAGCAAAAGGAACCTGTGATCACTGAAGGTACTGTAGTTTACTTATTTAATGCTTGCCATTAGATACCAGTTTAATTTTTCGTCAAAAGTAATCCTAAACCATATTCTGAAATAGTGTCTTGTTTCTCCACTAGGCAGTGCCAAAAGTTCCTCCAAAAATCGTAACACAACACACACACAAATGTAATACTTACTAATGTAAATCCACCCGATGATGGAGGTTTAAACCTTCGAAACGCGTCGTGGAAATAAATAAAACGGTGACTGGTAACAGTAAACTTGTTGTTTCATTTAATGTCAGTAACAGTCACGGTAAAGCCTAACCTAAAAATGTTCGCATTTAAAGGTAACAAATTTGGTTGAAATCGGTCCAGTGGTGTAGGAGGAGATGTGGAACATAAATGTTGATGCCAGCCTACGTAAGGAGAAGTGATCATCGTAAAAAATAAGAGAAATCAGAGCTCGCACGGGAATATTTGTGTTCGTTTTTCGCACAGTTTGCTCGCGAATAGAACGGTGGAGAAGTAGGTTGAAGGTGGTTCGATGAACCCTCTGCCAGGCACTTAATTGTTGATTACAGAGTAATCAGGTAGCTTTAGATGTAGATAAACACGTACGTACATATACAAGTAGATCCACCTTTATGACATGTGTGTATGTACGAATATAAACTTAGGTGATTCCGTGGTAATGTTACAAAACTGTCAGGAACGACGGAGAAAGAAAGATATATCAATGACCGAACCGAAAGTAATAGGCAAAAGTCGTTCCGATACCTCTCACAGTGGACCTGTTCTACCGAAAGCTCTTTTCTTTCTATGTTTTGAGAGACGGCACTATCGATCAGGCCAAGAAAAGAAATGTCCATGGCCCCTAAAGTGCGTGCATGAGCACTTGCTCAATAGAAGACACTTGTTTCATAGCGGAAATGAACATAGCTCCAGCTTTATTGTACAATTATTTCTTGTTTTGATCGATACTATCAAATCTGAAAATGTAGAAAGTAAAGACTTTGCAGTAGAAGAAGTGTACTGTGAGCGGTATCAGATAGATTTTTCGCTTATATTTTGTACTCGATCGTTCCCGGGCCGTTACCTCAAACTGACACCATTCTGCATTATCCGTGTAAGTTTTTACTAACATCGAGGAATGGCTACTACCTATGTATGCGGCCCCGGTAGTACGAAATATATCTGACGAAATTTGCAGTGTTTTAAAGGATGCGTGGTAGTGTTATCGTATGGATGAACGTGAGTGGGATTGGCAGAGAGTGAAGTTCAAGAAGATTGTGTTTTAAATCTCTGTATTATTTAGTACGTTTTAACCACGTTTGTATCTCTTTACTTTAGTAATGGCGCTGATAACCTGCGATATTAACGTCTTTCTGGTGATTGCAGCAATTGCGTGCGGAGTATACTTGTTACGTGCTGGGTCTCGACAATGGAGTGACCAAGTTTCCTGCCATACTATGGTCAACAGAGAATTGTGTTAGCGAGTGCGCGCCTTGCGCAACATTAGACCAACAAATTATGTTTGGCACAGTAACTGAATCTCTACATAATCTCAATATTGAGCTGCATACAAACACGAGCAATTATAATTGATCATTAATCATTAGATTAGTTACATAAACGAACTTGTTTCCTACAAAAAGCATAAAACGTTACAAGCAAGGGACATCTTCCTTGCTATGTATCGAACGCCGCCACAGTGAGGGCACAATTTAACTATGCAAGAAAT
This sequence comes from Schistocerca piceifrons, assembly GCF_021461385.2. Taxonomy (NCBI): domain Eukaryota; kingdom Metazoa; phylum Arthropoda; class Insecta; order Orthoptera; family Acrididae; genus Schistocerca; species Schistocerca piceifrons. The sequence goes on along the minus strand of NC_060146.1, from coordinate 91,029,324 downwards.
GCCGCTGGTATTTTATTTTAAAATTAGGCTCCCTGACCGGGGCAGTTGTAGGACAAATTAGAAGAGCAAAAACGCTCTCAAGCATTAGTATATGAGGCTATTTTTCTCAAGTCTGTAATTAAATAATTGCAATCAATTCGCTGTAAAGAGTGAATATCAATTCACATGGTTACTTCTAAATAATGATTGCTTACTTGAAGAGCTGGCATATATTCGACCCCAGATTTTACGTGAACTCGAGTTGACTGGTTAACGAAGTCAGTTCCACAATAGAAAAAACAAATGACCAAATATTCACATTACGCATAATACTTGAAAAATGTTATGAACATCAAAAAACATACAGCAGTTTTACATTGATTTTAAACAAGTTTATGATAGCATCTCAAGAACGACATTGCGGTATGTGTTGGAAGAGGCAGGAATACCTCAGAAGCTCCTTAAACTTACTATGATGAACCTCAGTGACAGTGACTGTAAAGTAAAAATACAGGGCGAAATCTCCAGAGAAGTGGAAGTGTAGAAGGGACTGAGACACGGTGACACTATTTCCTCACTGCTATTCAACCTCTGCCTAGAAAAGTCAGAAGCCAGACAGAGATAAATATGGGGGAACCATTTTTAATCGGTCACTGCAGTACTTGACCTACGCAGATGATGTGGCATTACTCGCACGAAACACCACTGTGCTGGCTGATGCCTATCAACAACTGGAGGGAGGTGCAGGGGAACTTGGCCTGGTAGTCAATGTCGAAAAGACCAAATATGTGGCAATAATCAACCAGCGAAACATACCAAATCTCAGGATAGCCGACAAGGAGTTTGAAAGGGTGAGAGACATCAAGTACCTCGGATCGTCTATCACAGAGACAAATGACACCAATAACTAGGTGAAAGGTAGAATAGCAGCAGACAACAGATGCTACTTTGCCACACTACCCATGCTTAGTAGCTCAGTTCCAAATCTAGAATCCTCATTTACAAAACAGTTGTAAGACCGGTTGTTATGTATGGTGCCGAGACATGGTCCGTGACTGCAAATGAGGAAAGGATTGTTAGCATTTCGGAGAGAAAGGTTCTGCGTAAAATATACGGCCCAATATACGATCAAGAGGGTACGAATGCAAAATTAGAACAATCTGACATTGTCACTACCATTAACATAAGAAGACTGCAATGGGCAGGACACGTGGTCAGAATGGAGGAAGACAGAACATGTGAGAAGATTTTTGATATCAAGGCTGGAGGCAGACGACGGAAGGGACGTCCCAGAATGAGATGGGTGGACGGAACTGAAGAAGACATGAAAAAGCTGGGTGTCAGAGGATGGAGATGGAAAGCCATGGACCGGATGGAATGGCAGGATATTGTGATTCAGGCAAAAGCCCTCCAAGGGCTGTAGAGTAGTAGTACTTTCAAATAACTTCCAGGAGTGCTAGTTCTACAAGGTTCGCAGGAGAGCTTCTGTGAAGTTTGGAAAGCAGGAGACGAGGTACTGGCGGAAGTAAAGCTGTGATGATGGGGCGCGAGTCGTACTTGGGTAGCTCAGATGGTAGAGTACTTGCCCGCGAAAGGCAAAGGTCCCGAGTTCGAGTCTCGGTCCGGCACACAGTTTTAATCTGCAAGGAAGTTTCATATCAGCGCACACTCCGCTGCAGAGTGAAAATCTCATTCTGGATCTCTGTTATGAGTATCTCTTGCGTAAAGTTTGGAAGGGAAGAGATGAGGTACTGGCGGAAGTAAAGCTGTGATGACGGGGAGCGAGTCGTACTTGGGTAGCGCAGATAGTAGAGCACTTGCCCGCGAAAGGCAAAGGTCCCGAGTTCGAGGCTTGGTCCGGCACACAGTTTTAATCCGCCAGGAAGTTTCTACTTCCGGGAATTCAGCCAGGTAACACTTTCAGCGACCACCGATATTTCGGCGGGAGAACACCCCGCCATTTTCTAGGGAAACAAGGCGGGGTGTTCTCCCGCCGAAATATCGGCGGTCGCTGAAAGTGTTACCTGGCTGAATTCCCGGAAGTTATTTGAAAGTTGTATGCGCCAGGAGAGACTCGGGTCTCAGAGTAGTAGTAGTACTAGTAGCAGTAGTAGGGAAAAATCTACAAATGAATGCTTGAGTGAAGCTCAGCTTGTACAGACTGTACTGTTAACAACTGGTAGGTGCCTCAGACCGTATGGAAGACTGCTACGGAACAGCGATAAGCTTTGCACATCAGCTCCCAAACGTTAAGTTAAAAATGGCTGGAACAATCAACAGAATTTGAGGAATACATATCGTAAATTGTGAGCTTCTCGGACCAACTGCGGAGGGCTTCCAACAACTTGTTTCGTCCACATCACAACGAGCCCAGCAAAAAGGGGTCCAACACCATCTTATGAGACATCTTTTTTCATCTCAGAATCTAAGCTAGACCAGTAACAGGCATGTTTAGAAACACTTGATAAAATTCTCATGCCCAGTATGGGGCACTCGTCAAGGCAAATAAAGACTCATGGAAACAGTCAACAATCTTTATGATAATAATAATGAACACTTTTTAAAAAATTCAGACTTACTTCCATTTCTACCCTTTAAAAGGAACATCTTGGGTAGAAATATGGAAACCGATGGGGGCAACTACTATTCGAATTAATTTTAAAGGTGTCTCATGTAATTCAGTAATTGCCTTCTGTTTTACGCTATTGAAGTTATTTGTCCGTTTAAGTTAGCAATGGCTTCATGATTGTGACTGACTCCATTAGTATACAAAACATGGGTTTGCAAAGTCGTGACTTATATGTGTTTACTGCGCACCTCCACGCTACTCCACTCTGAGTATCTTTGCCGACATACGACAGTCGCCCACTGGCAGCCAGTGTGTTGTCACCGTCAACCAGGCAATGGCTGACAGCCTTCGTTTCCGCACAGCTTCGTAGGCCTAAGTTACTCGAGTGCAATACGCGGAGACTGACGTAAGTAATTACAACGACATAAGGGAATCCGTGTCTTCTCAAGGACGGTCATCGCTACCTGGTGAACGGCAAATGTTGTGAGTGTACGAGCTGGCTGTGCTTGAATTACGTACAGAATAAGTGCCAGGGCAGTTTAACCATTGCAAATGACAGAATCGTGGCTGCGCAGCGACGTTGTGACCCACTTGACGAAGCAGATGTGAAAATTAAGAAACGAATGCGTAGCTGTAGCAAAAGAATTCAAAAACAGAAGTGTCTTTTTTTTCGAATGTCTTTTTTCTGAAAGGTAAACGTTTAGATTTCGTAGCAAATATGCCAAACTGTGATAGCCCCTAGATTGTATTGTCCCAAGCAAGGAGGGGAGCTACTGGGACGACTCAGAACAGTGATACTAGTGCGGAGATTCACCAGATCCAAGACATCTTGAAATTAAATGAAGGTAATGGTTTTTAAAATTGACGATGGGTCTGTTCCTGGCGAAATAATCTTCACGTTCGGTTGTGAAGGAAACCCTGTGCCATAAAGTAACTGTCGTTATGGACTGGACATTTGACTCGTTCGAAACGATTCAGACAACTGTATACCATCCACGGCACTGAAAGTACAGAAGAAGAGTCGAGGATATTTCCTGTTTTATTCGCTTCAATCCCAGGTGAAAGTCGAAAAACACACGAAAAAATTTTTATTCACTGAAATATAAAATGCGTAGATAGTTATTAAAAACTGCAGTTTTAGATTTTGAAAACGTTTACATTTAATGCCATGAAAACAGTGTCCCCCGAAACAACACTTTCATGTTTCAATTTATACTTCAACCAATATATGTGAAGAAAATGAAGGAATTAGAATTAACTGCTTTCTCCTTCATCTTATTTTTCAGCAAGTATACGTTGCTATATTTTCGATTTGTTGAGGGGTTTCTAGGCCTTGTAAGGAAGAGTGAGTACATTATACTTTGAATAGGAATCCATGTCCAGAAATGTACCGTTTTGGTTCTACGACGGTCTCAATTCAGATTCTTAACTCATCCATTTCTGCTTGAGGAAGTGAATTAGGTGTGACGAAGTACAATTATTAGGTAAAAATTCGAAGGGAAACATAACGAAACATCCATTTATCAGTTAAGCACATTCATTAGTATTAACATTTACAGATTACGTGTTTACATTATCCAAAAGAAAAAGAACCCAACATTGTATACGTACAGAACAGTACTGATGCATTACCACACTGACTCCAGCGTTGTTACAGACGATGTAACTATGAAGCACGTTCTGGTACACACTCTCCATCCCACCTGGCACCTCTTCAGTTTCTAGTGCAGTGACCAGAACTCGTGCTAGCAGATCGTTCTCTGTCTCTACAGGAGTCTCGTGAATTAAATTTTGCATACGGTCTCGCAAGAAGTAGTACATAGTTAAATTCAGCGATCGCAGTGGCCACCATCTTTCACCATATCGTCTGTCCAGATGTCTCTGAGCCGCACGCGAGAAGTGGGATGGTGCACCGCCGTGCTCAAACCGCATTTCCTTACTGACATTCAGTGCGTCATCGTCCTGCCTGCCCTACCGCATACCTGGACAAGCAATTCTGGGACTTTGCTGTTTTCCTCAGCAGAAGTGGAACTGAAACCGTCGTAAAACGGAATCGGTACGTTTCCAGAGATGGATACGCAGTCTAATTACTATATACTCACTGCCCTCTACAAGTTCTAGAAATTTGTAAGGGGAATGTCCGAACACTATAAGGACTAGTGGGTTTAAAGATGTTTAAAATCTCCGACTTTCTTACAAAAAATTGAGTGAGAAATAAAATTCAAGGCAAAAGGCAAGAAATTTAATCATCGTGTGAAGCGTCCGCCCCCGGTAGCTGAGTGGTGTCGATGCCATTCGCCGGTTACTACTTCCCGCGGTCTCGATGGGAGGCTTGTAGGATCGATTCCTATACGCCGCTCTGTGCGTGAAGGATGCCCTATGTCTACTTTACTATATGCCATTGCACTTGAGCCCCTCATCACTGGTCTTACCTCTAGACTGCAGGGTCTCACTTTGCGTGAGTACATCTTTCACTGCAGGACTTATGCGGACGACCTCCTTTTTCTCACCTGCTCCTCCACGGAACTCAATGACGCCATCCAATGGATCCACCAGTATGGACGTCTTTCTGGCAGCATTCTTAATGTCCGTAAATCGACTATGATGCACATTGGTCGCTGCCTCCCGGCTATGGTGCCGACCCCACTCCGTCAGTACCACCCTTCGTTACTTGGGTATCGAATTTACGAGCTCCACATACCGCACAGTGGCTCTCGCTTACCGGCTACTTCTGCAGTCGATTCGGCACCATGTCCGCGGTCAAGTGCACCGTAACTTAAACCAACTCCAACGTGTGTCCTATGTCAACATGTATGTCGCCCCTAAACTGGTACACGTCGCCCAGATCCTCCCAATGCCGTTACTCCTTGGCCGCCGCATCCAGTCAGCCTTTGGATATTTCGTATCAGCAGGGGCACTTTTCAGAGTCCGCTACAACACGCTAACACTGCCTCCTGAAAAAGGTGGCCTCGGACTCGTCAACGTGCGGGCACGATATTCTGCACTCTCTGTCCATACTATGATGCGGCACTGGCGAGGGCCGGTCCCGTCCTTAACACGCAGGCTCTTAGATATCCTCCGACAAGCTTCTCTCGATCCACCGATCAATGTGGCACCTATTTCTCCATTATTGCCAATTGTTTCATAGAACTCAGCTACGTTCGGGCCAGTCTTCCAGTCACCCGTCCTCCCCGTACAAAAGATTATTATCGTTTGTTTATGCTGTCCAACCATAAAGACCCCATGGTGCTACAGCACCCTGACATTAACTAGCGGACGGTTTTGGGGGTGTGTGGATGCACCCTTTCTACCGTCGTCTGTGTCTGCGCTCTGGTATGTTTTAGTCTATGGCAAATTCCCGACTAATAGCTGACTTTATCGCATAGGAATAGCCACCTCCCCACTCTGCCCTGACTGTCAGCTCGAAGACACCGACGAACACCGTCTTACGTGCTCCCTGAAACGAAACGTATGGCTCCTCATCCAACGAATCGCGTGCTTTTACCTCCGTGCCCCGCCAACGACGGTAACCCCGGATTTCCTGTTGTTGTCCCAGATATTTCACCACCCTCTTGCTAAGCACCATACCCTAATCTGGTTTCGAGGACAGGCTTTAGAATACCTCTTCCAGAATGATCCGCATACAGTTCTTGACTTCTGGTACAAAGTTGTGACGGCGCACAGCACCCTCACCCGAAAACCATCTTACCGACAAACTTTTGCCGGTTATTTCCGCAGCGTCTTCCTCGACCCCCCTCAAAGTTGGGGTGTGCCATACCTACCTGTCCCATGATGCAACACCCTTATCCTCGTTCTCATGCATCGGCCAAAAAATAGGAACAAAACAGAATATGTTATATTTTGTTGTATTTAATATTTTTGTAATATTTTTTGTTTAACTAACAGTCATTTGTATATGTTTAAATGGTACATTGAAGAACTCTTGCATAGTGTATATACAGGGTGATTCAAAAAGAATACCACAACTTTAAAAATGTGTATTTAATGAAAGAAACATAATATAACCTTCTGTTATACATCATTACAAAGAGTATTTAAAAAGGTTTTTTTTCACTCAAAAACAAGTTCAGAGATGTTCAATATGGCCCCCTCCAGACACACGAGCAATATCAACCCGATACTCCAACTCGTTCCACACTCTCTGTAGCATATCAGGCGTAACAGTTTGGATAGCTGCTGTTATTTATCGTTTCAAATCATCAATGGTGGCTGGGAGAGGTGGCCGAAACACCATATCCTTAACATACCCCCATAAGAAAAAATCGCAGGGGGTAAGATCAGGGCTTCTTGGAGGCCAGTGATGAAGTGCTCTGTCACGGGCTGCCTCGGGTAGTTTGGTTTTCAGCCTAGTCAACAGCGCCTCAAGCGAACAAATGTACAACTAAATGAAACTTTATAGCTCCCTTAATTCGCCGACAGTGCTTACTTAGCTCGGCCTTTTGTCGTTGCAGAGTTTTAAATTCCTAAAGTTGTGGTATTCTTTTTGAATCACCCTGTATATGTACTGTTAGTTTGTTCAATAAAGATTACTGAAAAAAGAAGTGGTCAGCGCGACAGACTGTCAATCCTAAGGGCCCGGGTTCGATTCCCGGCTGGGTCGGAGATCTCTCAGGGACTGGCTATTGTGTTGTCTTAATCATCATCATTTCATCCCCACGACGCGCAAGTCACCGAAGTGGCGTCAAATCGAAAGACTTGCACCAGGCGAGCGGTCTACCCAACGGATGGCCCTCATCACACGACATTCTTTTTTTATCATGTGAAACAAACTTGTTGAAAGGAAAAAAGGTAAAAATAAAAAGAACAATAAAAAGCTAAAAATAAAAAACGTTGAGACTAGCCTATGTAGGCCCCTACCATGAGCGCAGCCAGTCGTCAGCCTGGATAGAACGTGAATGTTCTCATTATGGAGCGGCCGGCAGAGCCTCCCCCCTATAGTGGCTTCCTTTGGCGGTCGACAAACCCACAGCTAAAGTCCCTAAGTGCACGGGTGGAAAGCCCACGACACGTCTTGCGTGGAGAGAGAATGGATACAGAACAATGATCCCCACTCAAGTTTTCGACAAATACTGTGCAAGACGTTTAATCACGGGAACGTCGACGCCAGTAGCCGGTACCCAGTCGCTCTCGGCGGGGTCGGGCAGCTGTTGCAACGTGAAAGCTGAGATGCAGGTTTTGCACACGCTTCGACGTCAGGCAATGACCGCCGCGCGCAGAACAATACAGTGCCCGCCCATTACGCCGCCTCATAATTGGATCTCTCCGGTCCAGGCGCCTGAAGTCACCGCTGACATACGTACACTTCTCGGAAACCGTTTTGTCTTAAGATACCGCCACGTTGCGGCTAGGACGCACATCTCCGCTGTCAAAACTTTTGTGTATGAAGCAACGGCAATATTTTCACTTCGTCGCCATTAGGAAAACCTAGGAGGCCGACCACGCAGTGGCAAATAAAATTTATGTGAGGCAGTGGAGAATAACAAGTTTCTGCAGTTTGTACCATTACAATGAAATTACTTTATCAGGTAAGGATGGTAGAGTCAAAACAGGAAATCGTCTGTATCAGGAGTGTACAGTTTTTTCGAAATATGTATTAATTAAGCCGTTAGAGAACCGAGGCACTGATGTCAAACCACGAGACCACATGTGGAAGACGAGAGTTGCTGTTACTGATGATTATGACGATGATGATGACGTTGATGATGATGATGTCTTGAGTCAGAAGGCTGATCTGGTGCAGTTCATATAGCTAGTCTGGCCTGTGTAAGCGTCTTCCAATCTGTTTAACTACAGCAAAATGCATCAGTTTACCGTAATGTAGTCAACCCTCGAAGTCCCTACAATTTTGCCGTCGACACTCCCTTCTATAAGGAAATTGACGATTTCTTTATGCCTCCATATACACCTTATCAATCGATCCCTTCTATTAGCAAAGTTGTGCCGTACACCACTTTTCACCGCAATTCAATTCACTACCTCCTCATAAAAGGAGAGATCAAAACGCTCCAGTTTGAGAGCGTTGCTGCAGCGTATACGCAACGTAGCGCGACTCCGATGCGAGTATATGAGCACCGACATGTTGGAAATGGATTAGCTTGTCATTCGTGTCTTTCCGACGTGCGTGTGGCAAATGCAGAAACGTGAACCATGGCGACGTCATTACCAAACGCCGAACAGGATCAACGCGCTTGTATTGCTTTCTTGGCTCCCGAAGGACATCCATTGGAGAATGAAGAATGTGTGTGAGGTACCATGTCTGTCGAAAACCACCACTGTGAAATTGTGCGTCAAGTTCCGTGGTTGTGCTGCTGCTTCATGACACGCACGTCTCGTATCGTAAATGATAAATGTCGTACGGCAGAAGCTGGTAAACGTCATATGACAGAAGTTACGCCAACTCGAATGAGAGACAGTTGAGCTTCCGCCCTATAGTCCTTACCTTTCACAATACTATTGTGGTGCCTTCGGTCCCTTAGAAAAGGCCCTGAAGGGTCGGCGATTCCTGCCGGACGAGAATGTGCGGTAGGCAGTTACGGACTTCTTCAACAGCTGGAAGCGTTTTACCATGTGGGAATCTACAACCTGGTGCCTCGGAAGGATGCCTACCCGGGTTCTCATTGAGATTTTGTACAATTGGCATACTGAGATACGGCTTTGGAACAACAACTTTTTGATCGCCCCTTATTCGAGTATTATTGGGAAGAGCAAGGAAAGATCGGTCGCGAAATGGAAACCATAGGGAAAATTCGATGAATCTTTGCACAGATGTGTTGGGCAGTTTCTCAAGTATGCCTGTGTAAAGTGTCACGTCGCTCTTCTCCGTTCTGTGCGTACAGCGTGCGCCTAAAGATGCCTAGAAAATAAGAGTCCCACGTCAAATACAGGTCCCTACCGAGATACTTCGCCTGATTTCAAACAACCTCATATGTCGTAACTGTCATGCGGTTCCTTCTTCATGTTAATTCTCTGCCGCACGCTACCTGGGCACTGAGGAAGCTCCTGCAGTGTTTTCGATGGGAAGAGTTTCAGCACGCACCAGAAAGCCTCGACTTGTCTCTCTCTAGCACAGAAGGTTGCAGTCTATGACCAGCGTATCGGAAAGCTAGTACAAAGCTACTTTGGTTGTCTAAGTCATAGCGGCGACCATGTAGAGAAGTAACTGGAAGACGTAGCTGAGTGTTGCAAATAAAACAGTTTTAATTATCACCGTGGTTTCCATTTCGCACCTGCCAGGGTAGCCGAGCGCGCTAACGGGTAGGCGCTCCGGCCCCGTATCGAATCCGCCCGGCGGACTGATGACGAGGGCAGGTGTGCCGGCCAGCCTGAATGTGGTTTTTAGGCGGTTTTCCACATCCCGCTAGGTGAATACCCGGCTGGTCCCCACGTTCCACCTCATTTACATTTGAAGCACGTCTGCACTATTCCACAATTTACACTAGATGCAGACAGTTGGGGTACACTGATTCCATCCTGGGGGGTACGGGGTGGCGGCAGAAAGGGCATCTGGCCATCCCTAACACTAACATTGCCAAATCCGTTGTAACCACGCCGATCCTGCGATCCCTGCGAGACTATAGCGTAAGCGAAAGAAAGAAAAGAAAGAAAGAAAGTGGTTTCCATTTTGCGACCCGATCGTTTGTTACTTTCCGAACAACCCTCATATATTATCCAATCTGCCCACCCACTTTTCAGTAGCTTATATCAAGAGCGGTCACACGGTTTTGCTCATGAGCCAATACTGAATCTGTGGAGCGCCACCTCCGGGCGCATGTGTACCGACCTTATTATTGACCGGTAAACCAAATAGATCAGTATGTAATGAGCCCTCCATACACTAGATCTACTAAGGGCGTGGTAAGCTCGCCCAGCATCAAAGCAATAATCATTAAGAGACCATTAGGAATAGTTCGTGTCGACTGTTCTCTGTTTCAGACTGCTGCCATCACAACCTGCTCCAAGATTGTGTCACAGTAATCGCCAGATGAACTGTTATGTTGTCTATGTGAACATTTGAGTAACTGATTAATAACAGTAGCTTCTATTTAAATGGATTGTGTAATATCAGGCACGATCAGAATGTTTTGAATGTCATTTTTCTTCTACTCATTGCATTGTGTTACGGCATCCTTAATTTAATTTCATATTCCTTGCTTCAAATATGTACTGCGTGTGAAGATGACCGCCTCTACAACGTGTGATCACGAATCCATGTGACTTCCAGTTGAAATGTGTACCATACCAGCTGATCAATGCGACGTACGCAATCCTATGAATTCTCAGCACCGGAAGACAAACAAGAATACATCCCGATTGTCACGTCCTCTCACCCCACAAATACATATCTAGTTGCCTCATCATTCAACTTCGCCTGTTGTTTTTGTTGTAGTCTTCAGTCCTGAGACTGGTTTGATGCAGCTCTCCATGCTTCGCCTATAAAATGTATAATTATAATTTCGCATATAGGTGGCCGTGCAACTTTTTGCATGCCCGCTATAATCCCTCCAATATATTTTTGATTCGACAACGGAGGGCCAACAATTCCAGATGGTGATTGTTAATTCTTTACTTGTTTACAACTCATGCTTTCTCAGAAGCTATTAAACATTAGCACCAGTTACAAATGAATGGTCCATTGATAGTGACCGGGCCAAATATCTCACGAAATAAGCATCAAACGAAAAAACTACAAAGAACGACACTCGTCTAGCTTGAAGGGGGAAACCAGATGGCGCTATGGTTGGCCCGTTAGATGGTGCTGCCATAGGTCAAACGGATATCAACTGCGTTCTTTTATATAGGAAACCCCATTTTTTATTACATGTTCGTTTAGTACGTAAAGAAATATGAATGTTTTAGTTGGACCACTTTTTTTGCTTTGTGACAGATGGCGCTGTAATAGTCACAAACATATGGCTCACAATTTTAGACGAACAGTTGGTAACATGTAAGTTTTTGTAAATTAAAATAGAGAACGTAGGTTCGTTTGAACATTTTATTTCGGTTGTTCCAATGTGATACATGTACATTTGTGAACTTATCATTTCTGAGAACGCATGCTGTTACAGCGTGATTACCTGTAAACACCACATTAATGCAATACATGCTCAAAATGACGTCCGTCAACCTCAATGCATTTGCCCCTCATGGAGGCTTTAAATGTTTTCTTTCCACCTATCCGCTTACCGTTTTAATAGTATTTTATTCTAATTTGTTTATTTGTTTTTAATTTGCTTGTCAACTCTGTGTTAGTAAAAGGTTTATGAGATTAGTTGCTATGTTTTAACAACTATATAAAAGAAGTCACTCAGAAAAACGTTGTGAATGTACACATTTCAAGAAATTTAAAATTTTTTTGTTTAAAATAAAACAAATATCTGCAGAATTATATTTTCACTTTGAAGCGGAGTGTGCGCTGATATGAAACTTCCTGGCAGATTAAAACTGCGTGCCGAACCGAGACTCGAACCCGGGATCGAGTTCGAGTCTCGGTCTGGCACACACTTTTAGTCTACCAATAAGTTTCATATCAGCGTGCACTCCGCTGCAGAGTGAAAATCTCGTTCTGGAAACATCCCCTGGGCTGTGGCTAAGCCATGTCTCCTCAATATCCGTTTTTCCCAGGAGTATTAGTTCTGCAAGGTTCGCAGGAAAGCTTCTGTAAAGTTTGGAAGGTAGGAGACGAGGTACTGGTAGAAGTAAAGCTGTGAGGGCGGGGTGCGAGTCTTACTTGGGTAGCTCAGACGGTAGAGCACTTTCCTGCGAAATTTTTGCAATTGTTTGATATTTTTAAACATCATATCAGCTTAAAACAGTAATTTTTGATGGCTTTTTCCCTTAACTTTCAAGGGAGGGACCAGTGGCTCTTCTTTCTCTTCTAGGCAACTGCCGCCACCAACAAAACTTCATCAATCCGCCTCTGTGTACAGCGCACACTGTTGAACATGCGGCTCTCAGCAGACGACTGCTACGTGTTCTCCTGTTGAATCAACGATATCGTCAATTACGTTTACACTGGACAGGGGATCGTAGATACTTAACCGCTGATCAATGTATGTAAATGTGTTGGCTGGTCAGGTGGATGACGTTTGTCGTTACAGCAGGTCGATGGTCGTGTCCGCCAATCAAAAACCTGATCGAAAGGTTGCAGAGCTGTGGGGGAGACCTGGGCTTGTATGGGACCTGTGGTAGTAATCGCAGGCTGTGGACAAGATTAACATTGAAACTTCCTGGCAGATTAAAACTGTGTGCCCGACCGAGACTCGAACTCGGGACCTTTGCCTTTCGCGGGCAAGTGCTCTACCATCTGAGCTACCGAAGCACGACTCACGCCCGGTACGCACAGCTTTACTTCTGCCAGTATCTCGTCTCCTACCTTCCAAACTTTACAGAAGCTCTCCTGTGAACCTTGCTGACCTAGCACTCCTGAAAGAAAGTATACTGCGGAGACATGGCTTAGCCACAGCCTGAGGGATGTTTCCAGAATGAGAATGGAAGATTAACATTGTTGTATCGGCGATGGCATCTTCCTGGAGGGTAACTGTCAGTCTCACAAGGGCAGAGTCTTCCTTTGCTGATTGAGGAGCGTGATAGTTACCAGATGTGACATCGTACGCATCAGGGATCCAGTAGGGCATTATTTCCACACTCGTACCAACGGTTCGTAATTTACGTGAACTGCCGACGCGGCGAAGAATGAACTTAAGAAACATTACCAAAAAAAAAAAAAAAAAAAAAAAATAAACGTCTATGTTGGGTGACGTATAGGATCCTCATACTATATTTCATGATTATCATCTCTCGACAACGTACCAATTAGCCCAGTCATCAGCCTTATTTTTGGAGTTAAGTTACATAATAGTTAAATAACTAAAGGTTTATCGTTATCCTTTGAATGTGCGTGGCATCACGTAATAGCACGTCATTGATGTGTTTGGTGCATAACGTCGTAGCGTTTTTCCTTAAACCTAATGAATACAATATGTTATATCCGCACTATAACACAACAAATATTCCGTGATAACCAAATTTATTTGACCTTCTGTCACTCAAAACAAAACTAAAGTTCGACTACACAATACTTCGCTGGCTGTGGCGCCAAGGAGAAATCAGAGTCACTAGTAGAGAATACAAGTCTAAACCACTGCCAACCAGTCGATACCGACGCGTCGCAAGTTTCCAACCAGTTAGGCCACAGCACGGTTCGGTCGTCGTGAATCCAGCAGCCAGGTAGTAACACAGTCATCGGCGAAGATTGAACTTGCTAAACGGGCTCAGCGAGCTCGCTTAAATCCGCAGGTCCGGCCAATCAGAGTGTTGGTAGATGGCGCCCTTATACGGTTGCTCGCTCTGGTGGCAAGTGGAGCGCCACCAGGGTAATCCGTATCGATAGTGGTGTGTACGCTGCCGCTAACCCCGCGACGACGCGTTCACTGGCGCCAGTTGTTGACATCGTGTGCGGCGCCAGCGGTATTCGCTGCGTGCCGCGCGTGTTGTAGCACGCCGCGCCGATACGACACCAGTATATACGAGTATATACATATATACAAATAACAAACTTTAGCCATCAATAATGTATTCTCCTTCACTATTTACAACAGTCTGTGAATGCTATAAGTCGCATAGTGCTCAGAGCCATTTTGTGAATGCTACGGTAACTTTTCGGTTCCGCGACTGTGCCTTGCGGGGTAACCTGGTCACGGTTCGTAGGGCTCTCCCCGCCGGAGGTTCGAGTCCTCCCTTAAGTTAGATTAAGTAGTGTGTAGGCTTAGGGCCGATGACCTCAGCAGTTTGGTCCCATAGAACTGTTGTGTACATAGTTCCGCGTAGTCAGCGCGTACACAACTTTCCCACTAGAGCGCGCCCCGCTAAGCACAACAGCGCAGGTGCAGCGCTCGTCCGTCTCCGCACTACGAGATGGCGCTGTCTTAGAGACGGACCAAATTCTGCTTCCGCCGATCTGGGTATTAATATGTAACGCAGCCAATGAGATTGCTGCTAACGTAGAACCTTTTCTCCCTGCGGATCACACTCGCGCAGTGATACCTGAACGCGCGAGGTATTACAACGAGTGTACAGACCTCCGATTAGTCAGTCTGCATTAGTCTGCACCAGTCTGCATTAGTCTATAGTCCAGTCTGTACCTAATAAGATTAGCGTATTCCTGTACATAGACATGAAGATAAATGTATAGACACCTTGTCAAGTATCAGAGATGTGTGAGAATAAGATCAACCTACCAAGACCAAAGGAACTTCAGATTGTCAATTGTAAATAGCATCCAGAACCAAGTTAAGTTATTTTTATGCTTGTTGTTATTTTAATGAATGTGTGTGAAAATTAATCAAGTTCTTTTTAAAGTTGGTCACCGTCAATCTGCTACTCTAAGCGTGCAAGTGGCATTTCTATCGTCTGACCTAACGGCAGAAGATAAACACGCCACGATAAGACCACGAGACATATTGCTGACACTCGCCTACTTCGTTAGAGCGACAAGTCAAATAATCTGATGGTGTGTGTACCGAAGGTCTTACAGTACGCACACCACAAGAACGTGCCATTAATTTCCAAATTTTCCAGTTTCCACGACTGTAGAAATCACGTGCTTTTGAGTCGAAGAACTCATCGAGCCGTGTTCGGAGTGCATTTTCATCCAGAAAGGAAGTTCCTTCAAGGGTGTTCAAGAGTGAGCGCAAAAAGTGAAAATCTGTCCGTGCGGAATCAGTTCAATAAGATGGATGCGGACTAACCTCCCAATTCACCTAATGTATAGTGTTTTCTGTCAGTCTAGCAGAATGCGGGCTGCTGTTATCGTGCAGAAGCATCACTTCACTGACTCTTCTTGGTCGTTCTTCATGGACTGACAACAAACGACATTAAATGTCAACAGTGTCGTTCACACCTCGGGGAATCAAGTCGTAGAACACCTCTGCGTCGCTGTATAATATTATCTTTTGTGTATGCGCCAGGTCTTTGTGAGTTGCTGCTTTGCTTGGACTCAGTCATTTCTTCCTTTGCCTTGTGTTATCCTAAAGACACCATTTCTCTCCCGCAGTAACGATACAGAATAGGAATAGTCGGCGTTTTTCACGCGTCAGTTGACGACGAGCAAGTAGGGATGCACCTATGGCCACCATCTGATTTTTGTGATTTTGGTTTAGAGCATACGGTACACATACACCAACATTTTGAGCCTATCCCAATTGGATGCAAACGTCGCATGATGATGGAATGATCTCGGTTCATCACGTTTGCCAGTTATCGGGTACATTGACGTGGATCGTTCCCGATTAATGCATTTAAACGATCTTCATCAAACCCCGGAGGTCTTTCTGAGAGTGGAGACTCACTAACGACAAAAAATCCACCTTAAGATGAGAGAACCATTTTCATGACGTGCTGTGTTTAATGCCATTATCCCCACATATGTCTCAAATGTTTCTGGCTGCTGTCAATCCTCTATTGAACTCAAACAGAAGAATATGTCAAAAATGTTGCGATTTTTCAACTCGGTATTCCATTTTCCATCGTCCACAACTCCACCCACTATCTAAAAATGACAATATGTGAACTAAAGTAACAACAGTGAACTACAAATAAAAAATGACCATCGAAAAATGAACCCATAGCTTCTGGAATACCAACATGCAAAACCAAAATGCTACAAACGGCTCTGAGCACTATGGGACTCAACTGCTGAGGTCCTTAGTCCCTTAGAACTTAGAACTAGTTAAACCTAACTAACCTAAGGACATCGCAAATATCCATGCCCGAAGCAGGATTCGAACCTGCGACCGTAGCGGTCTTGCGGTTCCAGACTGCAGCGCCTTTAACCGCACGGCCACTTCGGCCGGCTGCTACAAACGTATGCACCAGTCTATTACAATGCGAAGCATGGTGTTTTGTCTGGAAAAATCCTTTTGGTGCAGCTATCCAGGCAAGCCTGATCGTCTCCGATTAGCTACTGCGACCTACATCTATTTGAGAGTCCTTACTGTATTCCAATCATGGCCTCCCTCTACAATTTTTACTGCTCACACTTCCCTCTGTTACCACACTGGTGATGCCTTGAGGCCTCTGGAAGGGTCCTGACAGCCGAGCCCTTTTTTTACTACATTTGTCCCACAGATCTCGGTTTTCCCCGATTCGATTGAGTAGCACCCCATTAGTTCATACAATGTAAGCTTTCACGGCCGGTATTGTCTTCACTTAAAACTTCCGGGCTGATAGGCCGTGGTCGAAGTATAAAACTCTCTCCTGACGTTTCGTCTCCGACTGCGGGAGTCATCCTCTGAGGTAAAGCGGCGAACTGCCTATATAATCAGCGCTTCCTCGAGTTGTCTTCGCAGTTCGCCGCTTTACCTCCGAGGATGTCTCCCGCAGTCGGAGACGAAACGTCAGGAGAGAGTTTTATGCTTCGACCACGGCCTATCAGCCCGGACGTTTTAAGTGAAGACCCCATTAGTTGTTCGATTTATCGCTCTGTTCTTCAGCATTGTTCTGTGAAAGCAAAATTCCCATCTTAACTGTATATCGTCCATGTTTCACTTCTGTACAAGGCAACACCGGTTACAAATATCTTCAGAAAAGACCTACACCTGAATATACATCCGAAGTTACCAATTTATTTTTCTTCGGATCTGCTTTTCTTGCCAATGCCAAACTGCATTTCCATCCTCTCTGCCTCTGCCAGCAGCAATTAGTTGGCTGTCCAAATAGTGAACCTCATCTAATGCATTTAGTGTCTCATTTTGTAATCTAATTTCCTCGACATCTCCTGATTTAATTCGACTGCACTCCACTATTCTTGTCTTACTTTCATCAGTGTTATCTGATAACCTCTTTTCAAGACACTTTCCAAGTCCTTAGCCACATTTCTGCTAGAATTTCAATGTCATCAACAATTCTCAACGTTTTTATTTGTTATCCCCCTAACTTTAAGTTCTTTTCCAAATTTCTTTGTCACTCTCTGTACTATTTGCTCAATACAACGTAACACTGACTTTCACACTAGGGGAATCAGTGCTGGAATGCATACGCTAGTGGAGGTGGCTTGGCATTGCCTTTCTCAGACGTGTTATGAAATTTCAGGTGCGTGCCTGTGACGTGTGGATGACTACCACTGGTGCCTGCACAATGGAGGTATTGATTTGTGTTGTTTGGATGGAAGGACGGGAGAGGGGGAAACTCCCCTGCCAACACACCGCCCATTCCTCTGGAACAGCACAAAGTGGGCCACCGAACCCACTGTCCTCATCCAACGGACGGATCACCATCAACGGTGTCAAACTCCCTTGCTTAATGAGCTACAGTGGAGAGAGTTGGTATTTAAGAATGAAAAAAGGTCCAGGTAGGGTGGCTGTATTATTTTTTTAATTATCTAAGCGACAGGCCAGTTTCGACCTTTGGTCAGATTCAAGCACGTATCTCAAACTTCCGCCTAACTGCTTGCAAATGATCAACGGTCGAAAGTGTCCAATCACATAAATAATAAAGAAATATTACAGCCTATCTGGACCATGTTTTCATTCTCAAAACACGCTCAGACTGTAGAAAAATTTTTAAAATTTAGAATTTAGTCTAGGACTTTGGTGCAAAGACCAGTAGTGAGGAATTTTACTCCACCAAATCTCCTTCCCTTACCGGCCAAATTCTAGCAGTGAAAATATACCACCACCAGGTTTCGAACCGTTGAACATCCGAGTCGAGTTGCTCAATACAAGTGACAGCCGGATAAAGTGACCATGGCGGGAAAGTGGCCATTGAGGCCCTCGGGGCCATAACGTTCCAGCACGGTTCGGGAAATGCCTCAGATTATCTCAAATGTTCAAATGTGTGTGAATTCCTATGGGATCAAACTGCTTAGGTCACCGGTCCCTGGACTTACGCACTACTTAAACTAACTTATGCTAAGAACAACTGACATACCCATACCCGAGGGAGGACTCGAACCTCCGGCGGAAGGGGCAGATTATCTCTGGAGGACCCGGCCACCGCTGTGCCGCTCCTCATAATTATGACAATTTTTGTTGATTTTAGTTATCCTGGTGTAAGGCAAGTGGTCAGTTTGTGTACCTAATATGGAGGGAGAATATGACCAGCAAAACAACAAGATATCAATAGCACAATGTTCTGAATATTGGTGCCCTATCCAGTCAAGTCAGAATAAACGTCCAAAACTACCAACAACACCTCAGCTGTCGAACTACACGCCGTGCTGGACAGCATTAACACGACGAGAAAAATACACTGCCGAAAACTAGGGCAGGTAACTGAAACGTCAACGGCCACAAGGCAGAAGATACTTCTTTGTACACTTCATTGCTGGTCTTTTTAATGAAATTGTGATTAAAGTGTCATACCTTGACTCCATAATCCTTCTTTAGTTTCAGATGTTTCGTTCTTGCCATAAATGGGTATACAGCTTTTGTGTAAAGGTGCAAACGCGGGCGAAATGGCCATGTCGGCGGTGACTTCTGACCACTTCGTGTTGGGGAAAACGTAACAGCAACGACCGAAAGAAGGGCCCGCGGTGATACTTATATTAAGTTCTTAAAACATTTCCCTTCAATCCGGAAATAAGGAAGGAGAAAAACGAAAGAAAATAAAAGGAAGGAAAAGCGGAAAGCGGCCAAAGAGATAAAAAGCAGTAAACCGAAGAGCACGAACAGCAGGAAATCCAATCCCAGAACAGCTCTTTTTTTGACAATAATGAAGACAGAGAGTACATGTACTGCAGAGAAAAACTGTCAGATTCAAGGCCAGGAGAGCAGTGGATTTACTGCCAACTGTGCCTAATCTGGGCTACGAATTCTGTAGAGAGCTGAGGAATATTGTTCAACATTTAATTGTGAAAAGAGTAAATAATTCAATTCTAACAACGTTCAACAATAATATGTATTTAGTTCTTTGTTAAAACAGTTTTTATCTCCTATTCTTGAGTTGACATTGTAATTCTATCAAAGACAGCAAAGGACTTAGAAGAGCAGTTGAACGGAATGGATAGTGTCTCGAAAGGCGGATATAAGATGAACATCAACAAAAGCAAAACGAGGATAATGTAATGTAGTCGAATTAAGTCGGGTGATGCTGAGGGAATTAGATTAGGAAATGAGACACTTAAAGTAGTAAAGGAGTTTTGCTACTTGTGGGAGCAAAATAACTGATTATGGTCGAAGTAGAGAAGATATAAAATGTAGACTGGCAATGGAAATGAAAGCGATTCTGAAGAAAAGAAATTTGTTAACATCGGGTATAGATTTAAGTGTCAGGAAGTCGTTTCTGAAAGTATTTGTATGGAATGTAGCCATGTATGGAAGTAAAACATGGATGATAACTAGTTTGGACAAGAAGAGAATAGAAGCTTTCGAAATGTGGTGCTGCAGAAGAATGCTGAAGATTAGATGGGTAGATCACATAACTAATGAGGAGGTATTGAATAGAATTGGGGAGAAAAGGAGTTTGTGGCACAACTTGACTAGAAGAAGGGATTGGTTGGTAGGCCATGATCTGAGGCGTCAAGGGATCACCAATTTAGTATTGGAGGGCAGCGTGGAGGGTAAAAATCGTAGAGGGAGACCAAGAGATGAATACACTAAACAGATACAGAAGGATGTAGGTTGCAGTAAGTACTGGGAGATGAAGAAGCTTGCACAGGATAGAGTAACATGGAGAGCTGCATCACACCAGTCTCAGGAATGAAGACCACAACAACATTCTTCAAAATTAAGTCGCCACTTTGTCCGCTCTTGCCAGGAAAAGTGGCAGTTACCGTTTTGCCACTTTGTGGAAATTGAGATGTTCAAAGTTCTTAACTAAAAAACTATTCTATATTATACTTAAGTAGTTGCAGACAATGATCACCTACTTCTATGCATTTCGGTCTATCGCTAATCAGCTTAAAAAACTGGAATACCTTAGCTTGGCCTCTTTCCGTGGCTCTTCCATACTTGGGGAAGAAAGTGGGGGCTAGATAACCTTTCACGACATGTATTTTATTGGACCTAACATGGAACCCTGGGGGACACTTGAAGCTAGTTATCCTCACAGCAACTTTACTTCAGTAGCAGTGTACAAGCGTGAAGCGGCGCAGACGCCACACACACGCTACTGGAAGGGGTCAGACAGACTGACGAGTCGCCGTAGCAACTGGAGGTCGCAGCAATTACTCGCCGCCCTAATCGCCCATTGAGACGCACGTCGCAGGCCGGCGCAATTTCCAGCGGCGCGGCCAGAAAGAAAGCAAATAAGTTTCCTATTAGCGCGGCGCCGGTGATTCCGACAAGATTGGTGTGTCGCGGCGTGGCGTGGCCGCGGCCAGAGAAGAGAACAGAACGGGCCGGGCCGGGCCAGGGGCGACATTTGCATTGAATGGTGGGCCGCGCCGGCCGGTGGACAGGCGAGGCGAGGCGAGGCCGGCTCTCATCGACGCCTCCTCAGCGCGGCCGCGGAATGCGCCGGTCATCGCTCCGCGCGCCGCCACCTCTGCTCTTTACTCCCGACGATGGCGCGCTGGACTTGCTCCGAAACAACACCACTCCCTCCTCGTCTCTGCACCGCCCTGACGTACTCGTCAGTGCATTTCGAACCGAACTCTCGGCAAATCCTTTGCCGGTGTTAGGTTGATAATCTGCCGAAATTCGTTCTCGTCACCATATCTGAATTGGCTGAATCATACTGCAAACAATACGCAAGCCCTCTCGGGCGCTAGTCACACGGGGTCGCCACGATGTTGCGTGCCACTGATAAGGGGAACTGTGTTATTGTCCAAAGATCACAATTCCACACCAAAATCGGTAACACGTTAGCGATGTCTCGCTGCAATCCGCAACGACGAATGGGAGAGGGTAAAGAGGACACGCCATCTCCCTCAGAACAACAGTGCCCTCACACGAACGTCAATATACACTGAGGTGACGTAAGTCATGGGATACCTACTAATATTGCATCGTAGCTCCTTTTGTCTGGCGTAGTGCACCAACTCGATATGTCACGGACTCGACAAGTCCTTGGAAGTCTCTGCACGAGCACTGAGCCCTGCTGCTTCTCCATCCATCCATAACTGCCAAAGTGTTGCTGGTGCAGAATTTTGTGCACAAGCTGACATCTCCATTACCACCCATAAATATTCAGTGGATGGCCAAATCACTCGTTCGTACTGTGCAGATTGTTCTCAAAGCAGTAGCAAACAACTGTGGCCTGGTGACGTGGCGTACTGTCATCTATAAGGATTCCATCGTTGTGTGGGGACATGATATCCGTGAATCGCTGCAAATGGTGTCGAAGTAGCTGGATATAACCTTTTACGACCAATGATCGGTTCAGGTGGGCCAGAAGACATAGCCTATTCCATCTAAACGAATTATGGATTCACCACCAGCTTGCACAGTAGCTCTCGACAACTTTGGTACATGACTCGCTGGGATTCGCACCACAGTCTAACCCTACCATCAGGTCTTACCAAATGAAACTGGCAGTCATCTGACCAGGCTACGGTTTTCCAGTTGTCGAGGGTCGAACCGATATGGTCACGAGCCAAGGAGAGCCGTTCCAGGCGATTAGCAAACGCACTCGCGTCGGCCTCGTGCTCCTATGGTCCACTAACGCCAAATTTCGCCTTACTGTCCTTGCGAAAACGTTCGTCGTAAGCCCCACATTCATTGCTGCCGCTATTTTACGCGGTATTGCTCGTCTCATAGCACTGATAACTTTAAGCAAACACCATTTTGAACCGTGCACGGCTCGTGTTCATGTCATTTATTATTTGTCATCTTCTTTTACGGTACTGCCGCCTCGTTTACTTATTCCATTTACTGGCGCCACTAACTTCTGTATTACTTGCCTGTGAGTGGCAGCAGCAACGCTTATCGATAATTGCACTGTCGTACCATCTCTGGAGCGACCGATAATACTTCCGGGTCGTCGTTTGTCTGGAAGTTACTGGGAGAGGGACCAGGAGGGCAGTCGGCCACGGAGAGTGGGAGCAGTGTCGGGGATGGAGCGCCACTGAGTTGCTGACAGACAGTTCTTTCCGACCGCTGCGGACACACATGCACTGTCCGACAGAAGGAGACTGGAGCGGGAACGACCCTTGGTTGGTCGTACGGTCGGTCGGTTGGGGCACAGCACCGAGAAAGTCTCCGTGGCGCGTGGTCAGGCTGGAGCCGCTGGCGGCGTGCACGCGTGGTTGGAGTTGTGAAGCGATTCATGCGAGGGTTACGAAGTTCGTCGTCCACCGATCCTGGATACTATAAAGTTGAGTACTCACTTAACCTACTATCAAGCCTCAACTGCTATCACATCTCTTCGTTTGATCCTCGTTGTCGTTCCCTGGGAGGTTCCCGCGAGCAACAACGTGTGTGCATTGAAGTCGCCTAGAATTGCAGCTGTCCTGCCTGTGTGGTGTTTAATTTAATTCATTCCTTAAGCAATGTAGTGTACAAAGAAGTATCTTCTGCCTTGTGGCCGTTGACGTTTCAGTTACCTGCCCTAGTTTTCGGCAGTGTATTTTCTCGTCGTGTTAATGCTGTCCAGCACGGCGTGTAGTTCGACAGCTGAGGTGTTGTTGGTAGTTTTGGACGTTTATTCTGACTTGACTGGATTGGGCACCAATATTCAGAACATTGTGCTATTGACATCTTGTTGTTTTGCTGGTCGAGTGGAGCGGAACTGACCTTGGTGGTTGGGTCGTCGGTTGGGTTGCCTTCCGATTAAGAGGTTGTCAGTCTGGCTGTCTGTCTCACCTAAATGTGCGTTAGTGTTACCTTCCCCGGCCGATCCTTGGGACCTTCTGAGCGCCGATCCTCGTTATTTCCTTTGTAGTCTTAAGAACTCTGTGTGGCCTTCAGTAGAGTTTTACCTTATTAAAATTGCAAGGCTTTTCTTCTTAGCCCTTAAGCCGTAAAAAAATTGTTTCTAGTTTGGTATGTGGCCTTCAACCAAGTTTTAGCCTTTCAAAATTAAAACTGAAAATTCCTTGTGCCTAGACCTTAAGCCGTAAATTGGTTTCAAGTTGGTATGTGGCCTTCAGCTGAGTTTTCAGCCTTTTCAAATCAAAAGTTGAAAAATTCTGTCTAGACATTAAGCCGTAAGAAATATTTTATAGTTTTTATGTGGCCTTCAGCCGAGTTTTCCAGCTTAAATTAAAAAATGGAAATTTCTTTATATGGACCTTAAGCCGTGAGATTGTTTAAGCTTCGTATGTGGCCTTCAGCCGAGAGTTACGTGAAGCATTTTAGGATAAATCCTTTAGCTTATTTTAGTTGAAATTTAGAAGCTCTTCCCTTTAGTCCTTAAGCCGTAAAATTGCTCTCTGTGTAGTGTGCGGCCGAGTTTTAGTCTCTCTTAAATTAAAAGTTCAAAATCCTTGTCTTGCCCTTAAGTCATCAGATTGTTATTCTTTAGTATGACGCCTTCAGCCGAGTTCTATGGGAAAAATTTAAGATAAGGCTTTCAGCCTATTTATATTGAAGATAAAAAAATTTGTTCGAAAGAAATGAAACCTCCAGAAGAACTCCTGTACCGCAATTCCTTGCTTAGGCCTTGTGCCTTGGATTTTCGATGCGGCCGTCAACCGATCTAAATTAAATCAAAGGAGGTCTTTCGTTAAAGCCTTGAGAGGTTTGATTCTTGCTTGAGTGATTGTGTGTTTTAAGAAACAAAGTTTATATGTTGAATGTAACTGACAGCAACTTATTTTGGCCTCTTTCCACAAGTATAACCTCATCCGGTGTGTCCTGCTAGCCCAGTAATTTCACATTTCTCTCGGACGGTAAGAGAAGGCCGTCGGCAACTGTCCGTGATGAGAGGTAATGCCTGAAATGTAGTATTCTCAGGTACACTCTTGTAACTGTATACCTCGAAATATTGATTTACGTAATGATTTCCGAGTTGGACTGTCCCAATCGTGTAGCTCCAACTACTATTCCCCGTTGAAGGTCTGTTAATTCCTGTGGAGCGGCCATAATCCCGATGGGAACCGTTTCACGAGAATCGCCTGAGTGCAAATGACATCGCCGCCAAAGCATTGCCCTTTTATACCTTGTGTGCGCGACACTGCTGCCATCTGTATACAGGGCGTTACAGAAAGGTACGGCCCAACTTTCAGGAAACATCCCTCACACAGAAACAAAGAAAAGATGTTATGTGGACATGTGTCCGGAAACGCTTAATTTCCATGTTAGAGCTCATTTTAGTTTCGTCAGTATGTACTCCAACGTGATCAAATTGTAAATTTTCACAATCAACATGTGTGGGCTGACGAGAATCCGCACGCAATTGTGCAATCACGTTATCAACACACATTTTCTGTGAACGTTTGGGCAGGCATTGTTGGTGATGTCTTGATTGGGCCCCATGTTCTTCCACCTACTCACAATGGAGCACGTTATCATTTCATACGGGATACTCACCCTCTGCTGCGAGAACATGTGCCTTTACAAGTACGACACAACATGTGCTTCACGCACGATGGAGCTCCTGCACATTTCAGTCGATGTGTTCGTACGCTTCTCAACAACAGATTCGGTGACCGATGGATTGGTAGAGGCGGACCAATTCCATGGCCTCCGCGCTCTCCTGCCCTCAACCCTCTTGACTTTTATTTATGGGGGCATTTGAAAGCTCTTGTCTACGCAACCCCGGAACCAAATGTAGAGACTCTTCGTGCTCGTATTGTGGACGGCTGTGATACAATACGCCATTCTCCAGGGCTGCATCAGCGCATCAGGGATTCCATGCGACTGAGGGTGGATGCATGTATCCACGCTAACGGAGGACATTTTGAACATTTCCTGTAACAAAGTGTTTGAAGTCACGCTGGTACGTTCTGTTGCTGTGTGTTTCCATTCCATGATTAATGTGATTTGAAGAGACGTAATAAAATGAGCTCTAACATGGAAAGTAAGCGTTTCCGGACACAGGTCCACATAACATATTTTCTTTCTTTGTGCGTGAGGAATGTATCCTGAAAGTTTGGCCGAGTTTCAGTGACTGTCGGAGGATACAAGATGACTTAGACAAGCTTTCTAGTTGGTACGATGAATTCCAGATGGCTCTAGATGTATAAAAATGGAGTCGCCTCGATCAAATGTCTAGATGCATATGAAATGGAACAAGCACGAAAGGATGTTAGTAGGGAAGTCAATGGAGGAGGAGGAGATTAGTGTTTAACATCCCGTCGACAACGAGGTCATTAGAGACGGAGCGCAAGCTCGGGTGAGGGAAGTATGGGGAAGGAAATCGGCCGTGGCCTTTCAAAGGAACCATCCCGGCATTTTTCTGAAGCGATTTAGGGAAATCACGGAAAACCTAAATCAGGATGGCCGGTGACGGGGTTCAACCGTCGTCCTCCCGAATGCGAGTCCAGTGTGATAACCACTGCGCCACCTCGCTCGGTCCTCGCAATCAATGCCAAGTCGAATAACTGCTTGCATTAGGGCCAGAGATGGACCAACGCGTTATTGACTTTCTTAATTTGTGATGTTTTTTCTTTTGAATAAATCAATGAATCATCCAGTTTTTATGAAATTTCAATTCCAGAATGAGATTTTCACTCTGCAACGGAGAGTGCTCTGATATGAAACTTCCTGGCCGATTAAAACTGTGTGCCGGACCGAAACTCCATATCAGGACGCACTCCACTGCAGAGTGAAAATTTCAATCTGGAAACATCCCCCAGGTTGTGGAAAAGACATGTCTCCGCAATATACTTTCTTCCAGGAGTGCTAGTTCTGCAATTTTTGCTGTAGAGCCTCTGTGAAGTTTGGAAAGTAGGACACGAGGTACTGGCGGAAGTAAAGCTGTGAGGTCGGGGCGTGAGTCGTGCTTGGGTAGCACAGGTGGTAGAGCACTTACCCGCGAAATTCGAAGATACCGAGTTCGAGTCATTGTCCGTCACACAGTTTTAATCTGCCAGGAAGTTTGAATGGCTCTAAGCACTATGGGACTTAGCACCTGACGTCGTCAGTCCCCTAGACTTAGAATTACTTAAACCTAACTAACCTAAGGACATCACTCACATCCATGCCCGAGGCAGCGTTCGAACCTGCGGCCGTCGCAGTAGCTCCTAGAACCGCTCGGCCACCACGAAGTTTGTAATTATATGTTTGACTGTAGATACACATCTACAGATTTCGCTCCCATTTGGATAATTCGTTTCGCGGTACGTCTTTTTTTTTGTATTATAGCGTATTTCCTTTATAATGTTAAGCACCATTTATTTATTACCCTTAGAAAATGTAATTAAGATTTACTCTGAAAAAAATTATTTCATACAACATAATACAACATATGAAAAATAGCTGTCAAAATCTGACTCTTACAAATAATCAAAGGACCACTAAATAAGATTGGAATATGACAGGAACTCAAGCGAAAGACATCCTGATTGAAAGTAGACCTAACATCTGACAGAAAGACAGAACATCTCTATGTTTTCATTGTTGAGCCCAACAGCGCTGCTATAGGATGTTCTGTAGGCTTTCTTTCTGACAGTTTGCATTTGTGGCGTTAAAGAAAAAGACAAACCCACTTTTTTCCTACGATTTCGTCTCTGAAAGTGCGTGCGTTGATAGTTCTCCTTGCCGATTGTACAGCCTTCCTTCACAAATCATTAAGAACAATTTCATCTTCAGGACCTTTACCCAAAACTGTAGGTCTGCCTCTTTGCGTTTTTGCTACTTCCTCATATGCACTGTACTCGTACTTCATGTTGAAATGTCTCATAAGTGTTTTTTTTTCGAACATTAAACTATTACTGGCTTTTTTCACAACCCATCTTCTTTTTATGAAATGCATAAATGGCTTTAGTCTTCTTAGACGAACCAATTTCTTTGATCAACCTTCCCTTTTATCCTCATCGATCTACAATAAAATTCCAGCAGAATAAGAGTGTGTACTAATACAGGCAGGCAGTTTAGGCAACTGATGAAGGTCCAGTTACGCAACTACAGCCTACATTCTGCCAACCAAATAAATTTCAACCAAATATCTAAATAAATGATTTAATACTAAGCAATTACATGGTGACAATATGAAAAAAATTCATGATAACTTCTGAACGGTTTCCGTTACGACGTTCAAAATGGTTCAAATGGCTCTGAACACTATGAGACTTAACTTCTAAGGTCATCAGTCCCCTAGAACTGAGAAATACTTAAACCTAACTAACCTAAGGACATCATACACATACATGTCCGAGGCAGGACTCAAACCTGCGACCGTAGCGGTCGCGCGGTGCCAGACTGTAGAGCCTAGAACCGCTCGGCCACCCCGGCCGGAGATGACGTTCAAACTGCAAGGTTGGCCACGTGGCATGATGGGAACTAGTACGAGAGTTTAGCGACGAAGCCCACTTTCATTTGGATGGGTTCGTCGATAAGCAAAATTATCGCTTTTGGGGGACTGAAAAACCGCATTTCACGTTCGAGAAGTCTCAACAAGTGACTGTGTGGTGTGCAATATCAAATCCTTGATGGGACGGTGAGTACCGAACGGTACATGAAGGCTTTGGAAGATGATCTCATCTCGATTGTCCGAAGTGTCCCTGATTTCGACAAATTGAGGTTCATGCAAGACGGAGCTCGACCCAATCGAAGCTGGAGAGTGTTTCATGTCCTGGAGGAGCACTTAAGGGACCGCATTCTGGCTCTGGGGTACGCAGAGGCCTCTGGCATGGGCCTCGATTGCCCCAAACTCTTGTGATCTGAACGTTTGCGACTCCCTTTTGTGGGGCTGTATTAAAGGCTAGGTATACAACAATAACGGCAAAACCATTTCTGAGCTGTAAACATTGAAGAGGTCATCGACAGCAAAGATGTTCGACGCTTCAGGGGGTCATGAAGAATTTCACTATCGTCTGCGCTACATTATCGCCAATGATGGCAGCCACATCGAACATGTCATAACCCATATCCTAATAACTATAGTGACGTTTACGTGTTGAATAAAGTGTGGGGTTCCGCAGTTTGTAACTAAATTACGTTTCTTTCATGTAGTTCGATAATTGTGTCCCTGTATCACAAACCTTACTATTCAAGACCAGATATAGGTGGAAGGATTCACCTGCCAATATTTAGGAGAAATAACGAAATATGTAGGAAAATGTAAAAACTTTTTTTCATTGTCAAAACATGTAATTGCGAACTGAGAAGTAGCAAGTAAAGTGGGCGACTTGTGCAATTCTCTTCGGTGTCGTAGAGGCCTTGGTCCCTTTGCAGGTCAGAACAACGCTGAGCAAGGGGACTAGCGCTCCCCTTCATGGAGGTGTCCGACTTTCCACTGTTTAGCTCTTTACAGACTGAGATTTCTGCATCCCAGTACAGTAGCACGATGCCTGTCTCCGGTTTATGAATAGGTTCGCACCGTTATGTTTTGCCTTCTCTAATGGTCAGTTACGGTACAGTAGCCCGCCTGGTTGGCCGTGCGGTCTAACGCACGGCTTTCCGAGCGGGAAGGAGCGCCTGGCCCCCGGCACGAATCCGCCCGGCGGATTTGTGTCGATGTCCGGTGCACCGGCCAGTCTGTGGATGGTTTTTAGGCGGTTTTCCATCTGCCTCGGCGAATGCGCACTGGTTCCCCTTATTACGCCTCAGTTACACTAAGCCGCCGATTGCTGCGCAAACAAGTTCTCCACGTACGCGTACACCACCATTACTCTACCACGCAAACATAAGGGTTACACTCGTCTGGTGTGAGACGTTCCCTGGGAGGGGTCCACCGTGGGCCGAACCGCACAATAACCCTGGGTTCGGTGTGGGGCGGCGGAGGCGTGAAGTGGACTGCGGTAGTCGTCGTGAGGTTGTGGACCACTGCGGCTGCGGCGAGGACGGAGCCTCTCCGTAGTTTCTTGGTCCCCGGCTAACATACGATACAATATAATACAATGCGGTACAGTACGTACCAGGGATGCAGACATTTATCTGAAAAACAGCAAAAAGTTATATAGGTAAATATCATTTTTCGAGGTGTTCATTAAAACTATGTGACTGCCCGCAGCGAAGCTGGTGAGGTTACTAATTTCTTTTTGGTATTCAAGGAATTTAATGTGAGTACTTCATATTTGTCCTCGGGACATTTTTTGAACAGAGATTTTCGATAGTCGACATGTTATGCCACAGAGGTTTCAGTTGAAGCACTGCGAGTAGCATTGCCATTGTTCCAAGCATTCTTATGAGAAATGAGTGAGTGAGTCGTGTGTTGCTCGTACTACTCAGCAGTCTGGGAATAGCTCGCAGATGAAGATACAGATGCTGCTGGATTTTGTAAAATGATTTGGTAAATATTGATTTGAGAAGTGTGAAGATTTACGGGTAATGTTGTTGCTGCACTGATTGCTTGTGCGCAATTCATGATGTGTTTGAAAAGTGGGAAGTTTTAGTAGAATTTTTCTTTATTGTTTCGGGTTTGTGAGCTTCACTGTTCACACATGAATAAGTGAAAATTACCTGTTCACACAGCTTGCAGTCAGAAATTATATATTTCATAACACAGCTATATTTTTTTAAAGTGATTGTTGTAAAAGTGGTTGTCATTGTTATAGAATCAGAGTTTCAATATAGTTTTTCCATGCTAGTCTCTTCTACATGATTAAAAAATGTGAAGTCTCCTCACTGATGTTTCATTTTCCAATAATATTGTCACCAAATCGCACTTTGCAGAACACAGTGGCTGAGACCAGGTTATACCCGCTGCAC
Source organism: Schistocerca piceifrons (assembly GCF_021461385.2). Taxonomy (NCBI): domain Eukaryota; kingdom Metazoa; phylum Arthropoda; class Insecta; order Orthoptera; family Acrididae; genus Schistocerca; species Schistocerca piceifrons. Next base: position 90,999,066 of record NC_060146.1, on the reverse strand, counting down.
GGCCTAGCATTGTACCACACGAGGCTTTGGTTTTCTTTCCATTTTCAGCTGATTTGCTTCTGCGCTGTTTTATCAGTGTTCATCATTTTCGACCCGTACCGAATTTCCCTTGCCGCAGGTAAGCAAGTAAATTTTCACCGTCAGAACATAGTAAGATCATTCACCATTTACCTTTTCATTTGAAAATAAATATCAGATTCAGTTTAGAGCAGTGTTACATTTGCATGGGCATTATTTAATTTTTAAAAGCATTTTGGACAATTAATCAAAATTCTTTTGGAATTTTATTCAGCATTTTTATTCTGTCGTGTGTTGAAGCTGAGAGGTGGCATGAGCCCCCTCTCATATTTCTATCTTACGATTTTCCTCTCTAATTGCATGCAGTGAAAAGTCGCTATTTCTTCACATGCGGACTTCCCACGCAGCGTCTCTCGTCACCCGGGTGGTCCGGTGACAGGCGGGCTCTGCTGATCTGGAAAGGGTTAAGCTGACGGGTGTGAGGAAGTCGAGTGAATGCTTTGCAGACGCCGACATTGTCAAAAGACACGCCCGGAGGGGTCTGAAGTAGCGGCTGGGCTAGAGGTTCCGTTACTTTGCAGAAACTTAGCGAAAACACTTTCTGGCGGGCTACCAGCGAGGCGTGGGAATGACTTGTGTACCCAGGCAGTTGTGGCGGGAAAATTCCCGCGCTTTCTGCAAAATAGTAACTGTGATTGGCTTGCTCAGGGCATAGCTCCGTGACGTAGCAAAATCAGCGCAGAAATTGGCGCCAAGAATCTCCATTTGTGGAATGGTAGTGCTCCGGCAATAGAGTGGAGTTTTCCGCCGGTTTTCGAGTTGCTGATTGGAACGTTTAACCACGGCCACTGTCGTGGGGGCAGGAATGTTGTGTGTTCGGCCTGTATGGGTGCTCTAGGTAGTCGGCTCTCGCCTTTCGGTCGAGGACGTCGAAGCAACCAGCCATCGCCTATGGTACGCCAAATCGTGTTCTTGCAGTTAAGAAGACAGATTGGTATGGTATGTCCGCAGCACTGGCAGACAGGGATTTTCGTAGGTGATAATCAGAGCTCAGCAGAGCGCGCCTGTTCGTCTTTTTCTAACTTTGTTCTGTCTTGGGTAGCAGCAATTAATGTTGGGTTGGCTATGTGATTTCTCTTAAGATTTGAGTTGCAAGGAATTGGCTCCACATACCACTTCGTCACAATCCTCACAATCTAGTTTAGGGACAACTTCACATTCACAGCGTTTGTTTGAGCATCCAATTTGAGCCAATTTGATGTATTGTAAATGTTTCATGTGTTTTTTTTTTATTATTTTGTGTTTAGTCTTAATAAATCATATTGTTCTTTTGGACAGAACTTTCATTCTGTTAATCGGTAGAGCAACCATATCATTCCTCACTATGTTAATGAAACCTTCGTTTATTTAACTTATTTATCAAATTAAATTATTGCAGGTGCCAAACTCTCTTCTACTCCACTGGCAGGGTTGATTAGAGTCAGTTCGCGTATTTTTTTTTCATCCTTGTGCAACAGCAAAAGTCGTAGTTAGAATAGGGGGGGCTTAGAGCATCATTTACATATGTAGATTCTAGAAGAATTTAGTGTTAAATACACTTCTGGCCCCGGCACCTCGCAAAGCCGCAAGCCATGCGTTGTAACGCTGTTCGCTGCACTGCACAATACAGAGTTCCTCTGGACAGCTTATTTATTATACAGTACTACAGTTTCTAATTATTTTGGTTTAAGTTTATTCCAGTACAGTCATACAGTATTTGTTTGATTTGGCGAACCTTTTTGTCAGATGGTGCTTCCATTGTTCAGGATTACAATGCAGACCCACACGATGTTGTTAAGTGTAGTAACTCATAATCCAGCAGACGGCTGACTGGACGCTGTGATGTCCGCGACTTCGCCTCTCATCAACTGACGCAGGAAGACGTCCCGTGCGGCTACAGTCCAGTGAGACGTATCGTCCGCAGTGTGTGGAGGAGGACGATGTTTCTGGAAACAACAATATGTGTTGTTGTAGTCTTCAGTCCTGAGACTGGTTTGATGCAGCTCTCCAGGCTACTCTATCCTGTGCAAGCTTTTTCGTCTCCCAGTACCTACTGCAGCCTACATCCTTCTGAATCTGCTAAGTGTATTCATCTCTTGGTGTCCCTCTACGATTTTTACCCTCCACGCTGCTTTCCAGTACTAAATTGGTTATCCCTTGATGCCTCAGAACATGTCCTACCAACCGATCCCCTCTCCTAGTCAAGATGTGCCTCAAACTCCTCCCCAATTCTATTCAAAACCTCCTCATTAGTTCTACCCATCTAATCTTCAGCATTCTTCTGTAGCACCACATTTAGAAAGCTTCCATTCTCTTCATGTCTAGTATATTTATCGCACACGTTTCACTTCCATACATGGCTACACTCCATAGAAATACTTTCAGAAACGACTTCCTGACACTTAAATCTCTACTCGATGTTAACAAATTTCTCTTCTTCATAAACGCTTTCCTTGCCTTTGCCAGTCTACATTTTACATCCTCTCTACTTCGACCATCATCAGTTATTTTGCTCCCCAAATAGCAAAAGTCCTTTACTACTTTAAGTGTCTCATTTCCTAATCTAATTCCTTCAGCATCACCCGACTTAATTCGACTACATTCCGTTGTCCTCGTTTTGCTTTTCTTGACGTTCATCTTATACCCTCCTTTCAAGACACTGTCCATTCTGTTCAACTGCTCTTCCAAGTCCTTTGCTGTCTCTGACAGAATTACAATGTCATCAGTGAACCTCAAAGTTTTTATTTCTTCTTCATGGATTTTAATTCCTACTCCGAACTTTTCTTTTGTTTCCTTCACTGCTTGCTCAATATACAGATTGATTAGCATAGGGGAGAGGCTACAACCCTGTCTCACTCCCTTCCCAACCACTGCTTCCCTTTCATGTCCCTCGACTCTTATAACTGCCATCTGGTTTCTGTACAAATTCTAAATAGCCTTTCGCTCCCTGTATTTTACCCCTGCCACCTTCAGAATTTGAAAGAGAGTGTTCCGTCGTTATCAGGGTGTGTAACAACAAGATATATTTTTGAAATATTATTCAGTGATGCGCAATTTTTACGTGAGTTGTATTAGGCATTGTCTATTTAAACCAGGGAGTTTGAAACGACGGAGAGGCTTCGCCCCGCCATAGCCCTCAGTTGTTCACAATCCCACGACAGGCCACAGCAGTCCACCCACCCCACCGCCGCCCCACACCGAACCCATGGTTATTGTGCGCTTCGGTCCCCAGTGGACCCCCTCGGGAACGCGTCATGCCAGACGAGTTTAATCCCAAATGTTTGCGTGGTAGAGTAACTATGGGCTACGAGAAAGTGGAGACAGTGTTTGCGCAGCGCTGCAATCGCCGACATAGTGTAACTGAGGCGGAATAAGGGGAACCAGCCCGCATTCGCCGAGGCAGATGGAAAACCGCCTTAAAACCATCCACAGGCTGGCCGGCACATCGGACGTCGACAACAATCCGCCGGGCGGATACGTGCCGGGGACCGGCACCCCTTACCACTCGAGTAGCAGCGAGTTAGAACGCGCGGCTAGCCGGGCGGGTTCTATTAGGCATACATGTACGACCTATTAGTGACATGAAAATTTGTGCCCGACCGGCACTCCAACACACATTTCCCGCTTACCGCTACCAGTCGCTATAACTACTTGCTATCTGTGCACACTCTATGGACTGACCCAAACCTCCATATGTCACATAGCCTACTTCTTATGCCATAGGTAGTACAGCTATAGCTAATATAGTTAATGTCAAAGAATTCGCAATCACCGAATAAAATTTCAAATTATTTCCTTGAACTACGGATCGTCACCTAGGTCTGTTATTTATGAAATGCAATTATGTATGTATTGCAGACTTTCTAGATACAAACCCAACAGATGGTTTCGATTATGTCACGAGAAACAGGAATTTGCGATCAGGATGCTGTTATATTGACCAAATATTGGCCGGCCGGGGTGGTCGAGTGGTTTTAGGCGCTACAGTCTGGAACCGCGACACCGCTACGTCGCAGGTTCGAATCCTTCCTCGGGCATGGATGTATGTGATGTCCTTCGGTTAATTAGGATTACGTAGTTCTAAGTTCTAGGGGACTGATAACCTCAGCTGTTAAGTCCCATAGTGCTCAGAGCCATTTGAGTCTGCAAGGTTCGCAGGAGAGCTTCTGTAAAGTTTGGAAGGTAGGAGACGAGGTACTGGCAGAAGTAAAGCTGTGAGGACGGGGCGTGAGACCTGCTTGGGTAGCTCAGTTGGCAGAGCACTTGCCCGCGAAAGGCAAAGGTCCCGAGTTCGAGTCTCGGTCCGGCACACAGTTTTAATCTGCCAGGAAGTTTCAGCATTTATATCCTTTGGTGCTGGAGCAACAAAGGTAGAGCTCAGGTCAAAGGTCAAACACATCGTAATGAAGAATATAATCTTCTTGTTAGAGAAGTTTTATCCGCCAGACCGGAGAAATTACGTGATCTTTCGGCAAATTTTAATTGCCTTCTTCAGGACATCGACATATATCAAACAGTGTGCTACTATGTAGTGTACAGTCATCTAGTCATGAACTTACAGGAGTCAGCCCGCAGGAACTGACGCACCAGTCTAGCGACATGTGTCAAGTAATCATGATATTGACAAGTGGACACGAAAACTGAAGCGGAGACATTTAATATTAATTACTTAAGAACGCCAATAAAACTTACGTAATTCGAAAAGTATTTTGCCATAGACGTGCACAAACGAAAAAACATACGTGTAAGTAGTCATTATCAGTGGTAGATGTTTCCGTATTTATAATTTTGATGATACCTTCTCTACCACGCATTGAAGTCTCCAATACTGAATATCGAAAATTGAAGTGTTACCAATTTCTGCTCTCTGTCCCGATCAGGTGCTGTTGTAGAAATGACACACGAAACCAACAACATTTCGTGAAATCGCATTCTAGTGCCCTTCGTGTTTACATAGTTCATTTGCATGCCGGGAGGCTACACTGCGACAACTGCTTGGTCGGTGGTGCTGTTAGCAGTGGAAATCAGTACATCGTAGTAGCAAAGTCTGTAAATAACATTATATATTGGTGTTATTTTGGTTACTATTCTGTAAGATTAAGTTTGTGATCGTTTCCCGCCATTACCAGAATATTTTAAGTAAATTCCTAATTTTTGATGTCTTCATTTTTAATAACTACAACGTCCAACTTCCCTTAGTATAAGGCAACGATATTTATTTTCGGCTATGCCTAGAAGGAGAACACTAACAGGATGGAGTGAAAGACGCAATTTTTACGTAGAGGAAGTAATAGGAATGTGGACATTTATGGCAATGCAACTGTTTTATTGAACGATACATTTAAATGCGCATTGAAGGTAATTCCACATAATTTTGATAGTTACTATTGAGGTCTCATGAATGTACAGTGCAGATTTTATAATGCAAAGCATTTCGCGTCAGTGGCATCAACAGCATTCGCATTGTACTGTCGCAAGGGAGAAGTGAATTCGCTGGCGGTTAACAGAAAATTTATTTTTCAACGTACTTTATCGATGACGCACTTCAAATAATGCTAGAGTTCAAGACAAATCAAAGGAACGTTTCAATAATGTTTGTAGCTTCAATGCAGCATTTTCTATGGTCAGTTTTGAATGCAAAATTTCAGACACAATTTTACGTGGAGTGTAAGACCTTAAGACGCAAGACATTTTCTTTATCATAGGTCGAATGACTTCTAAGTGTGGTCGTTCGCCACCGTTTGCGCAATTGTGTATTTATGACATCAACATTTCTCTTCGTTACACACTGAACGAACAGCAAAATCAGTCGTGCAATACTGATGACAATGAAATGCATGAAACTGCTATTAAACTGGAACCTGATAACCCCCTCTGCGCGATTATTGGCAAATTAGAGATATTTGTATGGTTATTACGGTCAGTAAATAGGCATATCTCCGGCGCTACACTAATGCAATTCAAGTAGACATGGCCACTATTTTCAGTACGGCCGACGGTAAGCCAGTATTCGAAATAGGTACAGTCAAAAACCTTTCCCTTTTTTTAGGTTTCTCACAGGATACATATCCATTATTATGTCGTAACAGAGACGCCGGGCTGCATGCTAAAGAGGACATAAAAGGCGACTAACACTGGCGAAGATGACATTCCTGTCAAAAAGATGTCTACTGTTATCAAAGATAGACCTCAATTTCCGAGAATGTGAACCATGAACTGTGAGACAACCGAAAGAGAATCGAAGCGTTTGAAGTGTGGTGCTCATATGAAATGAGGAGGTTCTGCACAGAATCTGCGAAGAAACATGTGCAGAACACTCGCATAAGGAAGGGACAGGATGACCTAGCTTGTGTTGCGGGCTCAGACAGTAATCTAGAGCGAGCTCTAAAGGAAAACAGAGATTGGAATACTTCCAATAAATAATTGAGGATGTAGAGTGCAAGTGGTCAAGATGTTTGCACAGGACAGGAAGTCATCAAACCCCGTCACACCAGTCATAAGACTAATGACACAAAAAAAGAACAAGGTAATGCAACATTATATGTTGCCTCTGATGTCCTGACCTCCCTCAATAAGAGGGTATTCAGATCGTGCCCTGGCCACCAGATGCTACAGATCTTTCAGCCACTATAAAAATCTGGTTATAGGATACAAAGAGTGGAATTGAGGCAGCGTGGAATGACTTGCCCACATGCGTTACCTAAGATCAGTTCGACTCGATGCCCAGCTGTTTTTGTTGCCATAAGTACAGTTCATTGTGCTAAATTTGCACAGGACCCACACAATAAGTAAAGTTACGTTATTTGCCAATTTTCCTGGTGTAACAATTTTAATGGGCAGAAGGATGTTTTTTGAATAAGACAGAGATCTTTATTTCCTGTTTGTTGCTTTTGACAGTGTGAACAGGCCAGCCAGCATCGTGTTAAGCACTGAACGAAATGGTCATCTGTGAGAAGCTGCGGAGGTTAGTTGCGTTAACAATCAAGGACGCAAAGTGAAAGTAAACAACAAAACGTTCTAGAGCTTTAACTTTAGAGCTGGAGTGAAGCAGGGAGATGGAGTCCTGTTTAACTTAGTACTGCACAGTCTGATACAAAAAAGGTGCAATAATGATGAAATCCAGGTATGCGTATTCGAGTATACGGGTGATATTAAAGTCGTGCCAAGAAGTTGCCAGCATATCTAGATCTTCTCCTAACCAGCAATAATGTTTTAGAGAAAACATATATGCAAGAAATAGAGCCTACTATGTAAATTAAAAGGTATTTGAGGATTCTCTAATTGCAACAAAGCCAAGAGTGTGCTATTCCCTGTACAGCCGCCTGCACAGTGTATAGTGGTTAAGAAATGTGGACAGTAGCAGAAGTGGATATAAACAAAGAAAGAAAGAAAAATTTATGAATCTTTGAGAAAGGCAGAGTGTTGGAAAGCGTGATACAACCATGAAATACAACAACTTAAACTGGTGAAAGATATAGAGAAATGTATTAAATCTCGAAGGATATTCTGGTCAGTACATATCAGGAAGATGGTAGATGAAATGATGTGCAAATGTAAAGTCAAAGAGAAATTGTAGTCCACAAGAAGGAATGGTTGACGAAGAGCGAGTTGGTTGAGTAATACGGTTGCTGACAATTACGATGGACACCTGGGGACAGAAAAGAAAAGAAGTGTATTTCGTTACTGATAATGCAGGAGGAGAGTCGTGGACATATGGAGAGGTTTGAGAGAGAGTGTACAGAAAGATACAGGGGCACAGCATAGAGTTAGGTAAGGAGATTGTGTGTTAGGGAGTGACGGGAGAGCAGCGGCGTTGTGAGCGAGTGGCCGTCCAGGGCAGAGGGCTGGCAGGTCCAGGTGGCGATGACGCTGTCCAGCCACGACGGCGGGAAGGGGAGGGCGAGGGGAGGGGCCGCCCATTCAATGTAAATGTCTCCAGCAGGGGCGGACGCGCTCCGTGCTCTGGGCGGACGCGGTGGACGCGTCTGGAGCTGGAGGACGAGGCAAACCGATGTGAGGTCAGGCGAGGCGTCCAGGCCGCGAACCCGGGAAGGCGGTTGCTCCTCACACTCCAGCGAAAACACAACACACTGGACAGTCACACATCTATGATACAAAAAAACTTTGAGCTACTCAGCTTGAGACTGGCTTTAAAATGTCGACATTGATTTTCTGACATCAGGGCAGAGGACAAAACGGTTGCCACGTACTTATCGGTCACGTTCTAATTTTAATCTACATCGAGCAGCTGGGAGGTTGAATGAGGGTATAAATACGTAGACAGATGATATCACAGGCTGCGTGAGGCATGTTGAGGGATGAACGAACACATACCCTCATTGAATTAGTAAAGCATTTGCTACATCTACATCTACATACATACTCCGCAAACCACCACACGGTGCGTGGCGGAGGGTACCTCGTACCACAACTAGCATCTTCTCTCCCTATTCCACTACCAAAGAGAATGAGGGAAAAATGACTGCCTATATGCCTCTGTTCGAGCCCTAATCTCTCTTGTCTTATCTTTGTGGTCTTTCCGCGAAATGTAAGTTGGCGGCAGTAAAATTGTACTGCAGTCACCCTCAAATGCTGGTTCTCTATATTTTCTCAGTAGCGATTCACGAAAAGAACGGCTCCTTTCCTCTAGAGACTCCCACCCTAGTTCCTGGAGCATTTCCGTAACACTCGCGTGATGACCAAACCTACCAGTAACAAATCTAGCAGCCCGCCTCTGAATTGCTTCTATGTCCTCTCTCAATCCGACCTCATAGGGATCCCAAACGCTCGAGCAGTACTCAAGAATAGGTCGTATTAGTGTTTTATAAGCGGTCTCCTTTGCAGATGAACCACATCTTTCGAAAATTCTACCAATGAACCGAAGACGACTATCTGCCTTCCCCACAACTGCCATTACATGCTTGTCCCACTTCATATCGCTCTGCAATGTTACGCCCAAATATTTAATCGACGTGACTGTGTCAAGCGTTAAACTACTAATGGAGTATTCAAACATGACAGGATTCTTTTTCCTATTCATCTGCATTAAGTTACATTTATCTATATTTAGAGTTAGCTGCCACTCTTTACACCAATCACAAATCCTGTCCAAGTCGTCTTGTATCCTCCTACAGTCATTCAACGACGACACCTTCCCGTACATCACAGCATCGTCAGCAAACAGCCGCACATTGCTGTCCACCCTATGCAAAAGATCATTTATGTAGATAGAAAACAACAGCGGACCTACCACACATCCCTGGATCACTCCAGATGATACCCTCACCTCCGATGAACACTCACCATCGAGGACAACGGACTGGGTTCTATTACTTAAGAAGTCTTCGAGTCACTCACATACTTGGGAACCAATCCCATATGCTCGTACCTTAGTTAGGAGTCTCCAGTGGGGCACCGAGTCAAACGCTTTCCGGAAGTCAAGGAATATGGCATCCGTCTGATACCCTTCATCCATGGTTCGCAAGATATCATGTGAAAAAAGGGCGAGTTGCGTTTCGCAGGAGCGATGCTTTCTAAAGCCGTGCCGATGCCTGGACAGCAAGCCAGGGAAACCCAATGAAGATCCGGGAAGAAAACGCTTATTTATTCGTTATATACCTTTCCTTAAGTTGCAGAAAATGCAGAGGTCGAAATAAATGTGGCATATTGCTTTACCGTCAATACTAATCAAAATAGGAAACTGAACTGATGTTGTTCTGTCAGGTACTGTGATTAAAAACACATATCCACGTAACAGAAGATTTCACTACAAACATTACAGTTTCTTCTCACAGTTATCTTGTAGAACACATTGTTTATGAACCAGTTGGCCGTCTTCGTAATTGGAGACATTTTTGAATGCGGTTAGGCATACTCTTTACCAAATTGTCTATTCCTCTGCAGTGGCTCCTATTTTCTGTAAGGTCTTTGGTGAGAGAGGGCGATTGAAAATCGCTCGCTTTAACATGGCCCATGTATTCTCAATGCAGCTGAGATCTGTAGAGTACGGAGGCCATCCCATCCAACTGATTCTCTGCTCCACTAGGAAAGTGTTCACAAGATTGTAACAACTGTAGCGTGCATTATCGTCCCTCAGCGTGCATTCTGCTCCAGTTTGTTCGCAGTCATAATGCGTGCGAGGATTACGACCCGATATATCACGCCAGTTACCCTCTCATGTATTGCTACAACGAGTTTCCTGCTGCCGTACATGATCGCACACCAAAACTTATCTTGGTAAGGGTGGTATCAACTGTAAATGTATGATATGTTCGGACCCAGTGCTTGTGAAAAAGTGTATAACTAGAGTGCGATGTATTTCTTGGGACAAAGCTTTTATACTTCAAAGAGAACACTGTTTCCTATACCTAAGTTCTGTTTGTATCATATGAGAATATTTTACTATAAATAATAGGTGTGATAGTGGAGGTACCTACTAAGCCAGCGTGTTTCGTACACTGTTTCGTATTTCGTCTCTAGCCAACATATAATAAATTCTTTGCAATTTGTAACAGTAGTTTTCACTCACGAGTGCGCTAAACGAACTCTGCATCCGCAATGTGCTATCAAAATGTTCTGCTTTCATAATTACGACGATTTTGTCATTAAGCCTCAGAAATATTTATAAAGTGTTCACATGTCCCAACGGGACGAATGAGATGTGTGTATCATCACGTCGTTAAATATGATAAAAAATTCTTAGTCTGCACCCTAAAAAATTTTTATAACGCGTAATGTTTCATGGCATTTTCATCTGCTATATCGTGACATATATTGTATAACTACCACTATTTATGTATTTGACTTCTTGGTTTCAGTGTAATATTTTACGTAAATTAAGAACTTTGTATCTGACTTCCTACGCCAGATGGCGGCTACTGTGCTATAACAAATTCTGTTATGTCTGATGTCATGTTATTTGTATATTTTTCTTCTTTACTAGTCCTTTAATCTGACACCATATAATTTTACCTGTTGACTTTCATTCTTACATGTTTTTTTAAGTTGTTTGAAAATAACACACCTGCGTATGTTGGCGTGCAATTCCCCCTTTCTTTTTTGCTATCGTTTTTTAACGTACAATTTTAAATATGAAATATTCAATTAATGATTTGCAAGAGCACTTTGGTATTTTGCTGTAATCTCTTGCCAAATAAAGTACTGTTAAATCTTCACATGACACACGCCGCATAGAGGGCGTTACAAGACCCTGTCACACCGAGGTCTGGATGTAAACAGGGGCTTCAGTTATTGTGATCGTTTCTTAGCTTTGGTTACTGATAATAACTTGATACCAGTGCATATGAGTTTAATTTGTACACCACAGGTACGTTCTTTCCAACAGTTCGTTTATAATCAGGTGCATTTGTGGTCTTTTGGTTTTTACTCACTGATAGCTATGTGAAATTTTTAACTTCCAGCACTGAAGATGATCACTATGTGACTGAAAATCGATTTTGGTATCAATAAATCATCAATATTACGGTCAACGCTGACCTTCCTTCTAATCTCAGGTACAGTTAGGCCGTAAACGTTGTCCTCGCTGCCTTCTCACACGAACAGCAGTATTGTCAGAGTGGAGACTGCAACGGATCTCATCAGAGAAGAGCGTTGTGTCCCACTGCTGCCGGTTTCATGACCAATATAAATTATACGTTGACCTTTGGAAGTCAGATCCGGAAGCTGGAGAGATCTGTAGAGACTGAATAGGAGTCTCAATTAACCTTTCTTTCCATCAACCTGTCGTCTTCTAAAGTTGTCCCCAGCGAAGAATACAGCTCGTCGGTCGAGGGATCTTCTTCGGCGGAGGTTGCTATGCTGTAATCTCGAACTTGAACTTTTTTTTTTTTTTTTTTTTTTTTTGAGGGATGCCATTTGCCCAGGTTAGTCTATGTATCTACGGGGAGCAAAAAGCAAAATCTCTATTACCGACACTGATGGTAAGCGACACATTTCATTAATGTATCCTGTTTGCTTGTATTTTAAGTAATCACTTTTTGCACTGTCTTCTACAATACTCGACATAGCTTTCTTAATAGTAAGGTAACTTTTCTAACAACTTCCCATACAGAGTACGACATGTCCGTCCGAAACAGAGATACACGGCCGGCCCACTGGAACATCTGAAACGGAGTGTCTAGCGCAACCGAAGTACTTCGTCTCCTAGGTGCGCCAAAGCTACCCGAAGGTGTCCGAAGCATTTCGGTTGCAATTTCGTTACTCTTATGTCCCTCAAAACGAGTGAAATTTAATAATCAAAAACAGTAGAGTCGTAGAGTAGGAGATTGTCATAGGCATACTCTTTACCAAATTGTCTATTCCTCTGCAGTGGCTCCCATTTCCTGTAAGGTCTTTGGTGAGAGAGGGCGATTGAAAATCGCTCGCTTTAACATGGCCCATGTATTCTCAACGCAGCTGGGTTAAATACAAAGAAAATTATATAAATAATTGATAAGAGAAGCTAGGCATTCTGGCGCCTAACACCAGAATGTGCCGACCAATCAGAGGCAAGTTCAGTACAATTGGCGGACTCTCCCACGGGAATAGTACATACTGTACCACCTGCTGCTTGTACGTCACTCCACTTTTCTACCATTTGCTACGTGTCTCAAGCTGCATCAAGCCGAGCTTGTAGCAAGATAAAATACGGACGGCCACAGCCAGGAATATCTCACGATTTAGAGGACGATCCTTGAGAGGTCTTGTGGCACGTAATCCATGCTCATGGAGCCTATTTCCTATCATTTGTGTTGACACCTGCTCTCCTTCAGCTGTCTGGAACCGCCGCCGTAGACGTGTAGCATTGTGTTGATGGTTTCTGCATGCTCTAACACAAAGATGTCAGTTCTGAGGGTCTGTTGTTTTTCTTCCGCGGCCACTTCTATGATAATCCTCAATTGCTCCTGTGGCTAGACACTTGGCCAAGAATCTCGAGACATCACTGCCTCACATAGACGTTCGCTGTCACGTCCACCTGTCTCATTACTTACTACACTGGAATGACTATAAGGTGCCTCTGATCTACGTTACTGTTGTCCGAACAATCCTGAGGTAACACAGCTCTCGTAATGATACACAGCACAACTACCGCAATGTTTACAGGTGACATGGTTGTCATAGACTGCACACACTGCTCTTTCACGTTACAAGCGTGAATTGTTTCCGCTAGAATTACATTACAAACCTATTTATATACTAAGATGGTATCTGTTCTTTCGGACATGTATATATAGTATATAGTATATATATACAGTTAAGGCTCACCGGCCACTTGACCATCTTCTTCTTCTGTGCGAATGCACAAACGGTGCCCGAACTCTTACGGGAATCGGCAACGCGCCGCGAGTAATGAGTATAATGGGCGGGGGCACTACGAATGTAGTGCGGGACAATACGTTGAGAATGTGGGTTTCGCGGGAGGCGTGCCAGAGATAAATCCCTGCAGTCGCACTATCCTCTGTGTCCTCGGAGACTCAGATGGATAGAGCGTCTGCAATGTAAGCAGGAGATCCCGGGTTCGAATCCCGGTCGGGGGACACATTTTCATCTGTCCCCGTTGACGTATGTCAACGCCTGTAAGCAGCAAAGGGTATTCATTTCATTGTAATTACAACCCTATTTCTGGACCACCACATTCAATATCAAAGTTTCTGCAATATGCAACATTTGTTTTCATCACTACAGAATTAACAAGTTGGTGACCGCGTTTTTCCACTAGATGGCTTCAGAGGTAACAGCAGTTTCTGTAGCCAAGTGCTAATTTTGAGATCGCACACTCATTATGAAATCCGATCTTGTTGCGATGAGCCGTTCGTAGACTGCTTTGACGCAGGAAGTGTATTTTTCTCCACATCACAACAGCAACTTACATCCAATGGAGCCCACTTCCCACTTACTCTAGTCACTCTTTGGTCTCCCTCAAGAATTTTTACCGCGTCCCAGTCCGGCAACATCCCCCCCCCCCCCCCCTTCCCGACCTCAGAATTTCCCTCCAGTTACTATTCATTGATATCTGAGCATGTGTTTATCAAACTTTTATTATTAGGTTGTGCTACAAATATCTTCCCTCCCCTGATTGAGTCAGCACCTCTTCGTCATTTATCCGATCAGTCCATCTCGTCATCAGTATTCTTCTGCAGCACTAAGGTTGGAAAACACATGTGTGGTCCATGCTTTGTACACGTGAAACACCTAGAACACACAGACATAAAATGAATATATGTATTACAATGGAGGAATCTTCTCACGAAATTCCAATCACAAACTTTCTCCTCTGAATGCGAAAATATTTTGTTGACGCCGACCTAAATAGGGAGAAACGATCACCGTGATAAAAGAAGGAAAATTAGAGTTCATACGGAACGTTACAGGCGTTTATTCTTTCTGCGCGCTATACGAGGCTGGAATAATAGTGAATTGTGAAGGTGGTTCGATGAACCCTCTGCCAGGCACTTAAATGTGATTTACAGAGATCCCTTTACATATACATGTAGATGAATACAAAACACGGTACTACAGTTAGCGCGGAAATATCGAAAATAGCACAAGACCTGCAGGAAGAACCTTATAGTAGACACAGCAGCTACTACGTCTAATGACGTGTGTTACCCTAACTAATGAGTGGAGGGCTGCTACAGTGATACTAAATAGAGCGTATAACGTCATGAAGGTAACACAATTATGCAATCAACATTTAGTTACCGCAGAGATAACCAATGGGAACATTGCGTAAATGAGAGCATTCAGATACGCCCAGCACAACCACGAGATACAATATTATGCAGACCAGATCAGAGAGATCGTGGTCCGGGACAAATTTTCACTGTTGTCATTCCCTTATATGGGTGATGGTTGTTCGTGTTTGCAAATGCGAATACATTTCATGTACCAGTTTTTTACTATTCTTTCATTGTCTCATATGCCAGACTAGCTAGAAATTATAATTAATCATTTTCTTACACAGGTTTTCTGGATGGAAAGCGTTACATCCGACTGCAAATAATATATTGTCCAAGTCACAGTTTGGCTTTCTTAAGGGTTCTGATATAGAGAAAGCTATTTACACTTACAGTGGGAATGTACTTAATTCATAAGATAATAAATTAGAGGCTACTGGCATTTTCTGTGACCTGTCAAAAGCCTTTGACTGTATGAACCCACATTCTCGTAAGTAAATTAGAATATTACGGTGTCACTAGCAGTGCTGCCAAATGATTTCAGTCTCATCTTACTACCAGGAAACAAAGGTAGTCGTTGCAAAATACCTTTGCAGTAAGCAGTCAGTCTTCATCTAATTGGAAATTAATTACAGCTCGTGTTCCTCAAGGTTCCACCTTGGGTCCATTGCTTTTTCTTGTGTACATTTATGACCTCTCGCCTGTTACACTGCTGGATGCTAAATTTGATTTGTTTGCAGTCGGTACAAACATTGCAATGAGTAGCAAGTCAAGTACAGATTTAGAAATAGCTGCTAATCAAACTTTCACTGACATTAATAAATGGTTTAAAGCTAATTCACTGTCAATAAGCACCCACTATATGCAGTTCAGAACCTGTAAGAGATTTCAAAATGGCTCTGAGCACTATGGGACTTAACTTCTAAGGTCATCAGTCCCCTAGAACTTAGAACTACTTAAACCTAACTAACCTAAGGACATCACACACATCCATGCCCGAGGCAGGATTCGAACCTGCGACCGTAGCGGCCACGCGGTTCCAGACTGTAGCGCCTTTAACCGCTTGGCCACACCGGCCAGCTGTAAGAGATTTCCTCCCAGCACATGTATAACATATGAAGACATGCAGGTCGAAGAGGTTGACAGTGTTAAATTCCTCAGATTACAACTCGATAATAAATTCAGTTGGGAAGGGCATACCACAGAATTGCTTAAGCTCCTAAATAAGTCTGTCTTTCGTGTGAGAATGATGTCAGATGTAGGAGACATAAATATTTAAAAAAACCTTGAATAATGTGATTACTTTCATTCTATTACGTCATAGGAAATCATATTCTGAGGTAACTCATCAAATCGAGCAAAAGTTTGTAGCGTCCAAAAGGGTGTAATAAGAATAATTTGTGGTGTAAATTCAAGAACATCATGTAGAAACCTGTTCAACGAACTTTGTATTCTAACCACTGCTTCTCAATATGTTTATTCCTTAAACAAATTTGTTGCGAGTAATATATTTCAATTTTCAACCAATAGCTCATTAAATAGTATCAACACTAGGCATAAGAACAATCTACATAAAGAACTAAAATCACTCACCTTGGTTCTAAAAGGGGCCCAGTATTCAGGAACACACATTTTCAATAAATTGCCAGCAACCATTAAAAACTTGGTTTCAGATAAAGCACTGTTTAAACAGAGTTTGAAAGACTCTTTGATAGGCAATTCCTTCTACTCTGTAGACCAATATCTTGACAGAGACTGTTAGGTCAGCTTAAGTTTTGACAGCACTTGGTCACAACAGTCAAGATTAAGTATTTTGTGTTGGATATTTTTATGAATAGTGCATAATAATGTTTCATTCTGACAGCGTATTAATTCTGTAAATATTAGCTGTTCCAGTTTACTATATTGTATTCACCTAGTTTGACAATCTACGTCTACAACTACAACCATGTGATTACTCTGCAATTCAGAATAAAGTGACTGGCAGAGGGTTAAATGAACCACCTTCAAGCTGTCTCTCTACCGTTCCACTCTCGAACGACGTGCGGGAAAAACGAGCACTTAAATTCTTCTGTGCTAGCCCTGATTTCTCTTATTTTATCGTGGTGATCATTTCTCCCTATGTAGCTGGGTACCAACAGAATGTTTCCGCAATCGGAGGTGAAAAGTGGTGATTCAAATTTCATGATAAGATCCCGTCGCAACGAAACAACCTTTGTTTTCGTGATTGCCACTCCAATTCACGTATCATATCTCTGGCGCTATCTCCCCTATTTCGTGACAGTACAAAACGAGACGCCCTTCCTCGAACTTTCACGATGTCATTCTTCAGTCCCATCTGATCGGATCCCACACCGCACAGCAATACCCCAGAATAGGGCGGAGAAGCGTAGTGTAAGCAGCCTCTTTAGTAGACCTGTTGCACCTTCTACGTGTTTTGCCAATGAATCGCAGTCTTCAGTTTGTTCTACCCACAGCATTATCTATGTGATCGTTCCAATTTAGGTTATTTGTAATTGTAATCCCTAAGTATTTAGTTGAATTTACAGCCTTCAGGTGTATGTGACTTACCGCATAATGGAAATTTAGCGGATTTCTTTTAGTACTCGTGTAAATAACTTCACACGTTTCTTTATTGAGGATCAACTGCCGCTTTCTGCACCATACAGATGTCTTATCTAAAGCAGTTTTCTATTCGTTTTGATCATCTGATGACTTTACAAGACGGTAAATGACGGCATCATCTCAAACACTCTAAGAGGGCTACTCAGATTGTCTCCTATGTCAGTAATATGGATCAAGAACAATAGAGGGCATATAACACTTCCTTGGCGAGCCCCGGATATTACCTTTGTTTTACTCCATGCCTTTTCGTCTTTTACTACGAACTGTGACCTTTCTGACAGGAAATCACGGGACCAATTACAAGGCGATATTCCACAGGCATGCAGTTTGGGTAGAAGGCGCTTGTGAGGAACGGTGTCGAAAGCCTTCTGGAGATCTAAAAATATGGAATCAATTTGCATCCCCTGTCGATAGCACTCATCATTGCTTCATGAGTATAAATAGCTAGTTGTTTTTCGCAAGAACGATATATTCTGAATCCGTGTTACGTGTCAAAATGGTTCAAATGGCTCTGAGCACTATGGGACTTAACTTGTGAGGTCATCAGTCTCCTAGAACTTGGAACTATTTAAACCTAAGTATCCTAAGGACATCACACACATCCATGGCCGAGGCAGGATTCGAACCTGCGACCGTAGCGGTCGCGCGGCTCCAGACTGTAGCGCCGAGAACCGCTCAACCACTCCGGCCGGCTGCTATGTGTCAATAAATCGTTTTCTTTGAGGTAATTCATAACGATTGAAAACAGTATATGTTATAAAACCCTACTGCAAATCGCGGCCATTGTAGCCGAGCGGTTCTACGCGCTAAAGTCTGGAACAGCGCGACCGCTACGATCGCAGGTTCGAATCCTGCCTCGGGCATGGATGTGTGTGACGTCCTTATTTAGGCTTAAGTAGTTCTAAGTTCTAGGGGACTTATGAGCTCAGAAGTTAAGTCCCATAGTGCTCAGAGTCATTTTTGAACCGACTGCAAATCGACGTTAGTGATATGGGCCTGTAATTCAGCGGATTACTCCTTTGTGTGACTTGAGCAAATTTCCAGTGTTTAGGTACGGAACTTTCTGTGAGCGAGCGGTTGACAAATGATCAAGGTAGTAAGTATTATACTCAAATCTTTTTATGTTTTTTTTAATGTCATACTTTCTGAAATGTTCTACACCCACGAGAATCATCTAATTTTTTGGGTCTGTGGAACGCAAACTGAATCGAATGAAATCGATCAATACTTTAGCGAGTACACTATTTCAGAGTAATAAACTGTGTGGCAGCATTTAGCCTAGGGGTCTATAGCTCCTGAATACGGCCCTGTGCGGTCAGTTCCTTGAAAGTCGATGAAGGGTCGGAAGTTACGAGAGCCCTTCATACGGGCCTCCAGGGTCTATTAGGTGGCTGTCCGGCTGCTGCTGACGCGCGCCTTCGTAATTGTTTACGGCGGGGCTCATTTCGCGCCGGACACGGCAGAGGAGGCAGCTGGGGCGCACGCTGGTCACGGAGCAGAGGCTGTTTGTCATTAACAGCTCGCCTCGCCTCGCGCCAGACCGCAAATTTCCAGTTGGTCGCGGCACGGGGACAGGCCGGCTTTTTCTGCGGGCGCGGATCCGAGGATCGCTCGCGGCCTTTCACCGCTAATTGCCCGCACCTGCAGGCGCCTGGCAGCCTGCCTGGGACCCGGGACGGCAGGGGAGGGGGCTCGGCGCCCTCTGCTCCAGCACAGCCGGCACCGGCATCGTGCCCTGCGGCACTCAGCACCCTGCCACGGTCGCCACTCAGTCATTTCAAGCTAAGATCTGTTACTTTCAGATAACTGGGGTTGCCGTTAAATTTGCTTTCCGGTAGCTGGTATTTTTATTTGTTCAAATGTGTGTGAAATGTTATGCGACTTAACTGCTAATGTCATCAGTCCCTAAGCTTACACACTACTTAACCTAAACTATCCTAAGAACAAACACACACAGCCATGCCCAAGGGACCAGCCGCACAGTCCATGATTTTTATTTGTGATTTGTAGGAATTTATATAACATTGTTACGAAACTGTCCAAATTCAGCTCACACAGTGTTATACACTGAGGTCATATACGTAGCCTTCAAATTGGTTTCTGTAACAGAGGTGCGTTCCAAGCAGAAAGCTGTCTCTGCGTTTCTTTTTGCGGAAAACCAGACTGGTACTGAACAAAAGCACGGTAAGTAGTTGGGCGAGGCGTCTGCCATCTTCACAAGCTGACGCACTCTCGTCCGGTCTCCCGCGCGCTGGCCGGCCGCACACGGCTGCAATGTTAGAACGTGCGGACACTCTCATTCGATCTTCTTGTTGCAATGATTTACCAACAGCCGTATGTATTGTAGAAATTCATTTTATTTTATGAACTTCTATGTGCTACTAGATTCTACAGCTACATCCATACTCCGCAAGCCACCTGCCAGTGCGTGGCGGAGGGTACCTTGAGTACCTCTATCGGTTCTCCCTTCTATTCCAGTCTCGTATTGGTCGTGGAAAGAAGGATTGTCGGTATGCCTCTGTGTGAGCTCTAATCTCTCTGATTTTATCCTCATCGTCTCTTCGCGAGATATACGTAGGAGGGAGCAATATACTGCTTGACTCTTCGGTCAAGGCATGTTCTCGAAACTTTAACAAAACCCCGTACCGAGCTACTGAGCGTCTCTCCTGCAGAGTCTTCCACTGGAGTTTATCTATCATCTCCGTAACGCTTTCGCGATTACTAAATTATCCTGTAACGAAGCGCGCTGCTCTCTGTTGGATCTTCTCTATCTCTTCTATCAACCCTATCTGGTACGGATTCCACACTGCTGAGCAGTATTCAAGCAGTGGGCGAACAAGCGTACTGTAACCTACTTCCTTTGTTTTCGGATTGCATTTCCTTAGGATTCTTCCAATGAATCTCAGTCCCGGCATCTGCTTTACCGACGATCAACTTTATATGATCATTCCATTTTAAATCACTCCTAAGGCGTACTCCCAGATAATTTATGGAATTAGCTGCTTCCAGTTACTGACCTGCTATTTTGTAGCTAAATGATAAGGGATCTATCTTTCTATGTATTCGCAGCACATTACACTTGTCTACGTTTTCGGCATTACGTTGATGCCATCTTGAGGCCCCACTCGTCACAGTCGTAAAATCGCTATCCATGGAAGGAGCAATATAAGTGACGACATAGACTGACCACCAAGAGCTGTTGCAGGACGATTTAATTCACGGATCCAGTTATATGGTTCCTTCTATGGATAGCGATTTTACGACTGTGAGCAGTGGGGCCTGAAGATGGCATCAATGTAATGCCGATGTTGTGTCTAGACAAGACAGCCTAGACACAATGAGAGGAAGCCGAAAGGCACGCGCTAAGCTAAAGCAGGATGGCGTGAGGTCTGAAACAGGATACGTAATGAATGCTATAAAGAAAAGTACGTAGCTTCTGTAATACTTAACTTTAATCCATCCTTGTGGTACATCTGGAGATTGTGGCGATACAAGTGAGACTCTTTAGATACATGCAATGTTACTAATGGCGCCTTGCTAGGTCGTAGCCATTGACTTAGCTGAAGGCTATTCTAACTATTGGCTCTGCTAATGAGCTATGCTTCGTCCGTGTAGTCGCTAGCAATGTCGTCCGTACAACTGGGGCGAGTGCTAGTCCGTATCTCGAGACCTGCCTTGTGGTGGCGCTCGGTCTGCGATCACACAGTGGCGACACGCGGGTCCGACATGTATTAATGGACCGCGGCCGATTTAAAGCTACCACCTAGCAAGTGTGGTGTCTGGCGGTGACACCACAGCCGAAACTGGTAGCACATAGAAGTTCATAAAATAAAAAAATTTCTACAATACATACGGCTGTCGGTAAATTATTGCAACAAGAAGTTCGTGACAGCCGTCGTCCCACGATCCATAACGGATCAACGAACACTCTCATTCGAGGTGATTCACGGATCTTAGTCAAATATCTCGCCGGCCGAAGTGGCCGCGCGGTTCTGGCGCTGCAGTCTGGAACCGCGTCACCGCTACGGTCGCAGGTTCGAATCCTGCCTCGGGCATGGATGTGTGTGATGTCCTTAGGTTAGCTAGGTTTAACTAGTTCTAAGTTCTAGGGGACTAATGACCTTAGCAGTTGAGTCCCATAGTGCTCAGAGCCATTTGAACCAAATATCTCGCTGCATAACTGGACGTCTCTCTTTGCGCTAACACACTCGTCCATCGATTGGGTTCCTCGTCACTCAACACAAGGCTATAACCAGCAACGTAGAACCATCTGTGCGGAATTGCTAAAGGATTACTAAGCTGATGGTGATAATTTTTTGTCGAACATCGTCACAGACAATGAAACATGGCTTGATCACTTCTAACCGGAAACAAAACGGCAGTACATACCGTGGCGCCACACCACCTCTTCTCCGATGAAAAAGTTGAAAGCTGCACCGTCAGCTGGTGTCATGGCGGTAGTCTTCAAGGGACTCTGAAGGGATTATCCTGGTTGATGTTCTCCGTCATGGTGCAACGATCAACTCTGAAGTGTACTGCGCTATGCCCGCATCTCGTGGTCGTGCGGTTGCGTTCTCGCTTCCCACGCCCGGGTTCCCGGGCTCGATTCCCGGCGGGGTCAGGGATTTTCTCTGCCTCGTGATGGCTGGGTGTTGTGTGCTGTCCTTAGGTTAGTTAGGTTTGGGTAGTTCTAAGTTCTAGGGGACTGATGACCATAGATGTTAAGTCCCATAGTGCTCAGAGCCATTCGAACCAGCCATACTGCGCTACCTCAGGAAATTGAAGAAACAACATTAGCGTGTTCGTCGGCATAAAAATGCAAACGAACTTCTCCTTCTCCATGACAAGTCTGTACACTCGAGAGGAGGTCACAAAACCTCATTGAATTCTTATTCATCCACTCCACAGCCCTGATCTCGCACGTTCCGACTTCCATCCGTTTGCCCCAGTGAAGGATGCACTCCACAGGAAACAATACATGGACGATAAAGATATTGTCTATGCAGCAACAAGTTTCCTTCGACGTCGACCAGTAGAGCGATACCATACGGGCATAAACACCCTCGCAATAAGGTGGCGTACGGCCGTCGGACTGATCGGAGATCATTTTAAAAGTAGGGTTTTGCTGCCAAAAGAGTAGGGAATAATATGGTGTCCTGGAAACCTGAATTAAAACAAACTGTTTCCAGAAGAAAAGCGTCGCGTTACTTATTGAACACCCCTCACAGGGACTGATAAAAGTATATCGACTCTTTTACATGCAGGCGACCAAATGACCTCTGGGAAAACAGGGGATGTTCTGCAGATCTTGGTACTCTGGGTTCCCCAAATTGCCAGTAAACGTAACTGAAGACGAAAGTATTCAGGGAAAAAAATGACGTGAGAACGTAGTTCGTCATTTACGGAAAAATATTATGTAGGATGTGTTAAATCGTATGATAGAAGCACTGAAGTAAAGAACAAATTAAGTATATGCTTCTGCGTGGAACCTTAAGAAGGACATTAAAGAATATTCGTAAAGAGACTTCAGTGGAGCCGGCTGGTGTGCCCGTCGGTTCTAGGCCCTTCAGTCTGGAACCACGCGACCGCTACGGTAGCGGGTTCGAATCCTGCTTCGGGCATTGATATGTGTGATGTCCTTCGCTTAGTTAGGTTTAAGTAGTTCTAAGCCTAGGGGACTGATGAGCTCAGAAGTTAAGTCCCATAGTGCTCAGAACCATTTGAACTTCAGTGGATTTTTGCATAACAACAGTAGTCCCTAGTTTAATGTATAATAAGGAATCACGGGTAAAGTGAAAATAAGAACAATAAACACATGCACTGGAAATGTGATATTTAAGATCGGTAAAAGGATGTTCAAGATAGTACAGAATAAGGAATGACTATACTTGTCAGGAGCTGAATGACAAGATAACCGATTACAGGAAAAATGGGAAAATCACGTGGATAAAATATAGAAAAACTGACTGCCCAGAGTAGAGTGATTGCACGAACCAGGGGCTGAGAGAGACGTCGATCCACCGAGGAAAAGATGGAAGGAGGCCGGAACGGGTGAAACGCCCTGTCCTTGAGGGAAAGTACAAGAAGAAGCTGTGGACCTATTCGCAGGACATATGTTGACTTCGATGCAGCAGTACAAGTACGAAACTTGATGCACAGTTTAGTTGCATTAATGTGATTACCGCCTATGTTCGACATCAACGTGCAGTAACCACAGTTGGCAAACACCAGCAGTGGAGGATATGCAGGGTGAAGAAAAATTCACATACTCGGACATCGCAGTACGATTCCTCACATACTAGCAGCACAAAAATATCTCTCACAAAATTTCGCCTTACCCATTTTTCCGTCAGTAAGGTAGCTACACATATCAGGAGTTACCAGTAGCTCTGTGCAGTTGGTGCAGGGGACAGCGTTTTTGGTTTGCATGTAGGAGGTCGAGGGTTCGTTTCTGACTGGAGGCGTGTTTGTTTTAAATTGCTAAATGTAGTTTGCGTGGTAAATTACCTGGTGTCTAAATCGTCATACAGCGATTACAGTTGATCTTCTACAAATCATTTGCACTTACGTACCACGAACACAGAAATGGAAGTGTAATCGTTTTCTTTGCCAGGTTTTAAAGAAGTCTTTCGCACATTGTGGGCGCGAGTTGTTTCGTACCACTGTATCTGCTAGTTTCCAAACCAGTTTTTTGTTTACCCTGCCCCAGTGGTCCCATCGATTAATACCAGCTATTAGTCTTGTCACGTTCAGGTCCATTACATTTCGTTAGGACCTTACGTCACCAGTATAGTGCCTTGCAAGTAGTCTCCAAACTCGGTTGCCATTTCTATGTAATATCACCCAGGAACCTATAAATATGCCTTTCAACAATGTTCAATGCATTCTGTTTGCTATGTCCATGCGTTTCTACCATTATCACTAGAATTATTAATATTACTATAATCGATGGATATGAGGAAATATCACTTCCATTCCCTTGTAAATATAGAATAGGTGTGGGTTATGAAACACTGTGTATTACAGTACTGCATCACAGAATGAAATTGGCAAATAACAACAAATACGTGCTGATCCAGACTCGAACCCTCAATATCCTGCATGCAAACCCGGAACACCATCCACTACACCAACTGTACAGACCTACCGGTCTCTCCTGACTAAAGCAGTAGCCGTACATGTGATTACGGTATTGCCGGGTCTCCAGACTACAACGTCCATATACTGGCGGAAAAATGTGCAGCCCGAAATTTTGTGACAGACGTTTTTGTACTGCTAGTATGTAAGGTCAAGAATAATATAATAATTCCAAAAAATGGCTCTGAGCACTATGGGACTCAACATCTTAGGTCGTAAGTCCCCTAGAACTTAGAACTACTTAAACCTAACTAACCTAAGGACACCACACACACCCATGCCCGAGGCAGGATTCGAACCTGCGACCGTAGCAGTCCCGCGGTTCCGGACTGCAGCGCCAGAACCGCTAGACCACCGCGGCCGGCTATAATAATTCCAATCCCAAAGAAAGTAGGTCTTGGCAGATGTGAAAATTAGCCGGCCGGTGTGGCCGTGCGGTTCTAGGGGCTTCAGTCTGGAACCGCGTGACCGCTACGGTCGCAGGTTCGAATCGTGCCTCGAGCATGGATGTGTGTGATTTCCTTAGGTTAGTTAGGTTTAAGTAGTTCTAAGTTCTAGGGGACTGATGACCACAGATGTTAAGTCCCATAGTGCTCAGAGCCATTTGGCCCAGATGTGAAAATTATCGAACTATCAGTTTAACAAGTCACAGCTGCAAAATACTAACGCGAATTCTTTACAGACGAATAGAAAAACTGACCTCGGGGAAGATCAGTTTGGATTCCGTAGAAACATTGAAACACGTGAGGCAATACTGACCTTACGACTCACCATAGAAGAAAGATTAAGGAAAGGCAAACCTACGTTCCCAGCATTTGTAGAGAAAGCTTTTGACAATGTTGACTGGAATACTCTCTTTCAAAGGCGGCAGGGGTAAAATACAGGGAGCGAAAGGCTTTTTGCAATTTGTTCAGAAACCAGATGGCACTTATAAGAGTCGAGGGGCATGAAAGGGAAGCAGTGGTTGGGAAGGAAGTGAGACAGGGTTGTCGCCTATCCTCGATGTTATTCAATCTGTATATTGAGCAAGCAGTAAAGGAAACAAAGGAAAAATTCGGAGCACTTATTAAAATCCGGAGAAAAAATAAAAACTTTGAGGTTCGCCGATGACATTGTAATTCTGTCAGAGACAGCAAAGGACTTGGAAGAGCAGTTGAACGGAATGGACAGTGTCTTGAAAGGAGGATATAAGATGAACATCAACAAAAGGAAAACGAGGATAATGGAATGTAGGCGAACTAAATCGGGTGATGCTGAGGGTATTAGATTAGGAAATGAGACACTTAAAGTAGTAAAGGAGTTTTGCTGTTTGTGGGAGCAAAATAACTGATGATGGTCGAAGTAGAGAGAATATAAAATGTAGACTGGCAAAGGCAAGGAAAGCGTTTCTGAAGAAGAGGAATTTGTTAACATCGAGTATAGATTTAAGTGTCAGGAAGTCGTTACTGAAAGTATTTGTATGGAGCGTAGCGAGGTATGGAAGTGAAACGTGGACAATAGATAGTTTGGACAAGAAGAGAATAGACGCTTTCGAAATGTGGTGCTACAGAAGAATGCTGAAGATTAGATGGGTAGTTCGCATAACTAATGAGGAGGTATTGAATAGAATTGGGGAGAAGAGGAGTTTGTCGCATAACTTGACTAGAAGAAGGGACCGGTTGGTAGGACATGTTCTGAGGCATCAAGGGATCACAAGTTTAGCATTGCATTGCAGTGTGGAGGGTAAAAATCGTAGAGGGAGACCAAGAGGTCAATACGCTAAGCAGATTCAGAAGGATGTAGGTTGCAGTAGGTACTGGGAGATGAAGAAGCTTGCACAGGATAGAGAAGCATGGAGAGCTGCATCAAACCAGACTGAAGAACACAACAACAAACAAACAGTATGTAAAGAACAGTGCTGCGAAGTCCGAGTTGGCGAACTTGTCTTCACCCTGTTTTATGAATGTCTTGGGTGGGTGCGGAAAACAGTGCAGTCGAGTGAATTATCTGAGGTCCAAAGGGACACGGGCACTGGCGTTCGAGCCACGGCTGGAGGCATTTCCGAAAAAACCGGCTCGGAGGCAACTGTGATGCACTGAGGGCCACAGATGACAGGGGATGAACGATGACTGTGGAGATGAGTAAGGGAGAATAGACGTGGAATTCTTCGCCAACTTACGGCAAGTAGAAAAAGACTGGCAGGGAGAGAGAGGGTAATGTATACGTGTGTGTGATAAACCCTTTCTCCCGAAAATTTCCCTCAGTCATACCTCCTCTGTTTTACCGCAGATGACGTGTCACTGATCTCATTTGCACTAAGATTGCAGTACACGCGAGGTGTCTACTTGCTCCCACCGCTCTGAGTTGAAGTTCTAATAAATGTTCACGAACC
Organism: Schistocerca piceifrons; assembly: GCF_021461385.2. Lineage (NCBI taxonomy): Eukaryota > Metazoa > Arthropoda > Insecta > Orthoptera > Acrididae > Schistocerca > Schistocerca piceifrons. The sequence goes on along the minus strand of NC_060146.1, from coordinate 90,972,201 downwards.
TGCAGTCTTGTACAGTTGTTGTCCCCTGCGCAGAAAACAGCACGGAGGTCGTGAATCCGTTAGCTTCAGCCTGTAAGAAACTCTTAGCGAGGAATTGATATTATGTCAAATATAAAATTTCCAATTTGTTTGTATGGGATGCCACTCGCTTCTTATTGGCACAGCAGGAGAAACTTCAAAATTACATTCCACTTTAGAGTCACAAATAATTTCCATTCTTCAATAAAATAATGAACTGCGTATTTTCGAAATTGGTATCGCACTGTTCCCAACTATAAGTTCTTATAACCTTACATTGCTAATGAAGTCTTAACCTGATGCCGAACCAGCTGTGACCTTACAGCGGACCACTTCGCCCACCATCAAATTCAGGCGCGATACGAAGAACTCCGAAGTGCTTCGTCTGCCTTTTCGTTTATCAGTTGTTTGTTATTCTGATGTTAAGTTTCTCGCTGTTCATGTGAAATAATGGAAAACAAACACGCTATTCAGAGATGCTTTAATATGAAATGCAAGTAAATACGCTAGTCAGTTTCTCTGATATTAATAACGGAAGATTATCATTTTGGCGTGCAGCTTCCGAACGCAGTAGCCAACCGCGGAGTAGGATCACAACTTAGGCGGTCTTTCCCACGATACCCGTACCGCACAAACCATCTGTCGTCGGTACCTCACGCCACATCACGTCATATTGCCACTGCTGTCTTCTCAGCAGCTCTAAGAAGAGCTCCTTGTACCTCAATATTATGGCTACAAAGCCTGAAATATTACAAAGTGATTGTCCAGATGAACAAAGGGGCTACTGACACGGTCTCCTCAACGAGCGTCCAGGAAACGTGGTTGCGCGCGCGCCTCCGCAGCAGGAAACTCGTTCACGCTACCATGTTGACAGCTGGTCATCGCGCGACGGAGGCTACAGTGTGCACGCCATTAGCACAACTGGAACTCCACCGAATTACGACAGAAGGCCTTTTCAGATGAGCCACGTTTTATACTCATCCGACATGTGGCCGTTTGCGTGTGCTGCCCTGCAACAGTCGTCGGAACGGTCATGACCGGCGGAGGAAACGTTGTTGAAATTCGTGGTGAAACCAGTAGCTGTATTTATTGTGCACAATTCGACACTACTTTCCGTCAATGACTATTATTCAGCATAGCTGGCATAAACGGCAGAAGAGATATACCATAATTTGAACAAAAGTAATTTGCTCTTTTAAGCCCACCATAGTACGTAAGGATATCAATGATACGATTCGCTGATGACATTGCTATCCTGAGTGAAAGGGAAGAAGAATTAAATGATCTGCTGAACGGAATGGACAGTCTAATGAGCACACAGTATGGTTTGAGAGTAAATCGGAGAAAGACGAAGGTAATGAGAAGTAGTAGAAATGAGAACAGCGAGAAACTTAACATCAGGATTGATGGTCACGAAGTCAATGAAGTTAAGGAATTCTGCTACCTAGGCAGTAAAATAACCAATGACGGACGGAGCAAGGAGGACATCAAAAGCAGACTCGCTATGGCAAAAAAGGCATTTCTGGCCAAGAGAAGTCTACTAATATCAAATACCGGCCTTAATTTGAGGAAGAAATTTCTGAGGATGTACGTCTGGAGTACAGAATTGTATGGTAGTGAAACATGGACTGTGGGAAAACCGGAACAGAAGAGAATCGAAGCATTTGAGATGTGGTGCTATAGACGAATGTTGAAAATTAGGTGGACTGATAAGGTAAGGAATGAGGAGGTTCTACGCAGAATCGGAGAGGAAAGGAATAAGTGGAAAACACTGATAAGGAGAAGGGACAGGACGATAGGACATCTGCTAAGACATGAGGGAATGACTTCCATGGTACTAGAGGGAGCTGTAGAGGGCAAAAACTGTAGAGGAAGACAGAGATTGGAACACGTCAAGCAAATAATTGAGGACGTAGGTTGCAAGTGCTACTCTGAGATGAAGAGGTTAGCACAGGAAAGGAATTCGTGGCGGGCCGCATCAAACCAGTCAGTAGACTGATGACAAAAAAAAGAAAAAAACAAAAAAAAAGTACGTAAGGAATTTCTCACAATAATAACTGTGTACAACCGTTTTCGTCAAGAATGAAGTCCACATCGACAGCTAGTAACACACTGAGCGTTATGGGAATTTCTTCGTGGCGTTTCCTACGTGGTGTCGTCATTCTGGAAGCCACAATGGAGCAATACAAGTATGCTTCTATCCTTGGGGACCTTGTTCACCTTTTGCTAGTTGTTGGGAGCTCCAACGTTCGGCGCGTAATGGGGCCTCTTAGGAAAATGGCTGCCAAGGAAAGGAAGGAAACCAGTGTGCACTCCGTGTGCATACCGGAGGGAGTCATTTCGGATGTGGAGAGGGTGCTTCCGGATGCCTTGAAGAGTAAAGGGTGCAGCCAACTGCAGGTAGTGGCTCATGTCGTTACCAATGATGTGTCGCTTTGGATCGGAGAAGATTCTCCCTGGGTTCGGGCGGCTAACGGAAGTGGTAAAGACTGCCAGTCTTGCTTGCGGGATTAAGGCGGAGCTCCCCATGTGCAACATTGTCGATAGAACCGACTGTGGTTCTTAGGTGCAGAGCCGAGTGGAGGGTCTGAATCAGAGGCTCAGGCGGTTCTGTGGCCGTGCAGGCTGCAGATTCCTTGACTTGCGCCATAGCGTGGTGGGTTTCCAGGTTCCGCTTAATAGGTCACGAGTCCACTACACACAGGAGGCGGCTACACGGGTAGCTGGGCCTTTGTGGAAGGGACTGGGCGGTTTTTTAGGTTACAGGATTTCAGGAAACCACAGAAATGGCGTCCGTCTAAAAGGGGACAGGTAAAACACTGTTAGCTGTAGAAGCGATCGGTATTGTAGTTAAAATTGTCGCAGCTGTGTTGTGAAAGAACCAGAGTTCCAAGCCCCAATAGAAAGCAATGAAGCTCAGATAGTTATAGGTACAGAAAGCTGGCTACAGTCGGAAATACAGCCGAAATTTTTTCAAACAATCTAACAGTGTTCAGAAAGGATAGGTTAAATACAGTTGGTGTTGGAGTGTTTATTGTTGTCAGAAGTAGTTTGCCTTGTGGTGAAATTCAAGTAGATAGTTACTGCGAAATAATATGTGTGGAGGTAATACCTCACAATTGGACTAAACTACTAACTGCATCGTTTTACCGCTCGCACCCCCCCCCCTCTCCCCCCGACTCAGAAGATATAGTTGCTGAACATTTCAAACAAAACTTGAGTCTCATTTCAAATAGGTACCCCAGTCATACAGTTCATGAGCCCACTCGATGTGTAAATGGTTGCGATACCATACTTGATCTCTTAGCAACAAATAATCATTGACAAATAGAATCGTGACGAATACAGGGATTAGCGACCACAAGGCAATTGCTGCTAGGATGAATGCAGTAACACCTACAACCATCAAATAGAAACGCAAAGTATATCTATTTAAAGAAGCTGATAAAAATGCTCTTAACGTCGCTCTAAGACACAATCTTCACTCCTTCAGATGTAATCACGTAAGCGTAGAAACGTGCTGGAATGATATCAAAGAGATAGTATCGACATCAATTGACAGAAGTATACCAGATAAATTAATAAGTGATGGTACTGATCCCCCGTGGTACACAAAACGGGTCAGATCGCTGTTGCAGAAGCAGCGAAAAAAGCATGTCAAATTTAAAACAACGCAAAATCAATAAGACTGGCAAAGTTTTACAGAAGTTCGAGATATAGTGCGTACTTCAATGCGAGATGCTTTTAATAATTTCCATAACGAAACTCTGTCTTGAAGTCTGGCAGAAAACCCAAAGATATTCTGGTCATACATAAAGCACACCAGAGGCAAGACGCAATCAATACCTTCACGGTGAAATCACTGATGACAGTGCCACTAAAGCAGAGATATTAAACACGGTTTTCCGAAACTACTTCACCAAAGAAGACGAAGTAAACATACCTGAATTCCAATCAAGAGAATCTGCCAAGATGAGAAATGTATAAGTAGATATCCTCGGTGCCGCAAAGTAGCTTAAATCACTTAATAAAGCCAAGGCCACCGGTCCAGATTGTATACCAGTCAGGTTTCTCTCAGAATATACTGATACAATAGCTCCATATTTAGCAAATATTTACAACCTCTCGCTCACAGAAAGATCCGTACTTAAAGAGTGGAAAATTGCTCAATTAACACCAATACCCAAAAAGATAAATAGGAGTAATCCATTGAATCGCAGGCCCATATCACTGACGTCGATTTGCGGTAGGGTTCTGAAAAAAAAACTGTATTCGAACATTATGAAGTACCTTGAAGAAAACGATTTATTGACGCATAGTCGGCACAGATTCAGAAAATATCGTTCTTGCGAAACAGAACTCGCTCTTTATACTCATGAAGTAATGAGAGCTATCGACAGGGGATGTCAAATTGATTTCATATTTTGAGATTTGCAGAAGGCTTTCGACACCGTTCCTTACAAGCGTCTTCTAACCAAACTGGGTGCCTATGGAATATCGCCACAGTTGTAAGCTGGATTCGCGATTTCCTATCAGAAATGTCACAGTTCGTAGTAATAAACGGAAAGGGATCGAGTAAAACAGAAGTAATATCCGGCGTTCCCCAAGGAAGTGTTATAGGCCCTCTATTGTTCCTGACATATGCTAACGATATAGGAGACAATCTTAGTAGCCGTCATAGATTGTTTGCAGAAGATGCTGTCGTTTACCGTCTTGCAAAGTCATTAGATGACCAAAACGAATTGCAAAATGATTTAGATAAAATACCTGTATGGTGCGGAAAGTGAAAATTGGCCCTGAATAAAGAAAAGAGTGAAGTTATCCTCATGAGTACTAAAAGAAATCCACTAAATTTCGATTACACGAAAAGTCACAGAAATCTGAAGGCTGTAAATTGAACTAAATATTTAGGGGATAAAATTACAAATAACCTAAACTGGAACGATCACATAGACAATGTTATGGGAAGATCAGACCAAAGACGGCGATTCACTGGCAGTACACTTAAAAGGTGCAACAGGTGTACTAAAGAGACTGCTTACAACACGCTTGTCCGCCCTATTCTGGAGTATTGCTGTGCCGTGTGGGACCCGCATCAGGTGGGACTGACGGATGACATCGAAAAAGTACAAAGAAGAGCAGCTCGTTTTGTATTGTCACGAAATAGGGGAGATAGCGCCACAGACATGATACGTGAATTGGAGTGGCAATCATTAAAACAAAGGCGTTTTTCGTTGCGACGCTGACTTCTCATGAAATTTTAATCACCAGTTTTCTCCTCCGATTGCGGAAACATTCTGTTGGCAGTCACCTACATTGGGAGAAATGATCATCACGATATAACAAGAGAAATCAGGGCTCGCACATAAAAATTTAAATGCTCGTTTTTCCCGCGCGCCGTCCGAGAGTGTAACGGTAGAGAGACAGCTTGAAGGTGGTTCATTTAACCCTCTGTCAGGCACTTTATGGTGAATAGCAGAGTAATCACGTAGATGTAGATGTAGATACATGTGGTTTGTTTTCTCCTTGGCGCAATGGCATCTCCAGCAGGACAATGTAACGTGTCACACAGCTCGGGATGTGCGTGTGTGGATCAACGAGCACCAGGGTGAGTTCACCAACGCACTCTCCTTGTCACGAATCTCCTCGTGTTTAAACCTAATCGAGAATCTGTGCAGTCAGTCCCATGAGGCTGTTCATGCCAGTGATCCTCAATGGGGAAACACAGCGCAGCTGGTCGCGGCACTGGAGTCTGCATAGCTCCACATCCATGTGGGTAGCTTCCAGAATCTCACTCAGTCTTCCTGCATGCTTTGCTGAGGTCTGCGCTGCAAAGCGCTGTTTTTGACAGTTGGTCATAGTAATGTGACGGGACAGTATGTGTATTACCCATGTTTCGAACCGACCCCCACAAAACCGAGGTGCCGTAACACCGCCGTCCGGTGTGGCCGAGCGGTTCTAGGCGCTTCAGTCTGGAACCGCGCGCCCGCTGCGGTCGCAGGTTCGAATCCTGCCTCGGGCATGGATGTGAGTGATGTCTTTGGGTTAGTTAGGTTTAAGTAGTTCAAAGTTCTAGGGGACTGATGACCTCAGATGTCCCATAGTGCTCAGAGCCATTTGAATCATTTGCCGTCACACCGCGGCTGGTACCGGTTGCTGGAAACCTTCGATCCAGTGGTGCCGGCCTTGGCACAGCAGGTGCAGTGCGACCTCCCACCATTTGGCACCCGCGCTGGTCCACCCCCACCGCCGCCCCCGCTCACGGCGGTGTTAATGACTCTCAGGTCGGCGAGTGGGCCTGCGGTTTTCGGCGCTTGCCCCGTGTAATCTCGCGGCCGCAGGCGCCACGACGCCGAGCCTCCTGTTCAGAAACGTGACGACCTCACGAATCGAGATCTCCGCCTATTCCGTCCTCTCCAGGGAGGATGGGCCACCTCTCGCCCCCGCTGTTCGTGACACCTCCTGATGCTCCTACCACCTGTTTCCGTTAGCAGGAGTCCCTCCATCTGGAACACCATTGCGAAAATCGCACTGTACTTGAGTGCACGGAAAGGTGCGTCAATTTCCTTGCGCTCTGGGTGCATGTGGCTATTGGAGAAAGGGGTGAGCTCGTGCATGCAACGGTGCAAAGCAACGGGCGCCTTCGACTCGTGTGCAAAAGTCACCGTGGGCAGGCGCAATAGTCACCGCATCCCGAGTGGCGAGACATGTGTCGTGAATCAACCTTATGCCGAGCCGCGGTTCTGTTCGTACAGTGATTTGAAAAGTGGTATCTCCTGAGGTGGGCCACCATGAATAATCTTCCTGTGCCAATCTCTTCATTTCAGAGCAGCATTCGCACGCAATTATTTGTTGGGTGTTCCATTCTCTGTCTTCCTCTACAGTTTTGACGCTCTACAGCTCCCTATGGCAGCATGAAGTTATTCCCAAATGTCGGTGATAAATGTCCTATCATCCTGTGACCTCTCGTTGTGACTGTTTTCCACATCTTCGAGTCTTCCCTGAACTGAAGAAGAACCCCCTCATTCCTTATTTCATCATTCCTCCTAATTCTCAACATTCTTCTGTAGCACCACATCTCAGATGCTTCTATTACTTCTGTTCCGATTTTAACAAAGTCCATGTTTCACTACCACACAGTGTTCTCCACCAAATACACATTCTCAGGAGTATCATCCTCAAATTCCGGCTTATACTTGCAACCAGCAGATTTCTCTTGGCCAACAATGCCCTCTTTCCTGCGCTACTGTGCTTTTCATGCCCTTTCTCCTTTGTTTGTCATGTGTTAATTTTCTTCAAAGTAGCAGAATATCGTAACTTCTTCTTCTTCGTTATCACAAAATTTTACGTCAAGTTTCTCGCTATTCTCATTTATGCCACTTCTCAATATTACCGTCTTGCTTCGGTTTACTGTCAATCCATATTTAGTACTCATTAGACTGTACATATCCTTCAACTGTCATCAGTGAATTTTATCGCTGATAACCTTTCACTCTGAATTTTAACACCAGTCATGATCCTTTTTTTTTATTTCCGTCATTGCTTATTCGATCCATACTTTGAACAGTAGGGGCGAAAGACTGCTTCGTTGTGTTACACTCTTTTTAATCCGTTCACTTCGTTCTTACATCTCCAGTCATACGGTCACGTCTTCGTTCTCACTTGTTTGGCCTGTAATCCCAGAATGAAGTGGAATTGTCTTCAGTTATGTGTCCCACTCCGAATTGAGCCCCAATTACAGAGTAAGCGTGTCTTCAGACGCCCTGGACAGCAGTGGATGCCAACCAGACTGTCGCCACCATATGGCCCACGCTTCTCGTAGCAAGACCCCCTTGGTTGTCATCCGTGGGACCCTAACAGCACAGCGGTTCGTCGACGATATTCTGCGCCCCGTTTTGTTGCTCTTCTTGGTAGGCCATCCTGGGCTTACATTTCAGCAACATAATGCCGGCCCGCACACTGCGACAGTTTCTACTGCTTGTCTTCGTGCTTGCCACACCCTGCCTTGGAAAGCGAGGTCGCCGGATCTCTCGACACTTCAGATCGTTTGGAACATTAAGGCTATGGCCGTCCAACCTGCTCGGAATTTTGCTGATCTAATGCGCCAGTTGGACAGAATTTGGTGCAATGTCCTTAACCCAACAACTCTGTCAATCAATGCCAAGCCGAATAACTGCTTGCATAAGGGGCAGAGGTGGACGAATTCGTTTTTCACTTGCTTCAATAAATTATTTTTTTTCCGAAATTGTTATCATTTGTGTGTCTGTACATAATGTATGCCGTATCTACCCATTTCTGCCCCATTCGGATAACTCCTTCGTGGTGCGTCGTTTCCTTCTTTTATTTTTATTTGTCTTGGAGAATATGTGGTCGCATGTTTAGTGCCAGTGTTGGTGTGCTACGCCATCAAAATCATTTCCACACCTGAATAACGATGCAATGAAAGCAGTACAGAAATTATATGGAAACTGCGACACATGTACACTGAAGCGGCAACAGGTATAGGTATGCGTATTCAAATGAAGAAAATGTAAACAGCTAGAATGCGGTGCTGCGGTCGGCGACGCCTATATAAGACAACATGTGTCCGTCGCAGTTGTTAGATCGGTTGCTGCTGCTACAATGGCAGGTTATGGAGATTTAACTAAGTTTGAACGCGGTGTTACAGTCGGTGCACGAGCGATGGGACACAGCATCTCCGAGGTAGCGATGAAGTGCGAATTTTTCCGTACGGCCATTTCACACTGTACCGCGAAAATCAGGAATCCGGTAAAACAACCAAATCTCCGACATCGCCGAAACCGGAAAAAGATCCTGCAAGAACGGGACCAACGGCGACTGAAGAGAATCGTTCAACGCGAGAAAAGTGCAACCCTTCCACAAATTGCTGCAGATTTCAATGCTCGGCTGTCAACAAATGTCAGCGTGCGAACCATTCAACGCAACATCATCGATCTACATCGACATCTACGTTTATACTCCGCAAGCCACCCAACGGTGTGTGGCGGAGGGCACTTTACGTGCCACTGTCATTACCTTCCTTTCCTGTTCCAGTCGCGTATGGTTCGCGGGAAGAACGACTGCCGGAAAGGCTCCGCGCGCGCTCGAATCTCTCTAATTTTACATTCGTGATCTCCTCGGGAGGTATAAGTAGGGGGAACCAATATATTCGATACCTCATCCAGAAACGCTCCCTCTCGAAACCTGGACAGCAAACTACACCGCGATGCAGAGCGCCTCTCTTGCAGAGTCTGTCACTAGAGTTTGCTAAGCATCTCCGTAACGCTATCACACTTACCAAATAACCCCGTGACGAAACGCGCCGCTCTTCTTTGGATCTTCTCTATCTCCTCCGTCAACCCGATCTGGTACGGATCCCACACTGATGAGCAACCCTCAAGTATAGGTCGAACGAGTATTTTGTAAGCCACCTCCTTTGTTGATGGACTACATTTTCTAAGGACTATCCCAGTGAATCTCAATTTGGCACCCGCCTTACCAACAATTAATGTTATATGATCATTCCACTTCAAATCGTTCCGCAGGCATACTCCCAGATATTTTGCAGAAGTAACTGCTAAAAGTGTTTGCTCCGCTTTCAAATAATCATACAATAAAGGACCCTTCTTTCTATGTATTCGCAATACATCACATTTATCTATGTTAAGGGTCAGTTGCCACTCCCTGCACCATGTGCCTATCGGCTGCAGATCTTCCTGCATTTCGCTGCAATTTTCTAATGCTGCAACTTCTCTGTATACTACCGCATCATCCGCGAAAAGCCGCATGGAACTTCCAACACTATCTACTAGGTTATTTGTATATATTGTGAAAAGCAAAGGTCCCATAACACTCCACTGTGGCACGCCAGAGGTTACTTTAACGTTTGTAGACGTCTCTCCATTGAAAACAACATGCTGTGTTCTGTTTGCTAAAATCTCTTCCAAAAATATGGGCTTTCCGAGCCGAAGACCCACTCGTCTACCCTTGGTGACAGCACGACACGCAGCTATACGCCTCGCCTGGGCCTATCAACATCGACTATGGACTGTTGATGACTGGAAATATGTTGCCTGGTCGGACGAGTCTCGTTTCAATTTGTATCGATCGGATGGGCGTGTACAGATAACCTCATGAACCCATGGACCCCGCATGTCAGCAGAGAACTGTTCAAGCTGAGGGGGGCTCTATAATGGTGTGGGGCGTGTGCAGTTGGAGCGATATGGGACCTCTGATACGTCTTGATACGACTCTGACAGGTGACAAGTACGTAAGCATCCTGTCTGATCACCAGCATCCATTCACGTGCGTTGTGCATTTTGGGCAATTCCAGCAGGACAATGCGACACTCGACACGTCCAGAATTACTACAGAGTAGTTCCACGAGTGTAAACACGTCCGCTGGCCACCAAAGCTCCCGGACATGAACATTATTGAGAATATATGGGATCCCTTGCAACGAGCTGATCAGAAGAAATCTCCACCCCGTCGTAATCTCACGGATTTATGGATAGCCCTGCAGGGTTCATTGTGTGATTTCCCCCCTGAGCTTTCAGACCTTAGTCGAGTCTACGCCACGTCGTGAGCGGTGGCTCGCGGGGACCCTCCTCGACATCAGGCATGTGTACCAGTATGTTTGTCTCTTCACTGTGTAAGCCAATGACGACGATGTACCCTCTACCCAACACCAGAAGGTGGCTTGCCCAGTGTAGATTCACATACGGAAGTACAATGGTTTCACACAGGCACAGCAAGTACTCCCAGCCACAAAGGCCGTAATAATCCACGACGAATCCTCGGGAAGCTTCTCAGCAGTCTGCGCACTATTTGGTGAATCGCAATGCGGCTGCGAAGACGGACCTGAGCGGACAGCACGCGTGACTCGGGCGGGAGTTACTCGACAGCGGCGGGTGCCGGTCGCCGATCACGCGGACGTCGGTGCGCCCAGATCCTGGTGCCGGTGACGGACCGCCAGCCGCCGCGCCGGCTTGAGCATTCCAGGGGCGGCGCGCTGTCAGCGGTCCCTCCGGCTCCAGCAGGTTGCGGTTGAGGCCTCTGCGTGGGCGCTACGTAAAGCCGGCGAGTGACGGCGACAGGCGTCCGATATGACGGCGCCGTCATCCTCCCAGCCGTCAGGCGGCTCGGGTCGTGACTGCTCGCAGAGGTCACGTAGCGTAGCGTAGCCACCGTGCGAAGGCGGCGGCCAAAGCGCCAACGCTGGCTGCGAGCGCGGTCACACTGGTCGTATTAAGGGGAGGTCGCCGAAGGCGCACGGTCCTTACGTGCGACGCGAATGCCGTCTGGGGACCCATTACTCCCGTATGGTGGGTCCAGGCGTCGCCGAACTTACGACTGGTGATCATCTTCAACAGTTATCTGCTATATTAGCAGGTCCTTTGCCTCTCCATTTTCTGCGATCCATTGCTTCCTTCTTAAGGCTGATGTATGTTGTACCGTCCATCATGTCATCCAGTATCTGGAATTCTGTTCTAGTGTTCCTTCCTCGCTGCCTTTTCCCTTCTACATAACCTTCTAAAACTGTTTTTATCAGTCCGTCATTCTTTCTTAATATATGCCTAATCCAATTCCTTTTTCTTCTCTTTATTACATCTAGTAGCTGTCTTTTCTTTCCCACTCTTCTCAGTACCTCTTCATTTTTTACTCTGCCCATCCAACTTATTCTTTCCATCTTCCGTCATGTCCAGATCTCAAAAGCCTCCAGCCTTTCTCTGTCTTTTTTCCTCATAGTCCATGTTTCAGCGCCATATAGAAGAACACTCCATACAAGACATTTTATGAGTCTCTTTCTGAGTTCTCTGTCCAGACCACTGCAGAAGATTCTCCTTTTCTTATAAAATGCCTCTTTTGCCATTGCTATCCTTGTTTTAATTTCTGTGGTGTCTATCCTGCTTCCAAGATACTTAAAATTTTGCACCTGTTCTAGTGTTTCTCCATTCAGCACAATTTTTATTTCCTTATTTCCTCCTATTGCCAATACTTTTGTTTTATTTGTGTTAATTTTCATTCCATATTTTTTTCCGTTAGTTGCAATGGTGTCCACGAAATCCTGTAATTCTTTTTCCCCTGTGGCTAGAAGGACCATGTCATCAGCAAATCTCAAGCACCCTACTCTTCTTCCTCCAATTTCTACTCCTTTGTCATCTAATGAGCATTGGTCAATCATATTTTCCAAGTACAGGTTGAAAAGAGTAGGTGGTAAACAGCATCCTTGTCTTACTCCTTTCCCTAGTCTGATCCAGTTTGTACTTTATCCTCTCACTTTAACTGAAACTTTTTGATTAAGGTATAATGAGTTTATAAGACTTCTGGTTTTCCAGTCCACTCTCTTTTCCCTCATAATAGTCGCCTGCTTGTCCCAAACCACATTGTCAAATGCCTTTTCTAAATCGATGAAGCACATATATAGGTCTCTTCCTTTTTCAATAAACCTTTCTCCCAGGATTCGTAGGAGCCCTATTGCATCTCTGGTTCCCGTATTCCGTCTAAAGCCAAACTGCTCCACGCCGATATTCTCCTCTATTACTTTTTCAAGTCTTTTATTAATTATTCTTAACATCACTTTGGCTGCATGTGAAATGAGGCTGATCGTCCTGTGCTCGCTGCATTTCTTGGTTCCTTGTTTTTTAGGTAATGGAATCATTACTGGTGATACGACCCTTTAAATTGAGCTTACAGGTGGAACACAACCACTGTACAGCCGAAAAGAGACGCTGTTTACGTCTGCATCTGGAACTGCGTCTCAACCACTCCCATTGTAGGCAAGTAGGCGAATACTCCTTCGACTTACAGCAATACAACACATACAGGGTGTTTCCGTAAGAGCGTGTAAAAATTTAATGGGACATAGCGGATGCTCCACTGAACAACTAGAGGTAGGGAAGCTGTCAACAGGTGACCTTTTCAAGTGAATCACATTTTATGCTTCATCAGACAGATGGCCGTCAACGCGACAGTCGTCTGGCGTTGAGGTCTGGAGAATCTTTCGTGGCATTACCTGGGTGATCTGATCATTCTGGACGGTAAATACACACGTATCCTTGGGGACCACGTGCGTGCCTCCATGCAGTTTGTTTTTCCTTGACACTATGCCTTGCGAAACTGCCATAGCACAGTTACTAAATACAGCCTTTCGAAATGCCTTCACAAAAGGAGCCGAAGTAAATATTCCAGAATTCGAAGCGAGAACAGCTGCCAACATGAGTAACGTAGAATTAAATATTCTTGTAGTACTGAAGGAACTTAAATCACATATTAGGGACGGTATAGCCACCATAGTTGTGCCCCTCTCATCTCTTTCTTTCTCCTCTCCATCATAGCTTCGAATTTTACCATTCTATTTCTCTTCCTCTAACCTTTCTACCTCTTCTATATCTGTTTCACCCCCATTCTATCGTCTTATGTCTCTGGTCGATGTGAATAACTCACAAGCTGCAAGAACATAACGAGAAAATTCCCAACTATCAATAGGACTGACATTCATACAAGAAAAATATTTTTACTTTCAAATACATAGTCATTACTATTATTATTATTCTTGATTGTTATAATTTGTTATTGCTATAATTATCATTGTACTACTGTTATAATCCCTATTTTTTTCTGTAACATTAATACTGTATAACACGTTATATGTCCTTAATGTTCTGTAGAAACTGAAATTCGTTCAATTTGAATATGCCTGGTTAGGTGTAAGAGAGGGCCTTAAGGCCCTAATCTTGCCAGGTAAAATAAATGCATAAATAAATAAAATAAAATAATAGAAGCAAGTCTTCTGGTCCAACTGTATACCAATTAGTTTCCTTTCGGAGTATACTGATGCATTACCTCCATACTTAACAATAATATGCAACCGTTCGCTCGATGAGACATCTGTACCCAAAGACTGGAAAGTTGCACATCAATATTCAAGAAAGGTAGTAGGAGTAATCCACTAAATTACAGGCCCATATCGTTAACGTCTTATATGCAGCAGGATTTTGGAACATATATTGTGTTTAAACATTCTGAATTACCTCGAAGAAGACTGTCTATTGACACACAGTCAACATGGGTTTAGAAAACATCGTTCCTGTGAAACACAACTAGCTCTTTATTCACATGCTGTGTTGAGTGCTACTGACAAGGGATTTCAGATCGATTCCGTATTTCTGGATTTACGGAAGGTTTTTGACACTGCACCACTCAAGCGGCTTGTAGAGAAACTGCGTGCTTATGGAATATCGTCTCAGTTATGTGACTGGATTCGTGATTTCCTGTCAGAAAGGTCACAGTTGGTAGTAATTGACAGAATGTCATCTAGTAAAACAGAAGTGATTTCTGGCGTTCGCCAAGGTATTGTTATAGGCCGTTTGCTGTTCCTTAAGTATATAAACGACTTGGAAGACAATATGAGGGGTCGTCTTAGGTTGTTTGCCGACGACGCTGTCGTTTATCGCGTAATAAAGTCATCAGAAGATCAATTGGATTGTTTTTGGGGGGGGGGGGGGAGGAGACCACACAGCGAGGTCATCGGTCTCATCGGATTAAGAAAGGACGGGGAAGGAAGTCGGCCGTGCCCTTTCAAAGGAACCATCCCGGCATTTGCCTGGAGCGATTTAGGGAAATCACGGAAAACCTAAATCAGGATGGCCGGACGCGGGATTGAACCGTCGTCCTCCCGAATGCGAGTCCAGTGTCCAACCACTGCGCCACCTCGCTCGGTATCAGAAGATCAAAACAAATTGCAAAACGATTTAGAAAAGATATCTGAATGGTGCTAAAATTTACAGTTGACCCTAAATAACGAAAAGTGTGAGGTCATCCACATGAGTTCTGAAAGGAATTCGTTAAACTTCAGTTACACGATAAATCAATCTAATCTAAAAGCTGAAAATTCAACTAAATACCTAGGTATTACAATTATGAATAACTTAAATTCGAAGGAACACACAGAAAATATTGTGGGGAAGGCTAACCAAAGACTGCATTTAATTGGCAAGACACTTGGAAAATGTAACAGACCCACTAAGGAGACTGCCTACACTACGCTTGTCCGTCCTCTTTTAGAATACTGCTGCGCGGTGTGGGACCCTAACCAGATAGGACTGACGGAGTACATCGAAAAAGTTCAAAGAAGGGCAGCACGTTTTGTATTATCGCAAAATATGGGAGAGAGTGTAACAGAAATGACACAGGATTTGGGATGGACATCATTAAAGGAAAGGCGTTTCCTTCTCACGAAATTCCAATCACCAACTTTCTCCTCCGAATGCGAAAATATTTTGTTGACAACGACCTACATAGGAAGAAACGACCACCACGATAAAATAAGGGAAATCAGAGCTCGTACGGAAAGATGTAGGTGTTCTTTTAGCACGCTATACGAGATCGTAATAATAGGTTGTTCGATGATCCCTCAGCCAGGCACTTAAATGTGATTTGCAGAGTATCCATGTAGATGTAGACGTAGATGGCGTCTAAAAGTAGGACAACTCAAACAGTGCGCGTGTTGTTCGAAAGGACAGGCGTACTGCCCTCCCTGGCGACCAGTCTTCCGGGATTTAAACGCAGTCGAGAACCTGCGGGACCACCTCTATCGGGCTGTTCGCGTCATCCATCCTCACGCGAGAGACCTGGCACAGCTGACCACGGAACTGGAGTCCTCGTGGCTCCGCATCTCTATCGGTATCTTCCAGCACCTCATTGGCTTTGTTGTTGCACCGCGCCGCCAAAGGTGCTTATTCAGGTGTTTTTCAAGTAGCACATAATTGTTGCTGTACGGTGTAATTACAAACATTAAAATGTATTTTGTCATTTCATTGTGAACACTAATTGTATGAAATATTATGAAACAAATTTATGGCAGTTATTTAAAAATACCCCCCCATGAACTATGGACCTTGCCGTTGATGGGGAGGCTGGCGTGCCTCAGCGACACAGATGGCCGTACCGTAGGTGCAACCACAACCGCGGGGTATCTGTTGAGAGGCGAGACAAACGTGTGGTTCCTGAAGAGGGGTAGCAGCCTTTTCAGTAGTTGCAAGGGCAACAGTCTGGATGATTGACTGATCTGGCCTTGTAACACTAACCAAAACGGCCTTGCTGTGCTGGTACTGCGAACGGCTGAAAGCAAGGGGAAACTACGGCCGTAATTTTTCCCGAGGGCATGCAGCTTGCACCAAACCAGTCTCAGGACTGAAGACCACAACAACAACATTTAAAAATAGTGTTTTAAGGAATGCAGTAGACATTTTCGCAAAGTCTTGTTTTTTGCTGTGTATAATAATCTCCAACCTGTGGAAACATCGGCATGGCACTACCATCTTTTATATGCGAGAGTGCTCACACACAGGAATCGAAAATTGTTAGTAAGTGAATTCGTACAGGAAGTCGTACGGAAGTAACTGAGAGAGCGCGCGATAAGCGCGAGAGCGTGTGATAAGGTAATATGATGATGATATTTTGTTTGTGGGACTCTCAACTGCGCGGTTATGAGCGACCGTAAAAATTCGCAATATTTTCACAACCCAGTTACGCCACGTTCCTTGAATGATGATAAAATTTTTAGAACAACACGAGCACCCAGTCCCCGGACGGAAAAAAATACCCAACCCGGCCGGGAATCGAACCTGCGACCCGGAGCTTCGGAAGCAACAACGCTAGCCACTATACGACGAGCTGCGGGCTATAAAATAAGCCGTATGAAGATATGGAGCAACAGAATGGGCCACAGTACAGTAAATATTTGGGATGATTTTCAAGGGTCTTAATGGAAGAAGACCGTTGTGTGGCTACATATATTTAATTCTGCTCGTAAGAAGAAAAAGAGCGTTTCTGCCTAGCAATAGATTCCATCAAATCATCAAGCTGCGCCTACAGCAAATCCACTTCAAAGTGAGACTCTGCCATTTCAAAAATTTAGAAATACAAATGACTAGACAGCGTATTAGAATCAGCGTCTGAACGTTATAGATATGATGACTTTACATTTTGTCTGTGCCAGTAATTATCCTAAGTCGTCACTATCAACACTAGAAGGGTTTTCATATCGTTGTAATAACCGAGTGACACATTAATGAAGAATACTTGCATTTTAAGTTCATGAAAGAAGCACAAAGTAAATTTAAAAGTTTGGCACCTCAGTGAAAAGAAAAATTTCACAATTTTACTGACAGTTTTAATTAATTTCCGCAAATTTTGCAACTTTCATTACCTTTTTTAAGAGAGAGACTTATTATTCACTCACATCAGTTTGTTTGGAAAAATTGTAGTACGTAATTTCTTGCAATATTGTTATATGATTTTATGCAATTATTTACGTGTTGCATGATTTTTGGCTTTTGCACGTTAACATCTACCAAGAAAAACAAACTGTGAAGGGGGTGGACATGGTTCCCAAGGACACGTGCATATTTGCATACTGTGGGATTGCCTGTGTGGCCTGTTGCCGTTTGTGACGCATTCAGTGTTCAAGGGCCAGAGGTGGACCAACCCGTTTTTGACTTGCTCAATTTCCGAAACTAACTGACGTTCCCCGACGAGCCTTTTGTGTGTACAGGTCGCTTGAGATCATACTGCCATTACTGGTTATATTTCTGGTAAAGATTTTTGCTTGTTAGGAACAAATTGTTAGTGAAATCTGAAGAGAGTAAACCTCACAGTGAAGCAACGTTTCCCCATTATTACCGCGTTACGTGTCACTCTTAGTGTGATATCAGCGTCCGATACCACACTTGTTATGGGTTGCAGATATCGACCGCGGTCCATAATAGATATCGCTGGAACCGCGAGTCGCGACTAGCGCCTCTAGCGCCGCGCCTCGGCTTGTGACAAGCAACCTCTGACAAGGTGCTTAGTCAAGTTTGGAATAAGTAATGCCTCTCTAGATGTCTGTCTGTAATTTTATGTATGCCGGATATGAAGAAGCCTGTAACACAAGTTAAGTACAATATATATTATTTTTTACCAACGACTACTAATTATTTGAGTCGTTGCAGATACAGACTATGCAGCCAACTCCTTACCGAGTTCACTGCCAAAGCTGCAATATATGTTCCTATTTAGCATTTTCCACCTGTCATCACAACTGACGACGAGAATCATAACACTTAGTAAATGCTTTTGAATTGTTACAAAGTATTCGATGTGATGTTAATGAACTTTCAAACATTTTAACACGTTTTGTAATTTCAGCAGAGCTCTCGCTAGTATACTGAACGTTGCTGTCTACAGAAGTTTCAGCGAATGTCATCAGAATTCACTTTTTCACTCAACATAATCAGTTTCATTACTATTGCCCACACGTCAACCGGCGACAGTATTATTTCATCAGTTTCATCAAACAGTTACAGTTTTACCAAGTTTCGTTTAAAATTACTAAAATTCTTGTTAACTACTCAAAATCAATTATCACTGTTATATATTTTTCTCTGGTTTCGATTGTTATTAGCCTAACGTGTTTCGGTGACATAATGAATTCCAGTAAAACATATATTTCCATTCTGACGATACAAAATTCGGCATAATATATGTCTTTTCTGAAAATTAGATGTAGCAGATCGGGGGGAGGGGGGGGGGGAGATGCCCAACTTAAGGTCTGGATGATCAAAACGTTAGTTATAATTAGAAGAGTAGATTCGACATTAAATTGACATTCCCTGAGTAGCCTTTTATGTGTACAGGTCGGTTGACATCATAATATGATTACTAACTATATGCGTTTTGAATTTTTTGATGAATAGTGTAGTTTAGGCATCTCACACTGAGCGTCGTGGGGAGATGTCAGTTGTATCGGAAGCAGACACTGTGGATTTATTATGCGATGTAGCTAAGTAGATAAATCGGAAAGAAAATTTAATGGATTACAAAGACGAAAATATAAAACAAACATATAAATCTATTTAGGAAACTAGCAAATAACACGTTTGCTTCCACATTAAATCAGAGCTATTTTGCACAATTATTCTCTTGTCAAGTTTGTGCAACCACTTTTAACACGAGACACACAGAGTCCGGTCTACCTGTGTTCCACTTTCGTCGTAGTAGTTGATGGTACACTGAGCACAATAATCACTGTCGTTTTGTGACCTGCCTGGTTCGATAACCCTAGATTGCCTTGCCGTGGATTTTGTGCATCTAGACAGAATACTCTGCGACCTAGCTCTTCCCTCTTTAATTCGACTGTGTTCTGTGAGAACTTCATCTGTTTTCTTTCTGCCCTTAGATAATAACAGGTCCAAGTTAGGCACAGGAGTAACGTCTTCAAAGGATGTTTCTGGCATCGGGTCACAATCAGTCTCTGCTTCAGATGTGCTGTTGTCTGTCTGTGGGAGAATAACTCGACCACATCCTCTGCTTACCTCCAACATTCCTGTAAGAAATTTGCAGTGCCTCCTATAGAATTCTTTCTGGGTTGAAAGCGTGCAAGCCACAAGCTTAAAACCCAGATTCGGCATTGTATGGAACTGCAGCTTTCCTCCATGCTTCAGTGAGGAAGAGCGGGAACTGCACTCTTGACACTTTACGTACAGGATGAGACGATGTCCAGTCGCGCACTGCCCTGTAGAAGGCTTGTTCAGTGATTTGAAAACAGGCCTATCAGCGGGTTGAAGATACTGCGTTGCACTTGGAGTTAAAAAAATCAAGATCATATCATTATCCTTAGCAAGCAATAGCGCATCAGGATCAATAGAGTCTGAGATTTCACCATCGAGAAGAAAAGAACAAATGAGGTCTTCCATTAACGTCATGGAAATATCAGAGGTGGCATACCCTAAATTCTCATTCATAAATACAACTGAGCCAATCGTACGTCCATCCTCCCTTTCAGGAATATTTCTTTTGCTTTTAGAAATGCACCCCGGGGAGTGAAGTTGTCTTTAGCACTGTGACAACTGTTAATTGTTATGGATTCTCATTTTCCTCCAGAAGTTATTTAGCAGAATACAGTAGAACCACTTTCTGATATTTGTCTGGCCTATATCTGAAAGCCAGTTTCGTCCACATTGTACAGGTGTCCAGGCTTATCCAGAAATGAATTTGCTTCCAGTACATGCGGAACTAAAGAAAATTAAGCTGTAGTTACGTCCCTATTCATTGCCATAGTCCTGTCAATAGAAAGACCTCGCGGCTTTCTGGTAGCTAGATGTCGGCAACGTTTCAGACAGGACTATAACCAGTCCTAACCTAGAAAGTCTATGAAGAACTTCATTTATTTCTGCAAACTGTAATGCCAGCCTGCACACAGTTAGTTTCTCCTATTGATAGAAATCCACGCATCTGCTAATTCTGTATGCAGGTAATCAATTGTTTCTCGTTCTCTTCACCAAGGCTACCTGGAAATAATAATAATAATAATAATAATAATAATAGGCCCCGTGGAGGCCCGGGAAAAGAATAGGTCTCCGGTATGTTCTGCCAGTCGTAAAAGGCGACGATAAAAACAAACCACTAATAGGGCTAACCCCCCTTTCAGTGTGATTAGTTGGTTCAGGACAGAACTAATGAAGCCTCGGACAAGCGCCGTCATGGTCGGGGACGACGCTTGAACCCTATGCCCGCCCACAATGGTAACGACACTGCTAGCCACACGGAAAATGATTTAAATCCAAATAGAGGTGTTTTGCAGGTTATGATTCTTGCAACCACTCTAGAAAGAAAACAAAGACTGAGGATGAGATGGTCAGATGAAGTTAACCGACACCTCATGTTCTATTATTACCAAGCAACAAACGTAGGAACCAACACAACTGGAAATAGATCACAAGTATACACAACATTTATTATCAGATACCTAGAATTAAATTTTTTAACAGAACAACGACTAGCTGATCAGATCCGTGTAATAATAAAAAATAACAGGATACCCCAGTCAGAATTAGAAAACATCAAACAACAAGCACAACAAATACTGGAACAAAATAATGTGCAACCAGAAGAAGAAGAATATGCAGTAATGGACTCAAACATCCCAGAGCAAACAAACAAAGAACAACACGCATCAATTAAACAATCAGAGGAAAACGAAATCTTAAAACAGCCACCAGAACAAGCACAAATAGAACACGAAGTGACACACATATTAGATATAGAAGAAAAATTTCAGCTTACATATATAGAATACAAATACACAAATACAGACATTAGACCATTCTTGCGTAGACCCCCAAATAGCCCACAAGTCGAAACAACAATAACAACTATCAACACAATCATACACAACAAAATAAATGAAAATACAACCATGGAAGAGTTACAACTACTGGTTTATATGGGACCACTCACTACACTAAATATACACACTAGGCAGAGATCAAAACCAACCAACACCCAGAAGAAACCCACAAAACCAGCATGGCAACACAGGCTTCAGATCAGCATAGAAAAACTGAGAAAAGACATCGGATAGATAACACAATTTATAAGAAATGAAATATCAGACAAAAAACGAAAAAGGTTAGGTAAACTCTCATAACAAGAAGCGATAGAGCAATTAGAGGAAAAGAAGCAGAAATTACAAGCATTGGCCAAACGACTTAGAAGATACAAGAAAAGTGAAAATAGAAGGAAACAAAACCAAACATTCAACACAAACCATAAGAATTTTTATTAGACAATAGATAACACACACATTAAAATAGACAATCCACCAAACATAACAGACATGGAACACTTCTGGAGCAACATATGGTCAAACCCGGTACAACATAACAGACATGCACGGTGGATACAAGCAGAAACAGACACATACAAGATGATACCACAAACGCCTGAAGTGATAATTTTGCAACATGAAGTCACCCGAGCAATTAATTCTACGCACAATTGGAAAGCCCTTGGGAAAGATAAAATAGCAAATTTCTGGCTAAAGAAGTTCACCTTAACACATTCACATCCAACTAAATTATTTAACAGTTACATTGCAGCCCCGTACACAGTCCCTGATACACAAGGAATAACTTATCTGAAACCTAAAGATCAAGCAGACACAGCAAACCCAGAAAAATATCGCCCCATAACATGCCTACCAACAATATACAAAATATTTACTTCAGTCATTACACAGAAATTAATGACACATACAACACAGAACAAAATTATAAATGAAGAACAAAAAGGCTGCTGCAAAGGAGCACGAGAATGTAAAGAGCAACTGATAATAGATGCAGAGGTGACATATCAAGCTAAAACTAAACAAAGGTCGCTACATTACGCATACATTGATTACCAAAAAGCTTTTAATAGTGTACCCCACTTATGGTTACTACAGATATTGGAAATATACAAAGTGGATCCTAAATTGATACAGTTCCTAAACATAGTAATGAAAAATTGGAAAACCTCACTTAATATCCAAACAAATTCAAATAATATCACATCACAGCCAATACAGATTAAGCGTGGAATATACCAAGGAGACTCATTGAGTCCTTTCTGGTTCTGCCTTGCTCTGAACCCACTATCCAACATGCTAAATAATACAAATTATGGATATAATATTACTGGAACATACCAACACAAAATCACACATTTGCTATATATGGATGATCTACAACTACTGGCAGCAACAAATCAACAACTCAACCAATTACTAAAGATAACAGTTCAGCAATTATATAAATATGGCTTTCAGAACAGACAAATGTAAGAAAAATAGCACAGTCAAGGGAAAACACACTAAACAAGAATATTACTTACTGGATAACCACAGCGACTGCATAGAAGCGATGGAAAAACAGATGCCTATAAATATCTAGGATACAGGCAAAAAATAGGAACAGATAATACAAATATTAAAGAAGAACTAAAAGAAAAATATAGACAAAGACTAACAAAAATACTGAAAACAGAACTGACAGCAAGAAACAAGACAAAAGCTATTAATACTTACGGTATTCCAATATTGACCTATCCATTTGGAGTAGTGAAATGGAGTAACACAAAACTAGAAGCACACAATACACTTACATGATTACAATGCCACAAATACAGAATACATCACACACATTTAGCAACAGAAAGATTCACATTAAGCAGAAAGGAAGGAGGAAGGGGATTTATCGACATAAAAAACCTACATTAAGGACAGGTAGACAATTTAAGAAAATTCTTTATAGAACGAGCAGAAACTAGCAAAATACACAAAGCAATCACTCATATAAATACATCGGCTACACCATTGCAATTTCATAACCACTTATACAACCCTTTAGATCACATATCATCTAACACAGCCACACATCGATCAAGACACATCCAACACATGGCTAAGAAAATGCAATACATACAGTGAGACAGAAGGATTCATGATTGCAATACAGGATCAAACAGTAAACACGAGATATTACAGCAAGCACATTATTAAAGATTCCAATACCACAACAGATAAATGCAGACTTTGCAAACAACAAATAGAAACAGTAGATCACATCACAAGCGGATGTACAATACTAGCAAATACAGAATACACCAGAAGACATGACAATGTAGCAAAAATAATACATCAACAACTTGCCATACAACATAAATTAACAAAACAACACGTTCCCATATACAAGTATGCACCACAAAATGTACTGGAGAATGATGAATAAAAATTATACTGGAACAGAACGATTATAACAGATAAAACAACACCACATAACAAACCTGACATCATACTCACCAATAAAAAGCAGAAATTAACACAACTAATCGAAATATCCATACCCAATACAACAAATATGCAGAAGAAAACAGGAGAAAAAATTGAAAAATACATCCAACTGGCTGAGGAAGTCAAAGACATATGGCATCAGGATAAAGTTGACATCATACCAATTATACTATCAACTACAGGAGTCGTGCTACACAATGTCCACCAGTACATCAACGCAATACAGCGACATCCAAACGTATATATACAACTACAGAAATCAGTAATTAAAGATACATGTTCAATTACCCGAAAGTTTCTAAATGTAATGTAACATATACCGTACAGTTAAAAGTAAGTCACTCTTGATCAAGGTCCGCGTCACTTTTCATTTATAACCAGACATAACGTCTGAGAAAGGAAAGAAATAATAATAGTAACGTGACAGTTAATCAACACTGGGAAATGTTTGCGGAAATCGGAAATGTGAAGTTCGAAGAAGATAGTTAATGTAAAAATTTGCCTTGGTGTTTTTAAATTAATAAAATATTACGATTAAAGTCCGCCTGCTTAGCTGAATGGTAATGTGTTTGGTTTCCATGCAGCGGGCCCGGGTTCGATTCCCCGCCGGGTTGAAGATTTACTCCGTTAGTGGATTGGGTGTTGTGTTGCCCTCATCATCATTTCATCCTCATCGCTCATTGTGGCGTCGACTGCAATAAGACTCGCACTTGGCGGCCTAACTTCCCCGGATGGGGCCTCCCGGCGAGCAATGCCATACGCTCATTTCATTTTTCATTACGATTAAAAACTGGGCTCATTTTGCTTCCTAATCAAGTAAAACATTATAATTAATATAATATTGCTTACTTTGTGGACACATGGCAAGCCCCCCCTTTTTTTATCGTTCTTCACCAGATGTCGTCTCAGATTTCTGCAAGGGATGCCATATTCTTGGGAAGCTCTAAAACAGTTCATTCCACCGGGGGACCACATTCAGCATATGACCATAAAACGCGAGGCTCAAACAACTCTATCCCATGCTTAACAGGCGTAGCACACTAAATTGGAGGGTGTCCAGGTCCATGTACACCACACCTATTAGACCTCTTATGGCGTATGCTGCTCCCGTCTGGGGATATGTTGCGCCCACACGCCTGCGCCGTCTGCAGCTCATACATCTACATCTACATCTACATCCATACTCCGCAAGCCACCTGACGGTGTGTAGCGGAGTACTCAGAATCATAAGCGATGCTCCACGTTACACACGCACCGCGGATCTTCACTGGGAATATCAGTTGGATACCCTCTTGCAGGTATTCCAAAAACTCTCCACACGACTGTACAGAAACACGAGACAATTGCATAACTCGTTTATTCTGTGGGGAACTACGACCACAACCACAGATGGAAACATAATAGTCCAAAGACACTATTAGCAAGGAACTAAACAACCATGGTCCATAGCACGCTAATACAGGTACCACTGGCAACCCCAGATGCTCGACCCACCGAATAACAGCCAATTGCAGGGAAGCTGTACTATGTGTAACATGCAAACAAGCCATAAGCACCCCCTACACTGTGAGCTGATGTATGGCCGATGGCCCACTAATGCATGACTACCTCGGACTGTTACAGGGACGCAACCGCTGCAGCAGGCCCAGGAGAATTCACAGGAGCCCGGACCGACCCATCTACAACCAGCACCAGCAACGACAAAGGTAACGATGCACGATACCTCGCACTAACATAGCCTCACCTTGCATGCACTGCCGCAGCTAGCAAGTCGCTACTGCCGTTACTACTCGTCCTACTGTCGCAGAGGTTTTTTCCCTTGGCGCTTGCCTTGGTGCTTCTTTCCCTCTGCCCTTACAAACCGCTACCCTTCGATCGCTTTTGTCCACTCTCCTGATGGACCATGTCAGTGAGTAATCCTACCCAGACGCATGGACAAACTCACAGACCGCATCCTGTGACTCCTGATTCGAAAACTAACATGTTATACAGAGGCGACAGTACAACTTTTGGTTCGTAAAAAATGTCGTTCTTGCCAAAAACTTTTGGTTCGGTCACCACCTCGGTGTTGACATGGAGGGACCCCATCCTACATAAAATGCAGGCTTGGCTAGCATCTGCCTTTATGTTGTAGTACTATACATTTCTCGCCGTTTTTCCATATTTTTGTACAACTCCTTTTCCAGCCTTTTCGAAAACAGCAGAGTATCAAGTTGCGTACTTAGGAAACGAATCGAAGCTTATAGCAGAAGAGTTTCACACGGCAAACACCACACTGCAGAAAATAGGGGACACTTCAATTAAGTCCCAAATCTGTCGCAAGTCTGGGACTGCTCGAAAACCAGTATAGTTTGTAATGATATTGTAAATATAATACTGCCATTAATCTGCATATTTTAAAATTTTTTGTTCCATTATAGTTTTGAAAAATTAAGAAAATACTATAACGAGAGTAAGCTTTTGTTAAGTGCAGTTTATCTATTTAAAATAACCTCTTTGACGTAGGTCGAATAAATGTATTAAAACATATTTTGCAAATAACTATGTAATATTTCAACTACAACTGTAATTAATTATGTCAATTCTGTATGTATAAGCTGTCATGCAATTGTAGATGGTTCATACTTAGGGTTTTTGTAAGCAGAAGGGTAAATTGAAAAGGTGTGGGGATCATAGGTAGAACGGAACTCCGTTCTGTGGTGGAATGGAAAAGGTGGTGGAGCGCGCGAGTGTGATTTGGCGCGCAAGTGGCTGATATAGTCGGTAGCTGCCCTGCAAGTGGTGAACACGCATTACGTTGGTCAAGCACTAGAGGCCACGAATGTACCTGTAAGACTGAGTTTTTGGCCTCGGACGTGTTCTACATGATTGGCGCAGTACGGCAATAAATTAATAGCTCAGAAATTTGTAATTTTATCGTCGCCACCAAGAGGAAGACAGAGTTATGTATATCAAAAGCCGTACTTGCGCAATGTTACTACACAGCACCGCCTCACGCCACCTTCGACATCAGTAACAGGCGAAGTACTTTATTTAGAAGTGTATCACAGTATGAACCAGCCATCTTCAATCAGTGGAATATAAGTGTTAAATGTACCTTTGTGTTTAACCGTGATTTTCATATGTCATTTACCTCAGTAGGGTCCTTACCTAAACGAATTTATTTCGAGTATCCTGATGTTTATTGAAGCTCGGATAATAGTAAATTACAGGTAAGATTACTGTTTTGGTAGTAAATTCTAAAAATCATTGTTAAATACTAAAGTTTGCACGTATCAGTTTAAGAGCCATCGCTTTGCGTGACCATGAGGATAAGTTTTTAATAGTATTTCTGAAAGTAAAGTAACATAATTGTTTAACTGCAACAATATTAACAGTAATTGTTCGTGTTGCTTCTCCATGTCAAAGAAAGCCAGACAAGTATTGGTGTTAGTAAACTGTTAACAAATAACAGTCCTAAGGAAATGAAATTTAGTCGTGTTAAATAATAGTTCTATCATATGAATGATAGCTATAAGTTTAATATTATTTTGTATCCTTGTTGAAACATATGTGTGTCTTCTTTAAATAATTACAGAAAATGGGATTAATAGTACTTACTGCCAAGTCACCGTAGTAAGTGAAAGAAGTTATTTATTCAGTGTCGAAAATTGACTTCATCTTTTTGTGTAGACACTGTGCCCGATTTGGGCTGGCGGCCGTTTTATTAAGCGAAACAGTTTACTGTTATAACAGGCTTTGTCTGATAAAAGGTTTCCAAAGTAATTATTCTCACGGCTTTTCCCTCAAACTGTATGATTCGGAGAAAAAGAGTTCGATACTTTACCATTGGGTTGAACACGGTTAAAATCTCTCTCCGAGAGTCGATGGTTTGGAGGGTTAGTGCTGTGTGATTTTGTGGTGGTGTTCCTTCCGCTACTTACTGCACAGTTCTGACATTCCGAATCGCGGATCTTCCGTCTTTACAGTGGTAGAACTTAAACGTTCAGCTACCGTATTGACGAGAACGCGAAAAGTACCGTTGCAAGCTGTAGGCACGGTTCTATGGGTAGCGCACGCACCGCTCAGTTCCTCACGTTATGGTGCTCTTCCACAGACATAGAAAACAGCACGTTGCTGAAAGTACAGGGCGTTTCAATTATGCACTGAGTCAGTTGCTTCACAGGCAACAACATTGGAGAGGCTAGCACATTATGCCCTGGCTCGTACCTCGCACTTTGCCAGGTGGCTACCACGGCTTACCCGGAGCGCCAGACACTTTCCCAGCACGTTCCTTAGTCTGCCACAGGTGGCGTATTGACACTAACTCCAATTGGCGCATACGCTCTGGCCCATTCCTCAAATTACTCGAGATGTGTTTCCACCCACATTACAAACAGCTTGTTGGTTAAAACGCGGGGGGATTCACAGATGGCAAGCACTGCACTCAGAGTTCCGCTGGATCCAGGCCAGGTCGCTGAACATGCTCCAGTCCGTTCCTCGGACTGCTTAAGGTGAACTAACATCGGAAATCCAAACAGCATGTTCTCAAAATACAAGGTCTTTCTCTACGAAGCATGTGCAGTTTCTGGCACTGTGCAGAGACTAGGAGCCCCTTAGACCAGGTCCAGCTCCAGCATGCCAAATGGCTTCCGAGCCGCATGTGCTGTCTGCTCGGAAGCGATTGGTACAGCGCGACGTGGCATTTTTCGGTCGGAAAAACACTCTTCATTCCGGCAGGATCGTGGTTTCAGCACTGTTTACCTTTCCCTCAACGATCGTGGTACGAAGGACGTTCATAAATCCAGTGTCCGTTTGCACGAAACGAGGCAGTCTAGCGGTGCATCGTCGCAAACCTTTAAAATTATTAGGGACAACAGAAGGATGAAAATTTACAATGTCTATCACGCAATCGCATAATCGAAGGGTACTGAAAATTTGCTATCTGACAACATTACAACGCCATGAAGAAATAATGAAAAAGCAAAAAGTTACGCTTGCCATACGGGATTCATTGTTCTGTACGTTAAAAAAAAAAAAAAAAAAAAAATTAGCTAAATCTCCAGGATTGGAGCTCTTGAAGAAATTGATGCTACGAATAGTAAAGTTTTTGAATTCATACGTATTACAGGGTGATTCAAAAAGAATACCACAACTTTAAAAATGTGTATTTAATGAAAGAAACATAATATAACCTTCTGTTATACATCATTACAAACAGTATTTAAAAAGGTTTTTTTTCACTCAAAAACAAGTTCAGACATGTTCAATATGGCCCCCTCCAGACACACGAGCAATATCAACCCGATACTCCAACTCGTTCCACACTCTCTGTAGCATATCAGGCGTAACAGTTTGGATAGCTGCTGTTATTTCCCGTTTCAAATCATCAATGGTGGCTGGGAGAGGTGGCCGAAACACCATATCCTTAACATACCCCCATAAGAAAAAATCGCAGGGGGTAAGATCAGGGCTTCTTGGAGGCCAGTGATGAAGTGCTCTGTCACGGGCTGCCTGGCGGCCGATCCATCGCCTCGGGTAGTTGACGTTCAGGTTTCATAACTAACCTTTTTCGTAGGACTCTCCATACAGTTGATTGTGGAATTTGCAGCTCTCTGCTAGCTCTGCGAGTCGATTTTCCTGGGCTGCGAACAAATGCTTGCTGGATGCGTGCTACATTTTCATCACTCGTTCTCGTCCGTCCAGAACTTTTCCCTTTGCACAAACACCCATTCTCTGTAAACTGTTTATACCAACGTTTAATACACCACCTATCAGGAGGTTTAACACCATACTTCGTTCGAAACGCACGCTGAACAACTGTCGTCGATTCACTTCTGCCGTACTCAATAACACAAAAAGCTTTCTGTTGAGCGGTCGCCATCTTAGCATCAACTGACGCTGACGCCTAGTCAACAGCGCCTCAAGTGAACAAATGTACAACTAAATGAAACTTTATAGCTCCCTTAATTCGCCGACAGATAGTGCTTAGCTCTGCCTTTTGTCGTTGCAGAGTTTTAAATTCCTAAAGTTGTGGTATTCTTTTTTAATCACCCTGTATTTAATTGTCAGCTGCAACAGTTTTCGATGCAACTAAACGAAGACTACGGAGAAAATACAGTACTGATCAGCCAGAACATTATGGCCACGTAGCTAATAGCTAATAGGTACCCAACAGCTTTCGCTCAGATAGCAGCAGCGACGCTAGGTGACATGGAAGCAGTGAGACCTTGGTCGGTCGCTGAAAGGTATTTGGCACCACATCTCCACACACAAGTCACCTAACTCCCGTAAATTCCGGTACGGGGGGGAGGTGAGCTCTGGCGCCACGTTCAATCACATCCCAAGTGTGTTCGATCGGGTTCAGATCCGGCGAGTGAGAAGTCCAGCACATCAACTGGAACTCGCCACTGTGTTCCTCCAACCGCTCCATCACACTCCTCGCATGTGACATGGCGCATTACCTTGTTGAAAAATGCCACTACCGTCGGGAAAAATGATCGCCATGAAGAAGTGTACATGGCCAGCAACCTGTGTACGATGCTCTTTGGCTGTCATGGTGCCTTGCGCGAGCTCCACTGGACCCATGGGTGACCGCGTGAATGCTCCCAGGAGCATAATGGGGCCGCCGCCAGCCTGTCTGTGTACAGCAGTACAAGTGCCAAGGAGCTGTTCCCCTGTAAGTAGACGAATTCGCGCCTTCCCATCGGGATGATGAAGAAGGTATGAGGATTTATCAGACTGTGCAACGCTCTGCCACAGGGCGAACTTCAAGTGCCGGTGGTAACGTGCCCATTTCAGTCGCAGTTGTCGATGTCGAGGTGTTAACATTGGCACATGCACTGGCTTTCGGCAGCAGATGCCCATCGCTAAGAGTGTTCGCTGCACTGTGTGTTCAGACACACTCGTACACTGCCCAGAATTAAAGTCTGATGCTACTTCCGCCACAGTTCGCCGCCTGCCCCATTTTACCAGTCTGCACAGACTATAACGTCCGACATCCGTAACAAGGGATGGCCGCCCAACTTCACGACGCCTGGACTTGGTTTCTCCTTGGTTTCTTCACGTGCTGAAAATACTCACGCAGCACTCTTCGGAAACCGGGAAAGTCGTGCATGTTCCGAAATGCTCGTGCGTAACCTCGGGGCCGTCACAATCTGCCCTTGCTCACACTCAGATAGATCGCGCGTCTTCACCATTCTAAACACGGACCGCACGCTCAGCTGATGCTACTCTACCAGTCACTCCTCGTAATAGGTCGGTGGCCATAACGTTCTGGCTGATCAAGCTATGCAGCACATTTTTTTTTCTCTGCTAATTTCGTTCGGAAATATACGCAATGTATTCCCACACGAGACTTTACAGTTTCACGAAGTTTGGATAGTTGGCGGCGCTAAGCCTTCAAATGGCGTTTGTAATCTGTAACGGAGATAGGTTCCAAGCAGAGAGCTGTGAGCTTCTTTTGGTGGAAAACCAGGGTATCGCAGATATTCAAAAATGGTTCAAATGGCTCTGAGTACTATGGGACTTAACATCTATGGTCATCAGTCCCCTAGAACTTAGACCTACTTAAACCTAACTAACCTAAGGACAGCACACAACACCCAGCCATCACGAGGCAGAGAAAATCCCTGACCCCGCCCGGAATCGAACCCGGGAACCCAGGCGTGGGAAGCGAGAACGCTACCGCACGACCACGAGATGCGGGCATCGCAGATATTCACAGGCGCTTGCACAATGTCTAGGTAGTCAACAAAAGCACAGTGATTCCTGGGGCGAGACGTCTGTCATCATCGCAACAAGGTCGCGCAAACTTGTCCGATCTCGCGTGTGCCAGCCATCTTCACACAGCTGTCACTTCTTCGATGTTGGAACGTGCGGACACTCTCATCCGAGGTGATAGACGGATCCCAGTCAAACACCTCGGTGCACAACTCTACGTCTGTGCTGCTAACGCCGACACACTCGTCCACCTGCTGGGGCATTCAGAGGTGTGTGCCCAAAGGGTTCTGCGACGCCTAACAGACCGTAAGGGGCAACGAAGGACCCTCTGTGAGGAACTGCTTGCTCGTTACGAGGCTGATAGCGGAAGTCTTTGTCGAAGGTCGACGCAGGCGATGAAACATGGGTTCTGTAGCGAAAAGTGTAGGGGGTAATATGTTGTATTGGAATCCAGAATGAAACCAAGCTGCTTACAGAAAAAAAATGAGGTACATTACCTATGAAGTTCCTGCTGTACATATAATACTGGAAAATACGTTGGTTATGGCAAGGGGCATGCGTTGAACATTATTTCGATTTGGAACCAACTGTTGCTGAATTTATTACGGAAAAAGGAGAGTTGGAACGAAAACTAGAACATCTGGAATGGACCGTAAAACTTGCATTTTAACTGGGCATGATTACCCATTGCGCACAGTAAGACATGAAATGTGAGGAACAACAGATTTCTGAATTTATGGGGATTCATGTAAACAGAAAATCGCACTGTGGAAGGGACGAATACTGACAAAAGACAAAGTCCAGTGCAGTGAGCTCATTGTCGGTATAGAAAATACGAAGTTGCGGCCTTGAAAGAACTGCTATTACTGTTTTTTTTTAATGTTTTGAGGACACTGGCAGTCTTACTTCGGCTATCGAACTGTTTTCGAGACCATTTCCCTTTTCAATTGGAAGCGCCCCTGTGCATGTTCAGATGTAACTTATTGATGTGCGGTGTAATTCCCTCCTTGCGGACAAATCCTTTTAACTTATTGATCTGCAGTGTAATTCCCTTCTTACGGACAAATCCATTTATATTGTAGTTGCCCACGACATCTGTTTTTCTATGGTAGAACTTCCACGTCTCCATAATGAAGTTACAAAAGTGCTACAATATTCCAATCGACATTCTTTTCTGAAAGACCTTTTCTCGATTACGAAACTAAATAAGTGACAATTACGTAGCAACCTTACTGCGAAAATCTGTGAAAATATTTGCGTCTATCCGTGTTCCAGGTTTATACCAGACAGAAGTTATGTCTCCAGCGTGCCAAGAATAATTAATTAATAAAGAAATTTCTTTTGTTTGTGATTTATGTTGATGAGAAATGTGAGATATGAAACCATGTCGTACGCAGTGCGACTGTATTTCCGTTTAAACGAGACTCGTTTGCTGATTCTCCTTTCTCCCCTCCTCACGCTGAGAAACCGCGCCCTGGTGGTAGGGGAAGCGTGTTGCCAGGCAGACCGCTGTGGCACTTGCGCGAGGGCACGGCCCGCGAGCTGAGTTCTTGCCCGCCCCTGCCTTAGACAACCTCCGTCCACTGCATATGCTCCGGCCCTTAGCTTCACTCTGGCAGACGGAGCTCTGTGGTTGCCACCAATTTCTCTATACACTCTGGTCGTGGTAGGACAGCTTAAATTACATTTATAAGGCCAATACAAACAGCATATTGCTGAAAATACAGGGTGTTTCGTGCATGATGTACAGTCGTGGACAAAACGAGCGAGACCCCTCGCCTTTTCGTTATGCTGATCCGCACAGCTTTAAAGTCTGCTACACAGTATAACAGGCAAGGCGACGAAGTGCTACCAACATACTATGCGCAGGCGTGAAATGGAAAAACTATCCGAACTTTGTCACATTTTTTTCAATCATGTGTAAGACTATATTAATGCTGATTAGTGCGTTAAACAAAACACGTAAATATAAGACATAAGTGAAAGAAGAATCGCTAATTAGTATGAACTGTACCAATAAATATGAATTTCAGCTTACCCAGATACCACAACTATTGAAGTAAGACAAAGTACCACAGATCGTTATTAACTAGCAAAATATTATGCGCATTCGGCCGCGAAACGGTCTGTGTCAACGTTCAGACGAGTCATACTAGATTACAGTTGCTGACCTACCATGAAAGTGTGCAAATTTAGCAATGCGTGAAAATTCATAACGAAATTCAGTTAAAAATCACTCAGTGCCACACTTAGGTCAGTGCAATTATTGACAGAAGTAGAAAAAGTAGACAGTAACAAGTATGAAATTCTGCAAGATTTTCTTATTTACATCCACAGGGCCCCGGTACACAATATAGGTAGCAATAAAACGTATTGGGGGCGCCAGAATTTCTTAAAATTGCTTTACTAATAGTCTATCTGCTTCCATCACAATTAGAACCGAAAACAAACCAGACCTCCCTTGCAGTAAGAAAAAACCTTTCACTACGCTAACGGACAACACAGGAAAACCGCCCTCTATTATTACCCAAGACACGAATAAGCCGGCAATTTCGCAACGAAAATGGCAAAATGATCTGCAGTTTCTGTTGCATAGAGCTTTCTGGACTCAAGACATAGATAGAGCGTCTGCCATGTAAACAGGAGATCCCGGCTCCGAGACCCGGTCGGGGCACACGTTTTCAACTGTTCCCGTTGACTTATATCAACGCCTGTATGCAGCTAAGGGTATCCATTTCATTGTAAAGTTCGGATAGTTTTTCAATTTCACCCCTGCGCATAGTATGTTGGTAGCACTTCGTCGCCTTGCCTGTTATGCTGTGTAGCAGACTTTAAAGCTGTGCGGATCAGCATAACGAAAAGGTGAGGGGGTCTCGCTCGTTTTGTCCACGACTTTACATGCTGTGTCCAGCGTTGCAAGTTAACCAACGCCTATACACTAATCCGCCAGAACATGTGACCACCGCCCTGCTATCGATATAAACTCGTCCAGTCGATATCAGCATCACCTTGCAAGGAAAGACTTCTAGTCAGACACAAGCACAGAGCATGCAGTATCAGTGAACATGCTGTGTGTGTGTGTGTGTGTGTGTGTGTGTGTGTGTGTGTGTGTGTAGAGTGGGGAAGGTGTGCGTTTGACCGAGGGCAGATCGTGCTGGCCTGGAGGCTTGGCACGAGCATTTCGTAATCTGTACGACTTGTCGGATGTTCGAGCAGTATTATGGTGAGGGTTCCCAAAACGTGGGAAACCATGGTGAAACCATGTACAGACGTAGTTGGATTGGCCTTACCCTCCTCATTACAGATGTCGAACGTCGTAGGCCGCGCAAACTGGTAAAATAGGCCAGGCGGCGAACTGTGGCGGACCTAAAATCACAAATGGTTCAAATGCCTCTGAGCACTATAGGACTTAACTGCTGAGGTCATCAGTCCCCTAGAACTTAGAACTACTTAAACCTAACTAACCTAAGGACATCACACACAACCATGCCCGAGGTCGCGCGGTTCCAGACTGTAGCGCCTAGAACCGCTCGGCCACCCCGGCCGGCCTAAAATCACACTTTAATATTATGTGATCACAAGTGTCTCTGAACACACAGTGCACAGAACACTCCCAACAATGGGCCTTCGCAACCGACGACCCTTGCGTGTAGCAATGTTAACACCACGACAAGAGCAACTACAACTGAAATGGGCATCTGATTGAGCCGTAGTAAAATTTGCTGTTTTGAAGAGCGCGCCGCAGCGCTTAGTGTAAAGCAGTCTCCTTCCGTTTCTGGCTGTGGCGCCGCCGTGGCAGGCGCAGTTTTCGTGTCTCCCTCTGGTGGGAAATCGGAAAATTTGTCTGTTCACGTGCCTTTAAGGGGCGCCATGAACTCGGCAGAAGCAGTCTGAGTCAGTCTCGGCGAGTCTGGTTAGTTGGTGATCCGAATCAGTGTGTGACAGTCAGTGTCTGTCTGTTGTCCGGAGTGCTAGTATGTGTTAGGCCGCCAGTCTGCTCGAGTTGTTCAGTTGGCGGTCGGATCGACCGGTTGGTCGGTCGCGCACTCGGACACAGGATGACTTGGCCGTCTTGAGCGTCTGGGCATGTTAGGTCACCACTTGGCAACCAGTGGGCCGCGCCGTATAGCGAGGAGTAGTGGCTTCGCGCCCGACAAGAGCAACAGGAGTCAACCCACGAAATCGGTCTGGCCGGTGCGAGCTGCGACACCGTGATACGGAAATCGGCGCCCCTTCCTGCGTCCGTTGAAGCGCCTGGCAGCGGACGGTTCGGGAGAGCGTTTTGGGAGTGCTGCGCCAGGTCTTCGCCAGAAATCGCAGTTTATTAGAAGTTAAGTGATCCGTGATATGTTGTTTCAGTTACTTGTTAAATTCTACTTGTTTCCTTAGTCAGTCTCTCGTCCCGAGCTTGCTCATTTTGTTAGGCAATTAGTGTTCGTCTGTCTGTATGTCTGTCGGTCTGCCGTACGATAATAGATGCCTCTGTCATGTTTGTCGGATTCGGTGTTAACGAATTTATAGAATTAAGGTAAAGGCCGAACGCCTGAAACATGTTTTTGCCTTTCATCTTGCAAGGCGGTATAAGTGTAATGTAGAGCATGTTGTACATTTTATGTAAGTCTGAATTTCATGGGTTTTATTTAAATAGCCACTTTATAAAGTTGCCACCCTTCCACCGTAAGAGCCCATTTAAAAACAAATTGCACTTTTGGTGGAAAATAACTTCTTAGTGTGAGTGCTTGTACCATTTCCATCCCTCTTACAGGGTGCATAGTTAATGTGTTTGTGTGAGTTGTTAAAATTTTAGTTTAATGTAATCTGGTGAGTTGCAGATTTGCACCAGTGTAGTTTTTCAGAGGTCGTTGTGAGCGGTTGTGCCTACGGCCGTGTTGAAAGGGAGCGAAAGCTTCTCAGCCCGAAGGCTCCTACTGTAACAAAATTTTTTTTTAGCCTGCCTCTTCTAACATTCTGCGTGGTGTCTGTTTGTTCTAAGTCGTGTCTCCCTACCACTTTCGCGCAACGACGCCCTGAGCGTGTTTTTTAGGGAATTGACTAGTTTGAACGTGGGACCTGTTGCTGGTAAGGAGACGTCAGACCACACGACATATAGAGTTCAGAAGAGTTCAGTGAGACTAGCGATGGTATTATCAAATACTTAATGATTTCAGCGTCAGCTCCACCGCACTCCCTGTAAAAGAACCTTAATACTAGCTAAATTTAGTGGAAGGGGTTCAAAGCTTTCCTATTTTTAGTTAGCTGGTAAAATAACGTCGAAAAAGCAGTTAAGTTTACCATTGGAAATTTTATTCTACTCAAAAAACATTGTTTATAAATTGCACTATTGATAAAAGGAAATATATTAATACTGGATGATAAAAACCAAATGCGTTCAACAAAAATGTGAATGAATATTCCCTGAATAGGTTTCCAAGTTCTACAATGGATCGAAGGATGACCTATGCCATATCACATCTATAACCTAGATTTAAGTTAAGTTTCACAAAAGAGAAAACTATCAAAATGGTCTACAGTGACCCTCAATTATCTTTAATTATTTATCTAACTTGTCGTAAATTACAGTGGCTGATGTGGCTTCTCAATAATATATAACAGAAAAATCATTGTGTTTCAGATTTTTACTTCAAGTAGCAAATGTGAACACCATGAGATTTAATTGACGATCGACACTAGTATTACGTAAAAAGGGGGTGTAACAGATGAGACTTCTGCAGTTCTGAGTGAAGCCTTACGCGCTCAAAAATGCGGCATCGTGTGCGTTCATTGCCTTGTCGGTGTTTAGGCAGCGTCAGGGGGCGCCGGGCGGCACAGCTCCACGCATCTCGGCATCTCAGAAGAAACTCTCTCCTAACTTCTGCTTACTACAATTTGGTTTAAAAGAAAAAGGTATCTGGCTGTGTTTCCAACTGAGCAATCAGGGTCTCAAGGTTAACCTTAAGCTCCGCCTACAAAAATTCTGTCTATCCAATGAGAAACGTTATACATTTCGTGGTGGGGCAATGGTTTTAACGTTTGCAACAAAACAGAGACGCGAAAAAGTCTCACGCTAAAAATGCAGCTGGTGTGGCCCTTTTAGTGTTATCGTAAGATCTATACTGTTCTTCTGGAGGGCTCTATCTTTTAACATGGGGTGGGGGGGGCGGGGTGGTCCTGGCGATCAGCCGGAAATGTGGGTGTCTGTCCCTTATCGTAGGGCCTTCTAGCTTAACACAGTTCTGGTCTCGGCTTGTTCTCGTTTCTTCCCTTGGAACTGTGTTTCACGGTGTGAAGGTATGACATGAATTTAGGCATTCTTGTGTTAGTCTGTGGTATTCCATTTGCTCACTCGTTGATCGTATTACTTTGGTTAATTTAGTGTCAGGATTTATTCGGAGCTATGTGACATACTGCCGGATTTGCTTATCATGTCAGGGTTTTCATGGAAGGTGTTCGATTTGCCTGACACCTTACACTCTGAATAATTGTAATTTGATATTTCGAGGGTGGTTTTCTGCTTATAATTTTAAAACTGTTTTGAAAAGGCTTTTAGGAATAAAATTCACATTTGTTAAATTGTAACTTGATATTTCGAGGGTGCTTTTCTGCTTATAAATTTTAAATCCATTTTTGAAAAGGCTTTTATGAATAAAATGTCCATTGGTTGAAATTTAATTCGTTTCCATCAGTTATTCCTTGGCAACTACTTCCACGCTCACATAGTGTGTTAATGTTCTTGATGAATCGCTAGTAAATAAAGTAAATTCCTTAAGAAAAGATTTTGATAGTTTAACATTCACGGTTCATTGATCGTTGGCGCTGGACGTTGGCGCAGGCAACGTTGGCGTCGCATCGTCTGATGAATCCCGATATCTTCTTCATCATGCCGATGGGAGGACGTGAATCTGTCGTCTTCCAAGGGAACAGCTCCTTGATATCTGTACTGTGGGACGGAAACAAGTTGGTAGCTGCACTATTATACACTGGAAAACATTCAGCTGGTCACAAAGGGGTCCAGTGGAGCTCATGAATGGCACCATGACGTCCAACGAGTATCGTACACTGGTTGGAGACCACAGAGGAACACAGTAATATTGTGTCTCAATGTTTAGAGGCACAAAACGCGCGAGTTGAATAAAACGTTATCGGTTTTCCAGCCGCGTCAATTCCAGTAAAATGCTCGAGCTTTCCATGGCCATCTCCGCCATCGTCGTCAGGAGTTCACTGACTGCCGGGACTGTTACGGTCTCTCGCTTATATAGGCATGATGACATCATCAGCAGCCAATCAGATCGATTCAATGTGGCGCGCGCGGAGCTATTGCTCGTGGCAGCACCGGTGACGTCAGGTGGCGCCAGGGGCAGGCGCCACGTTTGAAACTGCCGCTCCCGCGTCGCGCATCTGTTTTACTTTCTCTCGATGTCCAACGCCCGTCCCCATGCCCTGCTGGGTGTGTATCCCTGGTCTCTGTTGAAATTGTTGTTATTTAGGCGAATCTCGGCCGCTTCCTTTATAACGGAGTCCCAATATGTAGACGCATGAGTCGAACTGTATTTTATGTCCGTTTTCTAGGAAATGCTCCGCTATGGCCGACTTGTCAAGCTCCCTTTGTTTTACATGGCGCTTGTGCTCAGTACAACGCTCCGCAACCGTGCGAATTATCTGTCCAATGTACATGCTGCCACATTCACAGGGACACTCGAAGAGCAATGTCGTCCTTAACAGGGCGCAACTTATCTCGTATCTTGGGGGCGGGCCGGAACCCTGGTCTTAGCCCATGTTTCTGCAGCAGACGTCCTAACTTATTGCTAGTTGCTCCACAGTATGGCAGAAGTACAGTCCGTTTGGCCTCTTCTTCTGA
Source organism: Schistocerca piceifrons (assembly GCF_021461385.2). Lineage (NCBI taxonomy): Eukaryota > Metazoa > Arthropoda > Insecta > Orthoptera > Acrididae > Schistocerca > Schistocerca piceifrons. The sequence continues at coordinate 90,932,974 of NC_060146.1, read as the reverse complement.
TTCACCAGGTGTCTTTCGTCGGCGGCCCTTTAAAGCGTTTGCAATGTGTCTTTTCCATTTTCCCCGAAAACACGTTTTAAGTTCTGCAATTCGGACTGTAGGTGGTCGTCGTCAGAGATAATCTAGGCTCTTTGAACCAATGTGTTCAGGACAGATTTCTTGCATACAGGGTGGTGGAAACTATTGGCGTTCAAGTACCCATCAGTGCGTGTTGGTTTCCGGTACACTGAATGACCAAGCTGGCCCCCTGTCTTCCGCTCAACCAAAACATCCAAGAATGGTAGCTTGCCGCGCTTCTCCATCTCGAGGTAAATTTAATGTTGGGATGGACACCATTCATATGATCGAAGAACTGCCCGAGCATTTTATTAGAATTGACGCGGCTGAAAAACCGAGAACGTTTTATTCATATATGCCGTCGCGAAAGACTCCGAGGACACAAGAGGCCGAGTTGATAGGAGCTAAAGGAGTCCAGGTTGCAATAATATGCGGTACGGCACAAGAAACACATAGTACAATGTAATTACTTATCTTCAGTAGTTTGTAAGACTGCAGCTACGGCTGTAACTAATACAACATATTCTCAGGGACTAAGCCTGACGGGCCCTCCTCAGAGAATCAATGCGAACAGAACTGGCTGAGCGGCGATTATGAAAGTGCGTCTGCCTAGGTTGAAATCTAGCTAAGAAGTGCACGAAGCACACTCCAGTTCCGTCGAGCTGGACAGCCCGCTAGAGTGCGCTGTGCTCGGCAGACGACGGGCTGCCAACCTTGCGTTGGCGTGGCGTTGTTGTAGTATCTGTGGCAATGATACTACAAGTAGTGAGTTCGTTGATGTGCTCTCACCCCAGTTCCCTGATCAAACACATCTAGGGTGTTATTGACCATGGCGTCGGAGTTCATCGCCCCTCCCCGGAATTTACGGGAATTAGGTGACTTGAGTGTGCAGATTTGGTACCGACTAACTCAGGCATGCTCTTCCGACTGCTTAAGATGCAGTCTTTCTGATTTTATATTAACAGAGAATAGGCCAAGGTCGAAAGCATGTTTCCATGCTGGCACGTTCGTATCGATATTTTAGGGTAAGCTGGCGGCGTTGCTTTACAGTGTTTGCAGTTTCCTTGGGATATCATGAGAGGACGCAACTTCTGCATGCACCGCAGAACACTGTACATTTTGCGAGGAGCCCCGACCACGTGAATTTGGCCCAGGACAGCGGGAAAGCCGCAGATTTTCCTCTTTGGAGGTGATTGTGTGTGGGGTCGTCACGTAAAAAGTTATCGGTGCCTTCATGACATTTCCATTGCTGGTTTGGAGCATTTCCATGCGAAATCCAGTCCTGTGCCCGTTGCGATACCATTGCGGCAGTTATTCTTGCAACGAAAGTTCATGGTAAGCTTCCGTGTGTTGCATACTTAGTTGGCTCAAAGGCGAGTGAACACAGTACTCGGATGCACGAATCAGATAGTGATCTTGGGAACTCGACTGTCTTATCATTTATGTGTCCTTGTATTTCAATTCGAAAGGCAGCACTTGCCGTAACATATGTGAGTTTTGGTGATCAAAATTTGTTCGTAAACATTGCACCACCTAGACAGTTTTTTTCTTGGTCATCAGACTTCTGACACGAATTCCCCTCCTGTGGCAACCTTTTCATCTCATAGTGGCAAATGAAACCCAAATCTTCAATTTTTTGCTGGACGTATACCAGTCTCTGTCGTCCTCTACTGTTTTTACCCTCTACACCTTCTTCTGGCACCATAGAAGTTATTGGCTGGTTCAAATGGCTCTGAGCACTATGCGACTTAACTTCTAAGGTCATCAGGCGCCTAGAACTTAGAACTAATTAAACCTAACTATGCCCGAGGCAGGATTCGAACCTGCGACCGGAGCGGCATAGAAGTTATTCCCCGATATCTTAATAGATGCCTCATCATCTTGTCCCATCTTCTTTCCAGTGTTTTCCATACATTCCTTTCCTCGCCGATTCTGCGGAGAACTTCCTCATTCCTTACCTTAACAGTCCAATGAATTTTTAACATTTCTCAATAACGCCACTTCTGAAATGTTTCTAATCTCTTCTGTTCCCCTTTTCCCATAGTCCATATTTCACTTATATACAATGCTGTGCTCAAAAGGCAAATTCTCAGATATTTATTCCTCAAATTAAGACCCATGTTTGATACTAGTAGACTTCACCAGGAATGTCATTTTTGCCAGTGATAGTCCGATTTTTACGTGGATTATTTTGCTGTGCCTAGGTAGCAGAATTCCTTAACTTCGTCTAGTTTGTGATCCCGGTTTCTGATGTTAAATTTATCACTATTCACATTTCTGGAATTTCTCATTTCTTTCGTCTTCCTTCGATTCACTCTCGGTCCATATTGAGTCTCCATTCAGCAGATCCTGTAACTCTTATTCACATTCACTGAGGATAACAGTGTGCCACGTCAATCTTATCCTTGATATCTTCCATCTTTAACTTTTATTCCACTCTTGAATCTTTCTTTTATTTCTGTCATTGCTTCTTCGACGTATACATTGAAAATAGAGCGAAGGACCTTCTTCCGTGCCTTAATCAGAGTACTTCGTTCTTGGTCTTACAGTCTTATTATTGTCTCTTCGTTATTGTACATTCTGTATGTTACCCGTCTTTCCCTTGAACTTAATCCTATTTTTCTCGGAATTTCGAACAACTTTCGCCATTCTACATTGCCGAAAGCCTTTTCCAGGTCGACAAGTCCTATGAACTTCTCTCGCTTTTTCTTAGGTATTGTCTTCCTCTATCAAGCGCATCGTTAAAACTGCCTCTCTTTTGCCGTTACCGTTCCTGAAGCCAAACTGAACATCACCGAACGGATCCTCACTTTTCTTTTCTGTTGTTCTGTACATTATTCTTGAAGGTACCAGCTGTTAAGCTGATTGTGCAATAACTCTCGCACTTCTTGGCTCTTTATATCTTCGGAGTTGTGATGATGATATTCATTAGCAAGTCTGATGATATACCGGCAGTCTCATACATTCTGTATACCAATGGTAATAGCCGGCCAGAGTGGCCGAGCGGTTCTAGGCGCTACAGTCTGGAACCGCGCGACCGCTACGGTCGCACGTTCGAATCCTGCCTCGGGCATGGATGTGTGAGATGTCCTCAGGTTAGTTAGGTTTAAGTAGTTCTAAGTTCTAGGGGACTGATGACCTCAGATGTTAAGTCCCATAGTGCTCAGAGCCATTTGAACCATTTTAAACTGCGAGGTGGCGCAGTGGTTAGCACACTGGACTCGCATTCGGGAGGACGACGGTTCAATCCCGTCTCCGGCCATCCTGATTTAGGTTTTCCGTGATTTTCCTAAATCGTTTCAGGCGAGTGCCGGGATGGTTCCTTTGAAAGGGCACGGCCGATTTCCTTCCCAATCCTTCCCTAACCCGATCTAGCGCTCCGTCTCTAATGACCTCGTTGTCGACGGGACGTTAAACACTAACCACCACCACCACCATTTTGAACTCCTCTTCTTCTTCCGTCATCTCATCATTCGGTATCTTTTCGTAAACAGCGTTTGGGTGGAATGTGCGAGCTGACACTTCGTTTAAATGTGTTTGTGTCTCGGCCAAAGGGGCCGTGTAGTTAACTAAGTACTGGAAAACTGATTTTCATAAATCCATTTATGTCGTAAAAGTGTGGTGGAAAACTGACACTTTCTCTTAATTTTTATGTCACAGTTTTAAGAAGCTATGGTAGGCTGGTAATTTATATTTGGAGCTCTAAAACTTAATTGTACTATTGCGCCTTTAAATTTGGTGTGACGATTTGTTGGGATTGTGAGGAATGTGAATATGCTTGTACTTGCTTCTGAGCAAAGTTTTGAGATTGAGGCCATGATGTCCGTCGTCGGTTGCGGGCCAGCGGTTTTGTTATAAATTACGGATTGTAACTCATCCCGAGTCACTGCAAATTCGTTTCTATTCTGTGTATATTCTGATTATTGGCGGCTCTAAACTTTTTTGTTAATGCAGAATACTCTAGTCAGAGCAACCACAACTGCGAATTTGCATCGTGGATAATAGGACACTGCGTCAGCTATACGAAAATCCTTTTTATTCGACTCACGACTGGTTGCGTGGCATTACAACCACATCTTTCGGTGATCATATACCTTTAAACACTTAACCATTTATTTACCCTATAGTATACTGTAAGTCCTCGACCTTAAACAGTAGCTGTAATAGCGGGTACTCACACATCTCAGGTCGTAAGACGAGCAATATTGAGCTTATTTGGAAGACCCAATATCCAACGTCAATTTAGAACAAAAACTAATCCGCTTATCAGATAGTTGGCCAGTCCCAGTAGAGACAATAAAATGCTGTGTTAGTAATAGATGACTGCTTCATTTGGAAAAACCTTGAGGTTACTATTAATACTGTCTGCCAGGCCGTTAATATTCAACAATAACAACACATCCACCATCAGACTTCCCTGGAGGACACCTGAAGTTTCGTCTCTTCATCCACGATAACATGTTACATAGTCCCAAGCAAGAAATCCTCAATCCAGTCTCGAGTTGGTTAGATACTCCGTGTAGTCGTACTTTCGTGAATGAACGTTCGTGAGTTACATTCGGAAATCAAGAAATACTCCATTAAGTTACAGGATATCATATGATAAAAGCTCACATCGGGTTTCGTATGAGTGATGTTTTCGAAATCCATTGTCATCCGCAAAGTCATTCTGCTCGCGATACAATTTTGTCTAAAAAAATGTTTCATGAGTCTTTTAGCGTTATGATTGTACCTGTTTTTTCCATGTCTTTCATACATGAATGGTATGAATGATTTTCATTACATTTTATCCAGGTACATTTGCATTGTTATCTGTGTCACACTGTGCATCCCAAAATGAGGAACAGTTGCCATCAGTCTCGACATACTTACTGAAATATCAATAAAATTTCCTAAAAACAGTCTCCGTCGCACAAACGTTTTATTTTAGCTGGTGACCAGTTTCGATCTATTGCACGTAGATTATCTTCAGACCTTGTACTCCATGATGGTGAAAGGAGATGTAATCGACTGGAGTCTATTAATCTCTCTAAAGCGACCAGCACAGCCAGCCCAGCTTCTGTCGCCATCATAGAGTACAAGATCTGAAGATGATCTAAGTACAACAGATTGAAACCGGTCACCAGTTTAAGCAAAATAATTATGCGATCAAGACTGCTTTTAGGAAATTTTATTGATATACCAGAGATCACTGTTCCCTAGAACAATGTTCCAGAAAATGCTTACTGAAATGACATGCGCCAGACTACAGTCCAGAGACACCGAGAAAGACGCGTGCGCATGCAGCGTGTTCGAAAATTCCTGTCATAATCATCTAGGACCGGTAGTTGGGAGTAAGTAGAAAATACGAACACGTCTCCGGAAACATTATCCATGTATGTATATAAAGGAAGATTCTGCGATGATGTTACGAGCTTTCTAGGACGATGGATACGGATAAATGTATCAATTTTAAGTAAATCGTCCCTGTACCTGAAACGAACGAGTCTAGAGCTATAAGCAAAAACCGTTCTGATATCTCTGACAGTGCTGATACTGTTGTCGCTAAGACTGTAGGTCAGCCAACTTTCAGAGGTGGTAGTATGGGCCAAACAAAAAAAGTTCAGTAAACATGTGCTCTAAAATGTATAAGTTAAGAGCTACTAGCATTTGTTGAATAGAGTACACACATTTCACAATACCAAAGATGAACAAGTGCTCATAGTTTCTCACGTATGCAGTTTGGAGCCTATGTTTACCGGACATGTTGTCTTTTTTTGATCCACACTACCATCTCTAAAAGTTGTCTGCCCTGCAGTCGTAGCAACAACAGTGCCGGTACGTACACTCCTGGAAATTGAAATAAGAACACCGTGAATTCATTGTCCCAGGAAGGGGAAACTTTATTGACACATTCCTGGGGTCAGATACATCACATGATCACACTGACAGAACCACAGGCACATAGACACAGGCAACAGAGCATGCACAATGTCGGCACTAGTACAGTGTATATCCACCTTTCGCAGCAATGCAGGCTGCTATTCTCCCATGGAGACGATCGTAGAGATGCTGGATGTAGTCCTGTGGAACGGCTTGCCATGCCATTTCCACCTGGCGCCTCAGTTGGACCAGCGTTCGTGCTGGACGTGCAGACCGCGTGAGACGACGCTTCATCCAGTCCCAAACATGCTCAATGGGGGACAGATCCGGAGATCTTGCTGGCCAGGGTAGTTGACTTACACCTTCTAGAGCACGTTGGGTGGCACGGGATACATGCGGACGTGCATTGTCCTGTTGGAACAGCAAGTTCCCTTGCCGGTCTAGGAATGGTAGAACGATGGGTTCGATGACGGTTTGGATGTACCGTGCACTATTCAGTGTCCCCTCGACGATCACCAGTGGTGTAGGGCCAGTGTAGGAGATCGCTCCCCACACCATGATGCCGGGTGTTCGCCCTGTGTGCGTCGGTCGTATGCAGTCCTGATTGTGGCGCTCACCTGCACGGCGCCAAACACGCATACGACCATCATTGGCACCAAGGCAGAAGCGACTCTCATCGCTGAAGACGACACGTCTCCATTCGTCCCTCCATTCACGCCTGTCGCGACACCACTGGAGGCGGGCTGCACGATGTTGGGGCGTGAGCGGAAGACGGCCTAACGGTGTGCGGGACCGTAGCCCAGATTCATGGAGACGGTTGCGAATGGTCGTCGCCGATACCCCAGGAGCAACAGTGTCCCTAATTTGCTGGGAAGTGGCGGTGCGGTCCCCTACGGCACTGCGTAGGATCCTACGGTCTTGGCGTGCATCTGTGCGTCGCTGCGGTCCGGTCCCAGGTCGACGGGCACGTGCACCTTCCGCCGACCACTGGCGACAACATCGATGTACTGTGGAGACCTCACGCCCGACGTGTTGAGCAATTCGGCGGTACGTCCACCCGGCCTCCCGCATGCCCACTATACGCCCTCGCTCAAAGTCCGTCAACTGCACATACGGTTCACGTCCACGCTGTCGCGGCATGCTACCAGTGTTAAAGACTGCGATGGAGCTCCGTATGCCACGGCAAACTGGCTGGCACTGACGGCGGCGGTGCACAAATGCTGCGCAGTTAGCGCCATTCGACGGCCAACACCGCGGTTCCTGGTGTGTCCGCTGTGCCGTGCGTGTGATCATTGCTTGTACAGCCCTCTCGCAGTGTCCGGAGCAAGTATGGTGGGTCTGACACACCGGTGTCAATGTGTTCTTTTTTCCATTTCCAGGAGTGTATTATCCACTGTCAGAGATATCAGAACGGTTTTCGCTTATAACTTTCGACTTGTTCGTTTCCGATAGAGGAACCCGTACCTAAGACTGATAATGTCTTCATCACCCTTGAAAGTATGTAACATCATCACGGAATCGCCCTGCATATAATACGTTTAGAGGCGCCGGCGCATATAACTTAGACGCTATGCAGCGTCGTTGGATGATGTTTCCGGACATGGGTTCCTATTCAAATTGTTATGTACTTGCTCCCGTCTACAATTCCTAGAATTCTGTAACGGGAATTTTCGAACACCTTGTATACGCTTTTACAACCAGGTACTCCATTTTTGCAGCAATTACGCTTGGCCACCTGTTTTGCGTCAACGAGCTAGAAGACAGGCGCCTCAGCTGTTATCTTATCTTGCTTGCTTTGGTATCAACGGGACTTGTACAGGAGTGCAAGCGAACGGTGTCCTGTGAATGTGCGGATTCCACTTCAGAAACTGTGCGCGTGCAATTGCTAACCGTAGGAACACATGAAAACGGAATGACCGCTACTCGGTTGATCATTCACATCTCATGTGGAAACACATTCTACTCCACTGTCGTGTTCCTGTGTATTTAAATGGTGATGTAGGAGCTTTTTTCCGGCCGGAGTGGCCGAGCGGTTCCAGGCGCTGCAGTCTGGAACCGAGCGACTGCTGCGGTCGCAGGTTCGAATCCTGCCTCGGGCATGGATATGTGTGATGTCCTTAGGTTAGTTAGGTTTAAGTAGTTCTAAGTTCTAGGGGACTAATGACCTCAGAAGTTAAGTCCCCTCGTGCTCAGAGCCATTTGAACCATTTTTTTGTAGCAGCTTTTTCCTTTATTTCCCTTGTAGTAAATGCTTACGAGAGCTGCAGTTTGAGCCACTTTTCATTCATTCCCAGAACTCGGGTTTCTGAGATGATATTTGACGACGTGTCTTCACAAGTAGTACTTTTGCTAAGTGAGAAGAATGATGTAACAACAGCTCCATACTTTTTCCATTGATGGAATTGCCAGCAAGATGAACTGAGAGATCGGCGGACTGCTGACCGAAAGGGTCTGGTTTCGATTCCCGACCGGGTCGAAGATGTTCTCCTCCTTGGGACTGGGTGCAGCGTCGCCCATTCGTCCATATCATCAGAAATGACGTTGCACTGTTCGTATCGTCAATAAAGAAGGAAAAAAAGAAAAGAAGGAACTTAGAGCTTCCCTCTCTTCTAAACGGTGACTGGTACGGTCTTGAAATCTACACCATATTGCAAAACGACAAAACCGATTACCCGGTCCCAGTAACAGAATACCAGTCAGCTTCCAGAGGCGATAAGGATATAATTTTCATTATTTCATACAATTATTGCTTAAATTTAAGAGTTGTAATCTTACGTTAAAGGTATAATACGGTAAGACAAGTATTGGACTCAGAAACTGTGTAGCCTAAATGTCTCGAAGCATCGTACCTCACGGCATGAAAATTACCCAGACTATACTCATCCAGAACGTGAGAACGAGACCACTCAGCGACTTCCAACAAACGTTACATGCACTTTCCTTTTCGAAATTTTTTTCCCCTACCCCCTCAGCCACCCCCCCTCCTCCCCCCCCCCGCCCCCCCCTAACCCAACATTCACATATAATGAAAGGAAAAATGTCTATCGATTACTCTGCGGGTCAGTCACATTAATCTGACCACCTGTCAGAGGCCGAATAACCACCATTTGCAGCGCGGACGTGCTTGGAGACTCTGGAAGGCAGTGACAGGGATGTGGAGCCACGCCGACTGGTGCCGTGCTCAGCGGCGTTAGGTTTCATGGTAGAGGATCCGTGGCGCAAACAGCCCTGGCCCACAGATTCTCAATTGGGTTTAAATCTCGGGGATTTGGTGGCCAGGTGAGTGTGGTCAACTCATCCTGGTGCTCTTTCATCCACACATTGCGAGCTGTGTGACTCGTTGTATTGTCCTGCTGTATACGTCATCGTGCGGAGGAAGAAACAAACTGCTTGTAGGGGTGGACATGATCCCCAAGGATAGATGCTTATTTGATTCATTGTGCCCTCCAGTATGACGAAATCACCCAAGGAATACTGAAAGCTCTCTGTTGGATTCCTTCCAAGTTAATTTCTTAGATCTGTTGTCATTTATGGCATAAATATCACTTCTAAATTTACTATGGCGTTTCTGACTCTATCTGGGAGGAGACTGAGCAGTGGAACGTGTTACTTTTACACATAACCATGATCGATCTGTCACACTACTACACTTTAAAACACAGTTTATATGTCATTCATGTCACACAGTCTCATATGGAACCTACATGCGCTTTCTTTTATATAGTTTATATGATAAGATACTGTTATCCTCCTTCCCTTCTGTGTGAAAGGATGAATGAGCAAATGTATTTCTAGTTGCATGCTTGATGGTAGCAGACAAGCCTGTCTGCTAGATAATAGTAGGACCAACGTCAGAACAGGTAGCTACGCTTTCTAAAAGCAAAGAGGTTTCTATTCTTAGTATGGTCCTGTCCGTCCCTTGTCATGTTAGTATAGGAAGCTGCCTCTCTAGTCACTTCCGTTTGTATCTGTGAAGCACCCTCGGTAGGGGCCCACGCCAATCTGTCCGCGGCGAGCGTCTGAAGTGGTAAGATCTCCGGCTACGTGCGTCTCTGCTAAGTCCGTAGGACAATGGATTTCTTAAGTTCAGCCTAACGGAAAATTTAATCACTTTTATTTCAGGTTTAGATCTAAAATATCTAATGTTATCTTAAATTGCAACGCAGTGTAATTCGAGTGTGAAGTTCAGAATATCTTCGAGTAGTTGCTTTGTCACTACTTTGTGAGTAAAGTGGAACCACGTGTTGATGATACGTAACTCTAACTGAGATCATCAATCTTAAATGCGAATGTGCGTGAGATTATAACATCTCGTCTTGACAATATTTTTCAATATAGCAACTTTTCTATATGCTCAACCCACGTGGGGTGTACTTTGTGAGACCAGTACCACGTGCTTATACAATCGTTTGACCCATCAGGTTAATAGTAAGACGATAGTAACCAGTTCGAGGTTTTTCTTTTGTAAATTGCGTTTCGATGTAATTTATTTTAATTATCCAAATTATTGTGCAAACCAAGTTGACCACGTGAAGCATATGGTGTAATCATCAAAGTAGCCCTCAGCTATTCTTTTCGGGAAGATTTCACAGAGAGTTAGTATGAATTTAGTATACCAGTGTGTGGTAATTACATGACGGACAGGATTGCGCCACGAACGTAACTTCTTTGAGTGAAAATTGAATCGGTTGGTTGTGGTTAATTTCCTCTTGCATATGTTTCAACGTTCTTCGTGTGTTATTTTATGAATGCAGTGTTGTATGCAGTCTCCCAATCTTGGCTCCATATTTGATGTGTTCCGTAAGATTACAAACTCACATTTTCACAGTCCTAAATAAGGCACCAGTTTAGTTATGAATCAAGTTTAATATGCTGAAACTTTAACGGAACAATGATGAATGTTAAAATAAATGTCCAAATATAAACTGATTTATTTCTTTTTATTTAAATTCTATATATATATATCACCGGTTGTCGTAAAATGACTATTAAAAGATTATAATTAATGTTAGTCTAGTTGGGAATTTGGTAAGCTAGACTGGATACCTGGTGAAATAGTTGCTCAGTAATGAAAGGTTAACTTCCCCAGATAGCTCACGGCTTTTAACCCGCTTTTATTGTCATGAATATCACCACCGCTTTCAGAACAACTTAATGCATCAGCATTACAATGCCACTAAAATATCCACGGACTATATCGCTCGCTTCTCCGCACTGCACACTTCCGACGATTATTGCAAGGCCTACGCGCCAGTGGCCATCTGTCCGATGGAGTATAAAACGTGACTCTTGCGAAAAGGGCGCCTGACGGCACTCATTGTACGTCTAGCTGCGGTATTGGCGTGCAAATTCCAGCATTGGTCGCCGATGAAGAATATTCAGCATGGGCGCATAAACCAGGCGCTGCTGCGGAACCAAATACTCTGCAACGGTCGCTGAAAGGTCGTTGAGGAGACACTGTTGGTTCGTCTGGGTGGCTGCTCAACGGTTGTACACGTCTCCGCAGCCGTCGTCCACCCCTGTGGCCCGTGGTCCACCACAGTTGCTCCTGCGGCAGAATTGGATGGCTCCATTTTGCCATGCGCGGTATATTTTAACCACGGGGGCCCACGAAAAGTTTACAAACTTAGCCGTTTGGAGATGGTTCCACCCTGGCCCGAAAGCCAATGTTCATGCCCTTTTGGACGTCAGACATATAGCTCCGTTTCCGAATTCGACTACAACTACCCATAGGCATACTTTATACAGCTTCCACTCCTAGTGCTGTCTTTCACAGGCTGTTGCACGTTGACGTCGGATATAGGTGGTTCAAAATGGCTCTGAGCACTATGGGACTACACTTCTGAGGTCATCAGTCCCCTAGAACGTAGAACTACTTAAACCTAACTAACCTAAGGACATCACACACATCGCAGGTTCGAATCCTGCCTCGGGCATGGATGTGTGTGATGTCCTTAGGTTAGTTAGGTTTAAGTAGTTCTAAGTTCTAGGGGACTGATGACCACAGCAGTTGAGTCCCATAGTGCTCAGAGCCCATCACACACATCCATGCCCGAAGCAGGATTCGAACCTGCGACCGTAGCGCTCGCGCGGTTCCAGACTGTAGCGCCTAGAACCGCTCGGCCACCCAGGGTGGCGATGTAGGTGGTAGTGACGTAAGTGTCACTGGTTGTTTGATTTGGTAGAGGTCGTCGGTCCCATCGGATTAGAGAAGGGTGGGGAGCCATCCCGGCTTTTGCCTGAAGCGGTTTAGGGAAATCACGGAAAATATAAATAAGGAACCATCTCGGCAATTGCCTGAAGTGACTTTAGGAAAATCACAGAAAACCTAAATCAGTATGGCTGGACGCAGGATTCAACCGTCGTCCTCCCGAATGCGAGTCCAGTGTGCTGACCACTGCGCCACCTCGCTCGGTAGAGTGACTGTAGCATGTACATTTCCGCTGCTCATGCAGTAGAAGTGCAGTGTCGGGCATTACCTTTTAATTTATTGCTTCTTTACTGTTAACTCTATTCGAAACGCAATTTTCAGTCAGTATGCAGGTATACTACGAGATATACCTGAGAAATTACATCATTGTAAACCATATCGTTCAACAGATATGGTGTCGTAACAGGTAGCGATGCGTGAAATACTACACTGTCTTCAGTCATGAAGGTTTTATATGCTTAACGTCAGTTTTTTAACACATTAACTCATTTACATAAAAAATACTTCTGAAGCATTTTTCTACGTGAAAATTCCATTCTTTAAGGAATCCTGTTCGGTTGTGCGGGGATAAATTATTACTGTTCACGCTGAAACGTAAAATAATCATATTTCAAACTTCTGGATAGAACGAACTGCCGCGACTGACCCCGTGAAACTATATTACACAGTAAAATGTGAGCAGTCACAATTTAGTAAATTCAGGTGAATGTTGCACTAAATGTGCGGTTACATCTGTGCTACATGCAACTAATTGGGCTGTGAACATGTGTTCGCTTTACACGCAATAAGAGCCATGCGTGTAAATGCACGCCTCTTCTCAACGCGTGGGCACTCTTGATTCCATTCACGCCGGTACAGAAATGTGCACACTGTTTCAGTGTTCAAGATGTCCGCTTTGTTAGCAGCAAGTGGGCGGAAGCTATTCACACGGTCGGCTGACTCGCAGGCGACGTCTGGATGAGGCGTACGTATCCAGGAACACATTCCGAGTAATCTAAGCGTGGTCTGGCCACCAGCTTCTCCCGTGGATGGGCGGACCCCCGGAAGTCGCAGAAACAGCGGCTGTATATTTCACCTGCAGCAATTTAAGCAGCACTCGTTGGTTCCTACATAACCACACCCTCGGAAATTGCAATATATTCGGAAATTAACAGCCAAATGTTTGTTTCGAGGATGAATATCAATTTTATTGCTGCTAGTTTCCTTCGCAGAAAGTTGGGCTGTGCACATAGGTTGTTGCCTAATCACACTCTCGAAAATCGTAACAGGTTTGGAAAATACCGCCAAATATTTATGACAAGCCTCAGTGCAAATGCCGTTGTTAGTCATTCACTAGCTGCAATTTCATCCTTTGTTTTCCAGTCAGACAGAAGTCACAAAATAGAAGAAACTAATTCCAGACAGATTGCGCTCTTGCATGTAAACAATATCTAATATTGCAGAACATTCATGTATCGTTAATTATGTATTAATTAAAATTTGTACCAACGATGGGATTGCAACGTGTGTGTCCTGCTCACTTGGAGATTCGCTAACCACTGCGGCACCCGGGCACTGTCGCTAACAGCCGCGCGGATTACTCTAGTACACCTCCCGCTGTAGTACAAACTGCATTCCATGCCTCGATGTTTCCCTTCTTAACTCGTATCAGTATCGCAGGGTTCTCCATACTAGGGCAGCACCTTAGCACGGAACGAAAATGGGAATAATCTTGCCTGTGCCTCAAGCGCAGCTGATATATCAATTAGATGAAATTATATGTTTCAGAGACATATTGTCTCAACCCTATCTGATTAATATATCACCTACCCATAGGTTCAAGGCTTGGTTATCCCCATTTCGTTCAATGCTAGGGTGCTATTTCAGTACTGGAGACTCTACAATACTGATACGGGTGAAGAAGGGGAACATCAAGATGGGTCGTAGCGTGCAGTTTGAATTAGGAAGGGAGGCGTACTAGAGTAACCCGTGCAGGCGTATTCGTGACAGGCCCAGGGTGGCACGGTGGGCAGCGCATCTGCATAGTGAGCAAAATAGCCAGGCTGGAACTCGGAACTTCGTCCAAATTTTAATTCATTGCTTCGTCTTCTATTCATTATCATATAGTCCAATGACATTCATAAGAAACTCCCGAAATGCGTTAAAAATGCTAGGATGAAAAAAAAAAAAACAACGCATTAGCGTACAGTACGACACGAACCTTCTTCCTTCGACTTTCACGTAATCCTCTGCCTTAACCACAATGTCACGCCAAGACATGGAACGTTCAGCTACAATGTTCATCTTAATATCATTGCAGGGCTTTTAGCGCCAATGATTCATTAATAGATATTTAACTATAAGGAACCACACCAAGGGTGAGGTGTTTGTGATAATCTCCAATGCGGTGGCATACTGATACTTACAGTACAAAAACAGTGAAAGACGACGGGATCAATATCGCGTCTATTGCATAGAGTGACGCGTCATTTTGACTCTAACATTTCTTTCTGTGCATTTCAGTTACAGCAATTTTGACGTTGCAGTTGAAAGTACCTACTGAAAAAAAAAGCATAACCCATCCTAGCAGTTTCCCAGAGTCTTGTGAATTTCCTGGAAACCTTAAGTTCGTGACCATTGAGCTCAATGTTTACAGTGTGACTGTGTGTGTGTGTGTGTGTGTGTGTGTGTGTGTGTGTGTGTGTGTGTTGGTGTGAGATCACCTGGGGAGGGGGTTCTCGTTTTAGATTTTCTCTCTGCCCCCCCCCCCCCCCCACCCAAAAATCTCATCTGTCTTTCTCCCTCCCTCCCCCATCCATCGACTCACCCACCCACCCACTCGCGCGCACACACACACACACACACACGCACACACACACACACACACACACACACACACACACACACACACATCCAATCTCTCTCTCTCTCTCTCGGCCAGGGGTGAGGGATACGTTGAAAGGTTAGCTCCAATCACAATATGCACGGAAAACAAATCAATAAACGTCTTATAAAAACTTTGCTGGATTCAGAACACATGTAACTGCAGTAGGTAGTGGTCGATTCTGAAGTTTTACAAAAGTGAGGTTAATTGGAGAAAAACACCTATGTAGAGTAAAAAAAAAGTGGATTCAAAAACGATGAAGAAGTTCCAAAAGTCATTGTGCAACCAAATTTTGTTTGACGTCCGTCTCCGCTAACAACGAAGGAAACGCAAGCGTTTGCAGAATATTTAAATAAGAGACAAAACATGATGAGAAAGTTTGTAAAGCAGTACCATTTTTAATCTATAAATACCAAAATGTGGAGACATATTATATATCCAATTCACCAGAATGATTGAAGAAAATGCTCTATAAAAAGATGCGTAACTCATCTGATGATAAAATACTCTTAATTGTAGTGCTCTTAAGACTAAGTTCCTACTAATAATTGACGTTGCAGTTTATTTGTAAGTTTCTTTTTTTGTTTAATTTCAGACGCACAACAGTGTAACAGGAGGAGAGGTTGCGGTCATTGGCGTATCTGAAGGGTTAAACAGTAAATCGCGAATTAAAGCTCGACAGAAACGTGCTGAAACGTGGTAAGAAAACGTATTTCAACGTGTGGTGTGCGTACTGTAAGACCTTCGGTACACACACCATCAGGTTATTTGACTTGTCGCTCTAACGAAGTAGGCGAGTGTCAGCAATATGTCTCGTGGTCTTATCGTGGCGTGTTTATCTTCTGCCGTTAGGTCAGACGATAGAAATGCCACTTGCACGCTTAGAGTAGCAGATTGACGGTGACCAACTTTAAACAGAACTTGATTAATTTTCACACACATTTATTAAAATAACAACAAGCATAAAAATTACTTAACTTGATTCTGGATGCATTTACAATTGACAATCTGAAGTTCCTTTGATCTTGGTACGTTAATCTTATTCTCACATATCTCTGATACTTGACAAAGTGTCTATACATTTATCTTCATGGCTATGTACAGGAATATGGTAATCTTATTAGGCGCAGACTGAAACTTGACTATAGACTGGTACAGCATAATGCAGACTGGTACAGACTAATGCAGACTGATGCAGACTAACTAATCGGAGGTCTGTACACTCGTTCTAATACCTCGCGCGTTCATGTATCACTGCGCGAGTGTGATCCGGGAGGAGAAAAGGTTCTACGTTAGCAGCAATGTCATTGGCTGCGTTACATATTAATACGCGGATCGGCGGAAGCAGAATTTGGTCTTTATGGCAGCGCCATCTCGTAATGTGGAGACGGACGAGCGCTGCGCCTGCGCTGTTGTGCTTACAAGGGAACCTGCCCATCGCACCCCCCTCGGATTTAGTTATAAGTTGACAGAGTGGATAGGCCTTGAAAAACTGAACACAGATTAATCGAGAAAACAGGAAGAAGTTGTGTGGAACTATGAAAATAATAAGCAAAATATACAAACTAAGTAGTCCATGTTGAAGATAGGCGACATCAAGGATAATAAGAGCTCAGGAGCGCGGTGGTCCCGTGGTTAGCGTGAGCAGCTGCGGAACGAGAAATCATTGGTTTAAGTCTTCCCCAGAGTGAGGAGCTTAATGTTTTATTTTAAGACAGTTATTATCTATCCGCCCGTCCGTCCGATGCGAGGTAACTGCGCCGTAGTATGGGGACGCTACACCTAAACAAACATCGTAACACACGACGTCAGTGAAGAGAGAGTATTCCTGCTAACGAGTCTCCCTGGCTGGCAGTTGACTGTTCGCTACTTTGGACGAGAGTGCATTAAATAGGTGAGATGTATTCCGTGGGCAATATGAATCCAACAAATATAGCTCACGACTTCAATAACAACGTGAATGAATATTTTCCGAACTGTAAGGAATCGGAAACTTCCTCAAGGGATCGAACGATTGTCGAACAATTGTATGATTATATTCTACATTTGTTGATAAACAGTACGTGTGGTGATGGTTATCTGAAAATAAAAAATTAAACCCCTCACTCGAGGGATCTCTCGTTCAGCAGCTGCTCACGCTGACCACGGGACCACCGCGCGCCTGAGCTCACATTCCCCTTGATCTACATCTACATCTACATCTATACTCCGCGAGCCACCTTACGGTGTGTGGCGGAGGGTACTTATTGTACCACTATCTGATCCCCCCTTCCCTGTTCCATTCACGAATTGTGCGTGGGAAGAACGACTGCTTGTAAGTCTCCGTATTTGCTCTAATTTCTCGGATCTTTTCGTTGTGATCATTACGCGAGATATATGTGGGCGGTAGTAATATGTTGCCCATCTCTTCCCGGAATGTGCTCTCTCGTAATTTCGATAATAAACCTCTCCGTATTGCGTAACGCCTTTCTTGAAGTGTCCGCCACTGGAGCTTGTTCAGCATATCCGTAACGCGCTGACTAAATGTCCCCATGACGAATCGCGCTGCTTTTCGCTGGATCATGTCTATCTCTTCTATTAATCCAACCTGGTAAGGGTCCCATACTGATGAGCAATACTCAAGAATCGGACGAACAAGCGTTTTGTAAGCTACTTCTTTCGTCGATGAGTCACATTTTCTTAGAATTCTTCCTATGAATCTCAACCTGGCGCCTGCTTTTCCCACTATTTGTTTTATGTGATCATTCCACTTCAGATCGCTCCGGATAGTAACTCCTAAGTATTTTACGGTCGTTACCGCTTCCAATGATTTACCACCTATGGCATAATCGTACTGGAATGGATTTCTGCCCCTATGTATGCGCATTATATTACATTTATCTACGTTTAGGGAAAGCTGCCAGCTGTCGCACCATGCATTAATCCTCTGCAGGTCCTCCTGGAGTACGTACGAGTCTTCTGATGTTGCTACTTTCTTGTAGACAACCGTGTCATCTGCAAATAGCCTCACGGAGCTACCGATGTTGTCAACTAAGTCATTTATGTATATTGTAAACAATAAAGGTCCTATCACGCTTCCCTGCGGTACTCCCGAAATTACCTCTACATCTTCAGATTTTGAACCGTTAAGAATGACATGTTGTGTTCTTTCTTCTAGGAAATCCTGAATCCAATCACAAACCTGGTCCGATATTCCGTAAGCTCGTATTTTTTTCACTAAACGTAAGTGCGGAACCGTATCAAATGCCTTCCTGAAGTCCAGGAATACGGCATCAATCTGCTCGCCAGTGTCTACGGCACTGTGAATTTCTTGGGCAAATAGGGCGAGCTGAGTTTCACATGATCTCTGTTTGCGGAATCCATGTTGGTTATGATGAAGGAGATTTGTATTATCTAAGAACGTCATAATACGAGAACACAAAACATGTTCCATTATTCTACAACAGATTGACGTAAGCGAAATAGGCCTATAATTATTCGCATCTGATTTATGACCCTTCTTGAAAATGGGAACGACCTGCGCTTTCTTCCAGTCGCTAGGTACTTTACGTTCTTCCAGCGATCTACGATAAATTGCTGATAGAAAGGGGGCAAGTTCTTTAGCATAAGCACTGTAGAATCTTAAGGGTATCTCGTCTGGTCCGGATGCTTTTCCGCTACTAAGTGATAGCAGTTGTTTTTCAATTCCGATATCGTTTATTTCAATATTTTCCATTTTGGCGTCCGTGCGACGGCTGAAGTCAGGGACCGTGTTACGATTTTCCGCAGTGAAACAGTTTCGGAACACTGAATTCAGTATTTCTGCCTTTCTTCGGTCGTCCTCTGTTTCGGTGCCATCGTGGTCAACGAGTGACTGAATAGGGGATTTAGATCCGCTTACCGATTTTACATATGACCAAAACTTTTTAGGGTTCTTGTTTAGATTGTTTGCCAATGTTTTATGTTCGAATTCGTTGAATGCTTCTCTCATTGCTCTCTTTACGCTCTTTTTCGCTTCGTTCAGCTTTTCCTTATCAGCTATGACTCGACTACTCTTAAACCTATGATGAAGCTTTCTTTGTTTCCGTAGTACCTTTCGTACATGATTGTTATACCACGGTGGATCTTTCCCCTCGCTTTGGACCTTAGTTGGTACGAACTTATCTAAGGCGTACTGGACGATGTTTCTGAATTTTTTCCATTTTTGTTCCACATCCTCTTCCTCAGAAATGAACGTTTGATGGTGGTCACTCAGATATTCTGCGATTTGTGCCCTATCACTCTTGTTAAGCAAATATATTTTCCTTCCTTTCTTGGCATTTCTTATTACACTTGTAGTCATTGATGCAACCACTGACTTATGATCACTGATACCCTCTTCTACATTCACGGAGTCGAAAAGTTCCGGTCTATTTGTTGCTATGAGGTCTAAAACGTTAGCTTCACGAGTTGGTTCTCTAACTATCTGCTCGAAGTAATTCTCGGACAAGGCAGTCAGGATAATGTCACAAGAGTCTCTGTCCCTGGCTCCAGTTCTGATTGTGTGACTATCCCATTCTATACCTGGTAGATTGAAGTCTCCCCCTATTACAATAGTATGATCACGAAACTTCTTCACGACGTTCTGCAGGTTCTCTCTGAGGCGCTCAACTACTACGGTTGCTGATGCAGGTGGTCTATAGAAGCATCCGACTATCATATCTGACCCACCTTTGATACTTAACTTAACCCAGATTATTTCACATTCGCATTCGCTAATAACTTCACTGGATATTATTGAATTCTTTACTGCTATAAATACTCCTCCACCATTGGCGTTTATCCTATCCTTGCGGTATATATTCCATTCTGTGTCTAGGATTTCGTTACTGTTCACTTCCGGTTTTAACCAACTTTCCGTTCCTAATACTATATGCGCACTATTTCCTTCAATAAGAGATACTAATTCAGGAACCTTGCCCTGGATACTCCTGCAGTTTACCAATATTACGTTAACTTTTCCTGTTTTTGGTCTCTGAGGACGGACGTTCTTTATCAACGATGATAATGTCCTCTCTGGTAAGCCGTCAGGTATTTTATCGTTTCGCCCAAGGGGGGGTCCCTCTAACCTAAAAAACCCCCGTGTGCACGCCACACGTACTCTGCTACCCTAGTAGCTGCTTCCGGTGTGTAGTGCACGCCTGACCTGTCTAGGGGGGCCCTACAGTTTCAATAACGGAGGTCGATGAATTTGCAACCATTATAGTCGCAGAGTCGTCTGAGCCTCTGGTTTAGACCCTCCACACGGCTCCAAACCAGAGGACCGCGATCGACTCTGGGCACTATGCTGCAGATATTAAGCTCAGCTTGCACTCCGCGTGCGATGTTGGTTGTCTTCACCAAATCAGCCAGCCGCCGGAAGGAACCAAGGATGGCCTCAGAACCCAAGCGGCAGGCGTCATTCGTTCCGACATGTGCTACTATCTGCAGCCGGTCACACCCAGTGCGTTCAATAGCTGCCGGAAGGGCCTCCTCCACATTACGGACGAGACCCCCCGTCAAGCACACCGAGTGCACACTGGCATTCTTCCCCGACCTACCCGCTATTTTCCTAAGGGGCTCCATAACCCGCCTAACGTTGGAGCTCCCTATAACTAATAGGCCCGCCCTCTGTGACTGTCGGGACCTTGCCGGAGAATCGGCCACTGGCCCAACAGGAGAGGCATCCTGTGGTGGCTCGGAAACGATGTCATCACCACTAGGAAGCACCCCGTATCTGTTGGAAAGGGGTAAGGCAGCTGCCACGCGGCCAGATCCCACCTTCGCCTTTCGGCCAGGCACGCGCGAGCCCACCACTGTCCGCCATTCACCCTGGAGTGATGGCTGACCGGTAAGATGCTCACTGCCGGAAGACGCAGCGACATCAGGGGTTCCATGTGATTCCAAGGCCACCGAAGTAGGCATAGGTCTCACCACAGTTGCCCCAACGCCACTACGAGCCGACGCCTGCGCCTCGAGCTCGATGAGCCTAACAGACAAAGCCTCCACCTGCCCCCGAAGAGTGGCCAATTCTCCTTGCGTCCGCTCACAACAACCACAGTCCCTACACATGACTATGTTTACCCTACTCTATACGGTGACAAATTCCCAAGATAATCTTCTGATGAGCTACTCTGATAATCAAGAAACACTCACTGAAATACGAGACGCGAAAACTACGCTAGGTTTTCCCAGAAAAACTATTTAAAAGCTAAGCGCAGCAAATAAGTACAAAAACGCTTTATACAAACAGTACTCGCTGCTGCTGGTGCTCTCGCTCTGGCTGTCACAAGACAACTGCTGATTCAAGTGACTAGTGGCTAACGGCCGCGAAACAAACAAAAGACGGTTTTAGGGCGCTTTCTGTTCTAAACGATCAAGAAAACACTAAGAAATCTAACACGAAAACTACGTAAAGTTTTATCAAGAACTGTTAGTTACTATGCAGAGCAGATAAACACAAATAGAATCCCTTCCTTAGTGGAAGGTCGTAAACAAAATGCAAAATAAACGCTTTATACAAACAGTACTTGCTGCTGCTGGTGCTCTCGCTCTGGCTGTCACAAGACAAGATGTTGCCTATCTTCAACATGGACTACTCAGTTTGTATATTTTGCTTATTTTTTTCACAGTTCCAGACAACTTCTTCCTGTTTTCTCGATTGATCTGTGTTCAGTTTTTCAAGGCCTATCCACTGTGCCAACTTATTACTAAATGTGAGGGGGTTGCGATGGGGAGTTTCCCTTGTTAGCGGGGCGCGCTCTAGTGGGAACGTTGTGTACGCGCTGACTACCTGGAACTATGTGCACAACACAACGTCACATTAAAATTACCTGAGAGAACGGAAAACAGAATCGCAATAAACAGCTTGATTATTATAAACCCTAATTCAAAAGAATAGCTCTCCTGCTTTGAAAGCATTTTCGTTGTTCAATTATTTCACATAGCAGTGGGGGGATATATCAACTAAGTGTTTAGATGAGTTTCTTTGTACCGAACGAACAGGCAAAAAATGGAGCTAATAAAGGCGTGTGAAAACAGGGCAGAGTCGTCGAGCAGGTTCTCGTAAGGCACATATTTCTGCAGTCAGTGTTAAGAGACGCTTGAGAATGTGTATAGAGCGACATCACTAGACAGTGGATAACTGAAAATGAGTGATTTTCAGTGCTAAATCACGCTATACCACATGTCAATCATCTGGAAGGGTCCTGAGAACACCTGGATAATGGTACCTACAATCACGTGTCGTGAGTGACAACAGTAAAGTACGGGAGGAGATGGTGTTGCGGTATGTGGGTGTTTTCACTAATGCTCGATAGGATTTAAGTGGGGGAACGTGCAGGCCAGTCCATTCGCCAGATATCCCCTCGTTCCAAGTGCTCCTTCACCTGCGGTGCAATCTCGGCCGTAGAAACCAAGTCATGGCCGATTGCACCCCATAAAATACGCACTTGACGAAGGAGTACAGAGTCACAACAACATTTACAAGGTGAGTGTATCGTGTTCAGAGATCTGCAGGACCGTACCCCTCTCCCTCCCCCCACCCCACCCCAACCAACCCAGCATTATGCCTCCCCACGCCATAATATTGGTGTGTGCATTACGAGTAGAGTTCATAGAGTATTTTTTTATAATTAACCCAGAAACATAGGGAAAACGATCAGAGGAGATTCCTACCCCAGCGAGAGGGGTCTGATCTTCGCTAAGATGGGCAGAAGAATATCTGCCCCTTGGGCATAAATAAAATTTCTGACAAGCGGTGCGTTTCATCTTACAGCCACGTGAATTTGGGTTGGTCTAATTTTCCTGTGGCGCAGTATAGGACAGGCGGGGCGTGGTTGCCGGAAGCCCGGGGTGTGGCGCGCGCCGCGGCGAAAGCTGCGACAAAGGCCAATCAACAGGTCGCCCCGCAAATTTCTCCGTTTAGCGCCTACTGGGCGGCGGCGTCGCGAAAAAAAAGAGAGGAAGAGGGAGAGAGAGACAGAGAAAAAACGAGCGCCAGGGAAACAATCCGCGGCCCTGCCCGGAATAATGGCGCCGTTCTGCAAACGGCGGCTGGAGAAAGCTCCGGAGCTGGAGCGGCCGCTAAGCGATGCAAAGTGGCGACCGCGCCAGGACACGCCCCGAGCCGTGGCGGAACAGCTGGGGGCTGACGGCTTGCGAAACCTGCCCACACGTATCACTGTCGCTCCCATAGCAAGACTTCAGAAAAAACAAACACGCGTTCATAGGATTTGTCGACATGGAAAAAGTGTCAGACAAAGAGAAATGGTGCAAAATGTTCGAAATACTGAGATGAGCTGGTGTGATTCTAAATCTGACTGTAAGTTACACCTATTTTGCATTGGGTCAGATGAGTGGTGACCTATAAGTCTTTGTTCTTTTGTGAAATTATAACTGTAACCTTTCACTTGTGAAGTTCTAACTTTATCTAATGTTGTAAAAAAATGAAAATGTAATTCTGTGCTAAGCTACATAGCCAGTTTGCTATATAATAGATGTCATTTGGTCAAATTTTGACAGTTTTACGTATGTATGCATACAGAAAGCCTTGTAAACATTTTTATATGCTAGTTTCATGAGAGCATTTTTATAAGTAAGATAGGTTCTGTGCCTGTGTGTGAGCGAGCAATTTTTTTAATGTTTCTTTACGCTGAAAATCACTTTCAACGATTGTTTCTTAAAAATTTGTATGTAATACTTGCATTGGCCACGAATGTGTGTGGTGTTCTTTAAATGCCCATCAGCACAGTTACGTCACCTAGCATGATGAAGCCCTCCACGAAGCACACAGAGTGAACTGGCCATCGCTTGTACGGTGCTACAATGGTTAGGATCAAACTGTGCAACTAATGGTGCTACCTGTTACTCTAAATGTAATGACGGTATTTGGCGTCAAAATTAAAGTCTTATTTATTTGTATTTAACATTGTATACATTTCTATACCAAAAAGTGTATTGTCCTCGAATATTGTTCGTTTAGAACTAACTTTTGTAACAAATTTGCGTTTTTGTAAAATCTGTAACATTACGTTTTGTCTGTTAAAGGTGTTGGATTAAACCTGAAATGCATCATGACAGTTAGTAAATAGAGTTCAGAGAAAACTAGCGACTGTTTTTAAGCAACCACACAGCCATTCTAAACTGTTTCCAGTAATGATAAGTTGGAGTAAACTATAGGGAATGCGAATAATATACAATGTGAACAAGACCCACAAGTTTTAAGTGATAATGGAAGATCAAGAACGAAATGCTGAGATTGGAAAGGGTATAAAACAATAATTTACTCATTCGCCCCTTTAGTTGAGTCTATAGAACGAAGACGTAATGACAGAATTAAAGGAAAATCAAGAGTGGGATTAATTTTCAGAGTATAATGATGTCGATAATAAGATTCATTGATCACACGGCTAACCTCAGTGATAATTAGGGCCGGCCGGAGTGGCCGGCGGTTCTAGGCGCTACAGTCTGGAGCCGAGCGACCACTACGGTCACAGGTTCGAATCCTGCCTCGGGCATGGATGTGTGTGATGTCCTTAGGTTAGTTAGATTTAATTAGCTCTAAGTTCTAGGCGACTGATGACCTCAGAAGTCAAGTCACATAGTGCTCAGAGCCATTTGAACCATTTGATAATTAGGATGAATTCCAGGACGCATTGAATAGAATTAACAGACTAAGGAGAACAGAATATGATTTAAGAATAAACAGAAGAAGGAATAGCAGAAATGAGATTATCGATAAACTTAACATGAAAATTGGGTACTTCGAACGAAGGAATTCTGCTACCTTGGAAGCAAAATAACACGAGACAGACGAAACAGGAAGGATGATAAAAACAAATTACCAAAAGCAAAGAGGGAATTCCTGAGAAAGAGGAGTCTATTAATATCAAACATAGGCTATTAATGGGAAAAAATCTGATAATATATGTCTGGGGCCGCTGCAGTCTGGAACCGCGAGACCGCTACGGTCGCAGGTTCGAATCCTGCCTCGGGCATGGATGTGTGTGACGTCCTTAGGTTAGTTAGGTTTAACTAGTTCTAAGTTCTAGGGGACTAATGACCTCAGCAGTTGAGTCCCATAAAAAAAAAAAAAAAAAAAAAAAAAAAAAAAAAAATGTCTGGGGCAGCATTGCACGGTAGAAAAGAAATCCGCTAAATTTCGATTACGCGATAAGTTACACAAATCTTAAGCCTGTAAATTAAACTAAATACTTAGGGATTACAATTACAAATAACCTAAATTGGAACGATCACATAGATAATGTTGTGGGTAGAGCAAAGCAAAGACTGCGATTCATCGGCAGAACTCTTAAAGATGCAACAAGTCTATAAAGAGACTGCTATGCGGTGTGGCATCCGCATGAAGTGGGACTGACGGATGACATCGAAAAAGTTCAAAGAAGGGCAGCTCTTTTTGTACGATCGCAAAATAGGGGAGATAGTGCCATAGACATGATATGTGAACCGGAGAGGCAATCATTACAAAAAAAAAGGCGTTTTTCGTCGCGACGGGATCTTCTCATGAAATTTCAATCACCAGTTTTCTCCTCCGATGGCGAAAAAATTCTGTTGGCGCCCACCTACATAGGGAAAAATGATCAGCACAATAAAATAAGAGAAATCAGGGCTCGCACAAAAAAATTAAGTGTTCGTTTTTCCCGCGCGCCGTTCGAGGGAACGGTAGAGAAACAGTTTGAAAGTGGTTCGTTGAACCCTCTGCCAGGCACTTGATTGTGAATAGCAGAGTAATCACGTAGATGTGGTGAATCACGGAATGCAGGGAAATATGAAAACAAGAGATTCGAAACGTTTCAGGTGTGCTGCTGTACAAGGGTGTCACAAATTAGCTGGACTGACCAGGTGAAGTATAAGACGGCTCTCCGCGGAATCGGTTATTTAAGGAGGAGAACAGAAAGTATAACCAAATGAAGGCACCTGTCGAGGGTAAAAACTGAAGGCTACTTGTAGATCAGAGAGTGTAATATACCCAACAAATAAGTGGGGACGTAACGTGCAAGTGCGACTGTGAAATGAAGAGGTGGCACAAGAGAGAAATTCGCAGCTGGCCCTATCGAACCAGTCAGAGGACTTGTGAGTGCAAAAAATGAAATAATACAAAAATTGTGTGGGTGCCCAAATGTGGAGCGAGGTTGGCGAGCAATAGGGGACTCGAGACACCTTCACAGATTCCTAGACATCATTATAATCAAGCTTTTAATAAGGCTATGAGTATTGTAATGCACTCTTCTAACAAGAATATTACTCAGTCAAATTCACAACAAAACTAAAGCCACTTTAGCTGAAGACCGATTTTGTTTCCAGGGAGGCAAATGCACAAGAGCAGCCATCCTCTGCCTTCACCGTATTACTTTGGTACAAATGGCTCTGAGCACTATGGGACTTAACTGCTGAGGTCATCAGCCCCCTAGAACTTAGAACTACTCAAACCTAACAAGCCTAAGGACATCACACACATCCATGTCCTAGGCAGGATTCGAACCTGAGACCGTAGCAGTCGTGCGGTTCCGGACTGCTGTGCCTAGAACCTTTCGGCCACCGGGCCGGTGTATCAAGTTCAAATTTACCGGGTGATCAAAAAAGTATAAACATGAAAACTGAATAAATCACGGAATAATGTAGATAGAGAGGTACAAATTGACACACATGCTTGGAATGACATGGGGTTTTATTAGAAACAAAAAAATACAAAAGTTCAAAAATGTCCGACAGATGGCGCTTAATCTGATCAGAATAGCAATAATTAGCATAACAAAGTAATCAAAGCAAAGATGATGTTCTTTACAGGAAATGTTCAATTTGTCCTCCATCATTCCTCAACGATAGCTGTAGTCGAGGAATAAAGTTGTGAACAGCATTGTAAAGCATGTCCGGAGTTACGGTGAGGCATTGGCGTCGGATGTTGTCTTTCAGCATCCCTAGAGATGTCGGTCGATCACGATACACTTGCGACTTCAGGTAACCCCAAAGCCAATATTCGCACGGACTGAGGTCTGGGGACCTGGGAGGCCAAGCATAACGAAAGTGGCGGCTGAGCACACGATCACCACCAAACGACCCTCACAAGAGATCTTTCACGCGTCTAGCAATATAGGGTGGAGCGCCATCCTGCATAAACATCGTACGGTCCAGCAGGTGTTTATCAGCCAGGCTGGGGATGATGCGATTCTGTAACATATCGGCGTACCTCTCACCCATCACGGTAGCAGTGACTGACGTTTTACTGTCCAGCGCCATCTGTCGGACATTTTGTGAACTTTGATTTTTTTTTTTTTTTTTTTTTTTGTTCTAATAAAACCCTATGCCATTCCAAGCATGTGTGTCAATATTTACTTCTCTGTCTACGTTATTCCGTGGTTTATTAAGTTTTAAGATACGGCCATTCATTTCACATAATTTGATACTCGCAAATTCCCTCAACAAAACCTATAGAATATTTTCCGTCAGCCTAGAATCATGAAAATTGGCATGAAGCACGCTTTCACAGTACAAGTGAAGGAAAAGATTCCGAAATTGTTAACCGACCGGTGTGGCGGAGCGGTTCTAGGCACTTCAGTCTGGAAACGCGCTACCAGTACGGTCGCAGGTTCGAATCCTGCCTGGGGCATGGATGTGTGTGATGTCCTTAGATTGGTTAGGTTTAAGTAGTTCTAAGTTCCAGGGGACTGATTGACCTCAGAAGTTAAGTGCCATAGTGCTCAGAGTCATTTTGAACCGAAATTGTTAATTGTAATTATATCACTTGAAAAACTATTCTCTTTGTCATTTGTTATCCGGCTTCAAACTTAAACGTTTTTCGAACACCTTGGAAGTATCGAGACCGATATATTGCCAGTATCAATGTCGATAACAAGAAAAAATCGTCGAGCTTCTCATTCCATGGGATTGATGAAATCCCTACAACTAGAATTAAGTTTGTACGGAAGCATTAGAGCGTGAATCCTGCTGGCAGCTGGCCAGTTATTTTAATTTATATCTGCCTAATGAAACTGTGTTTTATTAAGAAAACTATCAATAGACAACTTTTTTTACGTATAAAATGCATGTTTGACCATCAGCTGCTTTTGTTTTGAACCCAAATATCGACCCGTTTCTTTCACAGACCATCTGTCATTACTTAAATAATGGCCACGTCTCATGTGTATAGCATGTCATGAATTCCAGTATACGACACAGGACTTTTAAAAGCAAACGTACTAATAACAAATGGAAAGAGAGCTGTACACATTTTTTTACCTTTTTTCCATGCTTCTAATGCTTACTTATATGTCACCAAGTAAAAGAATTCCTTTCCACCATCTGCTGTTTTCACCAAGTGCGACATAATCGCGTGTACAAACAGTGATCCAACACTGTAAAATGCCTTTTTATTCCAGTCTATCATCACAAATGAATTCTTTAGACGATGACCGGTTTCAATCTGTAATGACCATCCTCAGATCTAAAATATATAAATATATACATCTAGTGAGCAGTGTGTCTTTTAACATAAAACAGCAATATGTATCACAATATACTGTCATACACCAGAGAAATGTACAGATAAAATATGGTATAACGTACCATTTTTACACCATGTCCTAAATTGATACGGCCATAATGGCATCGTCAAAACATATAATCAGCATAGCATCGTCACATAGATTTAAGATATGGTGTAGAATAGGCCACATCGTTCACATAGTGATTATTGCCAACTAACTACTGAGGTACAGTAGCATCCAGAAACCTGTCTGCCTACACCATATTTTACCTGTATATTTCCCTGGTGTATGACAGTATATTGTGATATATGTTGCTGTTTTATGTTAAAAGACACACTGCTCACTAGATGTACAGGGTGTTACAAAAAGGCACGGTTAAACTTTCAGGAAACATTCCTCACACACAAATAAAGAAAAGATGTTAAGTGGATATGTGTCCGGAAACCCTTAATTTCCATGTTAGAGCTCATTTTAGTTTGTTCTTCCACCTACGCTCAATGGAGCACGTTATCATGATTTCATACGGAATACTGCGCTGTGCTGCTAGAACATGTGCCTTTACAAGTACGACACAAGATGTGGTTAATGCACGATGGAGCTCCTGCACATTTCAGTCGAAGTGTTCGTACACTTCTCAACAACAGATTCGGTGACCGATGGATTGGTAGAGGCGAACCAATTCCATGGCCTCCACGCTCTCCTGGGGGCATTTGAAAGCTCTTGTCTACGCAACCCGGGTACCAAATGTAGAGACTCTTCGTGCTCATATTGTGGACGGCTGTGATACAATACGCTATTCTCCAGGGCTGCATCAGCGCATTAGGGATTCCATGTGACGGAGGGTGGATGCATGTATCCTCTCTAACGGAGGACATTTTGAACATTTCCTGTAACAAAGTGTTTGAAGTCACGCTGGTACGTTCCGTTGCTGTGTGTTTCCATTCCATGAATAATGTGATTTCAATACAAGTAATAAAATGAGCTCTAACACAGAAAGTAAGCGTTTCCGGAAACATGTACACATAGCATATTTTCTTTCTTTGTGTGTGAGGAATGTTTCCTGAAAGTTTGGCCTACCTTTCTGTAACACCCTGTACAAACTGTACAAATATATACATCTAGTGAGCAGTGTGTTTTAACATAAAACAGCAATATGTATCACAATATACTGTCATACACCAGGGAAATGTACAGATAAAATATGGGATAGCGTACCTTTTTTACACCATCACCTAAAGTGATACGGCCATAATGGCATCGTCAAAACATATAAATATAATCAGCATAGCATCGTCACATAGATTTAAGATATGGTGTAGAATAGGCCACATCGTCCACGTTGTGATTATTGCCAACTAGCTACTGAAGTACAGTAGCATCCAGAAACCTGTCTGCCTACACCATATTTTACCTGTATATTTCCCTGGTTTATGACAGTATATTGTGATATATATTGCTGTTTTATGTTAAAAGACGCACTACTCACTAGATGTATATATTTATATATTTTAGATCTGAGGATGGTCATTACAGACTGAAACCGGTCATCGTCTAAAGAATTCATTTGTGATCATAGGCTGGAAGAAAAAAGCATCTGCTGTTTTAACAGGTGCATAACATCTGTGCCAGATAAATTCACGACAGTTGCTGCCAGGTCTCAGGAGGATAAGCTGATGTGTCCGGCCAGCAGGGATCGGGGTCCAGTGCGGAGTGTAAACAGGGAGTCGCCAGCGGTCAGCTGTAGGGCTGCTCTGGCTTCGGATGGCTCGGGGTGGGGTGGGTCGCTGACCGCTGGCCGCCCTTTGTGTGGGGCAGAGCTGGACCCACTAAGGGGAAGGGCGACCACCTGAGCTGACCTGCCACCTCCCCAGAGCCACCCCCTGGCGGCGGAGGCGCAGGTAGCGGATAGCGGGGAGCTGCAGATACTCATCTGGCCGGAGGCACCGTGGGAAAGCCGGCGCAGAGCTGGCCCGCCGTCCTCGCTGCTGGCCGGCGCGTTGTGTGGCTTCCACATTAAATGGCGAGTTCCTCCGACAGCGTCAGAGGACGCTGTAGTGCGGCCGGTAATCCTTCCTCAACCGGAGCTTGTGCACCCTCTCTGATGACCTCGTCGTCGACGGGATTCCAATCACCGATTACCCTCCTCTCGATCGAATATCTCTCTACATCAGCATCTAC